>NW_023596576.1:23267403-23303416 GCF_011947565.3 Pollicipes pollicipes | reverse complement strand
GAGCGAGGAGGAGAGGACGCCGCCATCCGCTCGGCGCTCCCGCTCCGCTCCGATGGCGGCGGAGGGAGGAGGAGAGGACGCTGCCATCCGCTCGGGCGCTCCCGCTCCGCTCCGATGGCTGGCGGAGGAGGAGGAGGACGCTGCCATCCGCTCGGCGCTCCCGCTCCGCTCCGATGGCTGGCGGAGGGAGGAGGAGAGGGCGCCGCCATCCACTCGGCGCTCCCGCTCCGCTCCGATGGCTGGCGGTGGGAGGGGAGAGGACGCTGCCATCCGCTCGGCGCTCCGCTCCGCTCGATGGCTGGCGGAGGGAGGAGGAGAGGACGCTGCCGTCCGCTCGGCGCTCCCGCTCCGCTCCGATGGCTGGCGGAGGGAGGAGGAGAGGACGCTGCCATCCGCTCGGCGCTCCCGCTCCGCTCCGATGGCTGGCGGAGGAGGAGGAGAGGACGCTGCCATCCGCTCGGCGCTCCCGCTCCGCTCCGGTGGCTGGCGGAGGAGAGGAGAGGACGCTGCCATCCGCTCGGCGCTCCCGCTCCGCTCCGATGGCTGGCGGAGGGAGGAGGAGAGGCGCCGCCATCCCTCGGCGCTCCCGCTCCGCTCCGATGGCTGGCGGAGGGGGAGAGGACGCTGCCATCCGCTCGGCGCTCCCGCTCCGCTCCGATGGCTGGCGGAGGGAGGAGGAGAGGCGCCATCCACTCGGCGCTCCCGCTCCGCTCCGATGGCTGGCGGTGGGAGGAGGAGAGGACGCGCCATCCGCTCGGCGCTCCCGCTCCGCTCCGATGGCTGGCGGTGGGAGGAGGAGAGGACGCGCCATCCGCTCGGCGCTCCCGCTCCGCTCCGATGGCTGGCGGGGGAGGAGGAGAGGACCGCCATCCGCTCGGCGCTCCCGCTCCGCTCCGATGGCTGGCGGTGGGAGGAGGAGAGGACGCTGCCATCCGCTCGGCGCTCCCGCTCCGCTCCGATGGCTGGCGGAGGGAGGAGGAGAGGACGCTGCCATCCGCTCGGCGCTCCCGCTCCGCTCCGATGGCTGGCGGAGGGAGGAGGAGAGGACGCTGCCATCCGCTCGGCGCTCCCGCTCCGCTCCGAGGTCGCCGCGCGGCCATCGAAAGCGGGGCCCATAGCGGTCGAAGCCGAGATGCCCTGCGCCGTCGGCCGTGCCGCTCGTCCACAGAGCTGTTTTTGTTGGCCGGACGCTGCGAAGTGTGCCACCGGCAGGATGCGGCGACGTTTCTCTGACCGGACTCGGATCCCTCCGCGCTGCACTCGCCCCCCCCCCCCCCCCCACCATGCCGCTCGCGGCAGCTCGATGACGAGCTCGTCGACTCGCGTGCCGGACCGGTCGACGCGTCCGACGGCATCAGGCCGCGCTACGATGTGCGCCGCGACTCATCTCACTTTCTTCTGACCTGTAAGTGGGTCGACGACCGGTCATTGCCCCACGCCGGCCTCCGCCGCGGCGCGCCGCCGCCGCGCGCACTCGCCGCAGAAAGTGTTACGTATACCACGAAAGTTCTGCTCCCGATTGTGCCTGAGTCAGCCGGTTCGGGTTACGGCGCGTAGTGCGGCGTCGCCGCGTAGTAGAGCTTTCTAATCGTGACCGACGGTCGGATCGACGCCTGTTTTACGCGGGCACGACGGCGCCGCGCCTGGCGTCGGCGCCCTGACCGTCAGCGCGTCGGTCCAGTGACGGTTGTCTACTGGCCGTCCCGGTCTGCCGGCTCCGGTCCGTCGGTTCCGGAGCCAGCCCCGCCACAGATGCACAGACAGGCGTGTTTCGCCGCGGATCAGCAGCACCCGGCGCTGATGGAGGTCGCCCGGCGTCCGATGACCCTGCGGCTGCCCTGGTGGCCGGCGGCCGGTGACCGGTGACAGTGCGCCTCGCCCCCGCCAGACGCCGCTGACGGTCAGCGGCGGGTCCTTGTGGTCTGCCGCGGTCGGCTTGTCCGTCGAACAAGACAACCAACTGAGCGATGCAAGCGTGCCGCTGTCGAACGGACTCGGACCGGATTGTCCGGTGCTTCCGGTCGGTTCGGCACGTTCCGCGGGTGGGTTGTTGTCCGTCTGTGTCCCTGGGATGCTACCCGGCTGTGCCATACTGGACGCTGTCTGGATTGTTGCCTTTACCAGGCCGTAGCTGCCGCTGTGGCGCTGTCCGGCTCTGTCGCCGGTGGCCGCTGTCCGTGCCCCTGCTTTCCGGCTCTGCCACGGTGCCCGCTGTCCGGCTGTCGTCGCCGCCCGTCGCCGCTGTCCGGCTCTGTCGCCGGTGCTCGCTGTCCGGGTGTCGTCGCCGACCGTGACCGTTGTCCGGCGCCGGGAGGGCGGCCGAGCGACAGCGGTCACCGTAACGGTGTCGGCCGGCGGTGGCGCACAGTGCCGGACGGCCGGCCCGGCCCGGGGTCAACGGCCGCCCGGCACGGTCGGCCGCACCCGCCGCCGCTGCCGCCGGCCCGCGATGAAAACGAAAATTTCGGCCACATCGTCCTCGTCCTCATCACTCTCTCCTCCTCCCCAGACTCCTTTCTCTAAAGATAGGTGTAAGCTGTGCGTTTTTGCGCGCCTTTTTGCTGTGTGCGTGTGGGGCGGGGGGGGGGGGGCGGGGGCTGTATTGCTGTGGATCCGAACACTCTAAAGAACTAATATTTGACTAACTTAAGTCCGCTCTTGTCGCTTCGAGCATGTACAGCCTTATAACTAACTTGTGGTACTTTGCTCACAGCATTGTAGTGGATAAGGGTTGACATAGCTGATTTCTTTTGCTGGTGCTTAGCTATGAATACCATGTTAAGTCGTATAGCAAGGGCCCCGACACTCGGCATTATGATTTTCTCCTTGCAGAAAGCATGCAATATGTATACATTGACTGTTAGCACCCGGCAGACGATTGCCGTGATCGTGGCTTCTTTTTCCTGTTAGCAGCTCAACAAACGGCCGTGCGATGTCCATGCGCGGCCATAAATGCTCATACACGCTCATCAGAAGCGACCCTTCGGGGGCCTTGAGAAACGATGTCTGGCTAGACGCCGTTTCTGCACTTCAGAGTGAGCTTACATGGCTAGCGCGACACATCCTGTATGTCACAATGTCTTGGCACGTCTGCATCTGACAAAGTCCTACGGAGTTTCAGGGTTTCAGGAAGCAGCAACCCGTTCGTTGCAAAAAAACTAGTCATTCCACGGCACGTGACAGACGTACTCCGAAGCACTCCCGCCAGTCTTTTGGGAGGAAAAACGCTTCCGTAAAAACTCAGCAAACTCGTCGTTCGGTTCCAAGTGTAACGCCCACTGCTCCTGAGGTCACGCACGCGCGCCTGACAACGTCCGTCATTCACCGACGACGCGCAATCTTTCGTTTAGCTTAGCTCTCTGAAGACAGTGAGCGTTAGTGACGGTGAACAGCGTAAGTGACGCTCCCAGGGTTCGGTGACCCTCGCCTCACTGTCGGCGACCACTGACAGCACGCGCCGCGCCGCGTCTCCGGCTCCGGCGGGCGGTCGGGAGCTGACCTCCTTACATAGTAAACAGCGGAGGTCACCGGAGGGTGCCAGCCGGCCGCAACATACCCGGCGCCCGGCTTCCTTCCGGGCCGGTTTTACTGCGCGGGCTTGCCGGACGCTGCCCGGGAAGTTGCTGACCCCGGGCGATGGCTCAGGCAACTGGTGGTTTCCTCTTGCGCGCCAACTCTGTTCGCGATAGCAGAGATGCGCGGCACGAGGCGCTACCAGCCCTTGTCTTGGATACGCTACCTGCCGGGATCAGCTTCATATGCGGCACGAGGGCGCTACGAGCGCGCTCTGGCTGCGCTAACCTGCCGGGATCAGCTCCATATGCGGGCACGAGGGCGCTACCAGCGCTCTGGGATGCGCTAACCTGCCGGGATCAAGCTTCATATGCTGCACGAAGACGTTACCAGCGCGCTCTGGGGTGCGCTAACTACCGGCATCAGCTTCATATGCGGCACGAGGGCGTTACCGGAGCAGCGCTCTAGGAATGCGCTAACAGCCGGGGTCAGGTTCACCGCCGCAGCGGTGTTCCCATCAAGGCGTCGCTGAACAGCGCCTGGGTCCGCCACGGAACGCTACTAATCTATGAGTTCGTAATGAACCATGGTATTCAATATAAATTATGAATGAGGCACAATGATGTGTGTGCTACTGAACTATCCCAACACCTTGCGGTACACTGGGGATCTTGAGTAAGCGACCGTCAAGGCTTGACGCGACTAGCTGATTAGGTATTTGGCTTCCACGTGACCCGCCTCTCACTAACTCTGGTGCTGACCCTCCCATTCCTCCCGGGGCTGGTAAAAACCCTGGCGAGGTGTCGTAAAGACGCTTAGCGGCCGTGTAATTTATGTATTGATGTGGGCACGTAAAATTGGTGAGTGGCGTCAGGCTACAGATTAGATTTTCTTTACTTGTCTGCCTTGTTGGCTTTTTGTTTATGGGCTTCAAACATCGCTAAGCATGCGGTAAAAATATTTGTTTATAAGTTCTTACAGCTACTTCAAGATGAAAACAGACAGTTTTGCTGCGGTTTCGGATCGGAGGGGCCAGGACTCCTCCAGCTCTTAACTCCTTCGTTCCCCGCTGTTGACCATTTCATTCAAGTGTGCTGACATTTGTTATGTTTCCAGCACTTTCCGTCATCACAGCATATGTTACGAGCACTCTTTCTTTCAAACATTCCAAGATCGTTATTACACAAGCTTGTTGCAGCGGATGGGTGGTATATTTTATGGCAGTAACTAAGATTTGCTTGCGGGGGGTGCAACAAGTCCACCGTTACCGTAGCCTGTAGACATAACCACGTGCCTGAATCAGTATGGGAGACGACCGGCAGAAGCAGTGTCATTTCTTAGCCTATGCTCGCAGGGAAAACACGATATATGTTTGCGAATTCTTATGGCTAAAGTGTTCGATTCTCAGCATGCCATGAGATACTTATTGCCAACAAAGTTATCGTGCAGGCATTGGTTATGTCGAGAAAACTCAATATTTTGAAGCTGTGGTAATGGTCAAGAGTGAGTAAGGCAATTGGTGACGAAAGGTCAAAGTTTTCTTCTGGGAGAGGCCCGTGGTCTGCATTCTCACCTTTCCTACGGGATATACGAATATCCAGAATTTTGTCGCGGCCAGTTCGTGTAGAAAGCAATTGTCTTTATTGTTGATTCTGGCGGACATCAGTGAGACTGTCTTAAATTCATGATGTGCCTCTGGCCTAAGGATCGTGTAACGTTCTCACCGCACCAGTTGGCAGACAAAGCTCGTTGGCTGAGTGCCGTCGTCGTTCAGCTGCTCAGTCAGCGTCAAGCGCCGCCGAGTCCGACCTCCATCCCCCGTGACCGCAACCGGACCGGCCGGGCCGCCTCGACGACTGGCCTGTCCCCACCCCCGCCCCTCTGCCCTGCCCCCGACCTCACCACTCCGCCGCGACTCTTCCGCCGCCGCCGGCGGTCACGTGGGCGGCTCGCGCGCGACGGAGGTCGCGCCCGGCCTAAGCGGGTTACGTTACCGTCGACCGTTCGGCGCGCGCGCGCCACGCCGCCGACGGGTCAGCGCCGGTCGTCGTCCCACTTACCCACTGTGTCGTTACGTCACAGCGTCGCCGTGCTCGGTGGCACTTGTTCTTTCAATGAGGCGACGGCGCGCCGCCCGTCCCGTTGGGCTAATGGCGCCGCGCCGCGCGCGCCGTTTACGGCGTCCCCAATTGAGGCGGGTGTACGGTGCTTGCCGTTGGATCGGGACCGGCCGTAAAACAGGCGTGCTGCCACGGCCGGCGAAGCGTCGAGCCCCCGGCGCTCGCGTGCCCCCACTGGTCGCCAGGTCAGGGCAAATTTTTTGCGTATGCTCCCCAGATGTGACATCACCGAGCCAGGACGCCTCTCCGGAATTGGGCATGGCACAGAGAGCACAGGAAAGCATGACCGATGACGTTTGGCTCAAACGTTCGGCAGTGAAGGAGGCTTTTTTACTGTTTTCTGTGCAAGTTCTTGTGCATGTCTGGTACATACAGACACTTATTCTCATGATCCGGTCATGACACACGGATCAAGGAGGTACTGATTTATCTATGGTTATCGGTGATCTGGACGTCACCATATTTAAGTGCAAAAACAGAAAAAAACTGCAGTGGAACCTTTCCCTTTCCAGCTAAGATAAGCATCAGCATGCAGTTCGTAGGAAAGCTTAGTCGTTAGCACTGAAAACAATGCAGTGACACACGTCATAGGAAGTCGTGGCATGGATGCCATCACCGCGTTTGTTCCCGTGCAAGGGCACTCAATCACAAATCTAGTGACCCTGCTTCTCCAGGCCCGGAGACAAAATGCAAGCGCGGATATAGTATAGATCACCGCGACATCCCTGCGTTCACCTGCATTTTTATGGCGCTTTTAGACTGTTCGGAACGGACGCATCAACGTTAGCACTGGAACTGGGCACCAACAGCCATGTCTCATCGAAGAGAACGTCTGTTTGAATTTGCAGTCTGTCGTCGGTAACAAACATGCTCATGTCAGGGCCGTCTTCGTGCCGTAGAGGAAGCTTTATTATTGCGGAAGATGCAACTGCACTCTCAAATTTTGCATAATCAAGGTCAGGTCTGCGGTGCAGGATGGCACGAGTAGACTCAAACAACCCACTTACATCTCCAAGAAACAGTCCGCTTCTCCTAACAAAGTTTATGAATTGCCCTCAGGTCAGCCTTCTTGACACGGTCCTTGTCCATCAATTTGGATTGTTATGCCTTTGTTCCTTCTCTTGCATGCGTATTTCATGCCTTTTTCATATATATATATATATATATATATATATATATATATATATATATACGCTCGCGCATTGCGGCAGGTGCTTCCGCCCACCTGCACGTTCCACAACATCGCTGCACTTCAAGAGTTCGGATGCGAGTCTCAGGTTCATCCCGTTCCCCGCGTGCGATATACCCTGCTCGCGGCGTTCCAGACAGAGGTCAACGCCCTCCAGCACCGGCGGGGGCCGCTAGTCCGACGCTGTGCTCGTCGCCGGTGACCTCCAGGTGACCGGGACCGGACCGGTCCGGTCCGGCCGCCCTCCGACTGGTCCGCCGGCGGCCACGGTCCGGTCACGAGCGCTCGTGCCGGCCCCGACACCATTGTCCAAGCACCGCTGGCATTGCGGTACCCGGCCGCCGCGCGCCGCCACCCGGCCGCACCGGAAAAAGCGAAACGCTAGCCCACTAAGAGTAAAATTAAATGAAACTGTGTCGAAAGTTCAACAGTCAGCTGTCTGCAGTGCCGGTGGCGGCGCCCAGCGGCCGGCCGGGAAGCTCGTGGACCGGAGCGGGCGGAGCGGCTTCACAAGACGGCCGGCCGGCCGCTGGCTGCCGCGGAGAGGCTGAGCGCGTGAACACGGGGCATGCTGAATCATCGTGACTGATCACGCATCGAGCGGTGATGCAGCAGGCTTGGAAAGAGGCGCCTGAATTCTGTCTCGCCAATGCTTTAGACGCAAGATAGTTTTTAAGTCTATTCAGCTCGCTTTGCCATATACACCGGGCTTAAACACAATGCGCCTTGTGTGGACATCAAGTTGCAACACAGATTTGCTTCTCGAGCAGTGGTTCCTTAGGGGCATCCCTATGAGCCATACTCTGCGTTTGGGCGAGATCAGCCAGCATGCATGTGCTGACAGATGGTGTAATAGCTTGCAACGGATGGTCATGGATGCGGTTGCAACGAACGGTGACGTCACTAACGTAGCTTAGGGCTGACCATTCAACCTTGCGTGGCGAAGCTCTTCCTGAAAACAACATCGCGTGTGCATCAAATCCTATTTTGTTTTCAGTTCCGCGGACTGTGCAGGAGCTGACATTCGTGAGAACACGGCGGGATAAGCCTGGTGCAACTGTGAGACATCGCCGATCTTCAGCACGAGTCCAGCCATCCCCGAACAGACCTCTCCGGACATGTGACGTCCGGGGAGCTGACCGCATACTCATTGTCTGTGGTGCGTGTGGGGTAGGGTCACCAATGCATTCTGTTCGATTGGCCATTTGGAATACTTGGGTTTAAGCCCCGTGGGTGAGCTCGGTTCGCTTTGACAGTAAGACAGGCAATGCTTTGACATAAACACTAATTACTCATGGCGGTTTCGTTAGAACCCATGGGGTTTATGCTTACCGCGACAAGGCGTTTTTTAGAAGGTGCGGCTTACGCAGATGCCCAGGCTCACAAGTAGCCCTGGCACGTCACTTTAAGTGAATGACACCGGCCACGCGATGAGCCGTCCCAGGAGGCTACTAATGCATCAGGCAGGAGGGAACTAATGCATCAGGCAGGAGGGAACTAATGCATCAGGCAGGAGGGAACTAATGCATCAGGCAGGAGGGAACTAATGCATCAGGCAGGAGGGAACTAATGCATCAGGCAGGAGGGAACTAATGCATCAGGCAGGAGGGAACTAACGCATCAGGCAGGAGGGAACTAATGCATCAGGCAGGAGGGGAACTAATGCATCAGGCAGGAGGGAACTAATGCATCAGGCAGGAGGGAACTAATGCATCAGGCAGGAGGGAACTAACGCATCAGGCAGGAGGGAACTAATGCATCAGGCAGGAGGGAACTAATGCATCAGGCAGGAGGGAACTAATGCATCAGGCAGGAGGGAACTAATGCATCAGGCAGGAGGGAACTAATGCATCAGGCAGGAGGGAACTAATGCATCAGGCAGGAGGGAACTAATGCATCAGGCAGGAGGGAACTAACGCATCAGGCAGGAGGGAACTAATGCATCAGGCAGGAGGGAACTAATGCATCAGGCAGGAGGGAACTAATGCATCAGGCAGGAGGGAACTAACGCATCAGGCAGGAGGGAACTAATGCATCAGGCAGGAGGGAACTAATGCATCAGGCAGGAGGGAACTAATGCATCAGGCAGGAGGGAACTAACGCATCAGGCAGGAGGGAACTAATGCATCAGGCAGGAGGGAACTAATGCATCAGGCAGGAGGAACTAATGCATCAGGCAGGAGGGAACTAATGCATCAGGCAGGAGGGAACTAACGCATCAGGCAGGAGGGAACTAATGCATCAGGCAGGAGGGAACTAACGCATCAGGCAGGAGGGAACTGATGCATCAGGCAGGAGGGAACTAATGCATCAGGCAGGAGGGAACTAATGCATCAGGCAGGAGGGAACTAATGCATCAGGCAGGAGGGAACTAATGCATCAGGCAGGAGGGAACTAATGCATCAGGCAGGAGGGAACTAATGCATCAGGCAGGAGGGAACTAATGCATCAGGCAGGAGGGAACTAATGCATCAGGCAGGAGGGAACTAATGCATCAGGCAGGAGGGAACTAATGCATCAGGCAGGAGGGAACTAATGCATCAGGCAGGAGGGAACTAATGCATCAGGCAGGAGGGAACTAATGCATCAGGCAGGAGGGAACTAATGCATCAGGCAGGAGGGAACTAATGCATCAGGCAGGAGGGAACTAATGCATCAGGCAGGAGGGAACTAATGCATCAGGCAGGAGGGAACTAATGCATCAGGCAGGAGGGAACTAATGCATCAGGCAGGAGGGAACTAATGCATCAGGCAGGAGGGAACTAATGCATCAGGCAGGAGGGAACTAATGCATCAGGCAGGAGGGAACTAATGCATCAGGCAGGAGGGAACTAATGCATGGCAGGAGGGAACTAATGCATCAGGCAGGAGGGAACTAATGCATCAGGCAGGAGGGAACTAATGCATCAGGCAGGAGGGAACTAATGCATCAGGCAGGAGGGAACTAATGCATCAGGCAGGAGGGAACTAATGCATCAGGCAGGAGGGAACTAACGCATCAGGCAGGAGGGAACTAATGCATCAGGCAGGAGGGAACTAATGCATCAGGCAGGAGGGAACTAATGCATCAGGCAGGAGGGAACTAATGCATCAGGCAGGAGGGAACTAACGCATCAGGCAGGAGGGAACTAATGCATCAGGCAGGAGGGAACTAATGCATCAGGCAGGAGGGAACTAATGCATCAGGCAGGAGGGAACTAATGCATCAGGCAGGAGGGAACTAATGCATCAGGCAGGAGGGAACTAATGCATCAGGCAGGAGGGAACTAACGCATCAGGCAGGAGGGAACTAATGCATCAGGCAGGAGGGAACTAATGCATCAGGCAGGAGGGAACTAATGCATCAGGCAGGAGGGAACTAATGCATCAGGCAGGAGGGAACTAATGCATCAGGCAGGAGGGAACTAATGCATCAGGCAGGAGGGAACTAATGCATCAGGCAGGAGGGAACTAATGCATCAGGCAGGAGGGAACTAATGCATCAGGCAGGAGGGAACTAATGCATCAGGCAGGAGGGAACTAATGCATCAGGCAGGAGGGAACTAATGCATCAGGCAGGAGGGAACTAATGCATCAGGCAGGAGGGAACTAATGCATCAGGCAGGAGGGAACTAATGCATCAGGCAGGAGGAACTAATGCATCAGGCAGGAGGGAACTGATGCATCAGGCAGGAGGGAACTAATGCATCAGGCAGGAGGGAACTAATGCATCAGGCAGGAGGGAACTAATGCATCAGGCAGGAGGGAACTAACTGCATCAGGCAGGAGGGAACTAATGCATCAGGCAGGAGGGAACTAATGCATCAGGCAGGAGGGAACTAATGCATCAGGCAGGAGGGAACTAATGCATCAGGCGTTAGTCCGCTCCTAGGACGATAACAGTTCTGATGCGATACCTTCGTGGCCGTCATCACTCTCGCAGCTACTGTTTACGGTCTACAAACTGAGGTGGCTGTAACCGTTAAACCTAGCACCATTGGTTTTGTTTCGCATCTGGTGGTTCAACTGCATGATTGGACCAATCGGTTGCGGCATAACAATTTTGTGATATTGGACGCCTGTACCAAAATGCATCATAAATGTAAACACACAGCGGCCACCGGTTATGCAAATCGTTCTCATGTCTTAGATCACTACACCATGCAATTATAGAGCATTCATACAGACGAATACGCTATTCTAGTCATGTGTAGTAAAGGCACGTTTCATTGAACGATGGCATGGAGAGCCATCATGAAGACAGACGGCTCAGACACCAAAGATGAGTTCATTGCCTCGAACTTAAATGGACATTTCTGGACAGACCTGCCGCATCTCAGGAATGTCGCTTCTCTGCAATCATCGATAGTATTAACCATTATAAACGGATAGATATTCTGACCGCGTAGGAAAATCCCAAGAGTGGTTTGCTTGCTGGATTTTAATAGATCCGTGCTGATGACACCGCCGGACTGGTCCGACATAGGCACTGGTCACCGATGCACGCCAGCTTACGCTCTCGAAACTGCTTGTAGAGGACCATCCGCACGAGGAAACACGGGTTGACCTCCAAACAACGGTAGTTCTCCGCTGCACTCTGGGAAACCCGCCCGAACATTGACCCGTCACTCTCGCGCGTGGGTACCATTCCCGCCGCGTGGTGCGCCACATTCGCAGAAGTCCAGATTAACAATTCCCTGCAAGCACCCTGCTGTCCGGTTCACGAAAGCGACGCTCTCCAGACATGCAAAATGGATTTATGTTTTTTAAATGCTTCATCGAATTATCATTGACAGGTTTGATTTTTCCACGCTTGCCGGTATCAGGACTATATTTTGGATTTATTCTAGCCTAACGGCATTGGGATTCTTGCCAGAAGCTTACAACTAGGATTTGTTTGGTAATATTTGTTTGCGACCCTAAATAAGTGACACAGTTTGAAACTAAAATGTAAGATTCAGTGCTATTTCCAAAACAAATTATATATGTAAATATATATATATATATATATATATATATAAATAAGGCTCGCCGGCAAAACTACCATCAAGGCGTGGTGCAAATATGATCTTTCCTAGTTCCTACGGGTTTCGACAGATTGCAAAATCGCTCTCAGCATCCAGCGGAAACCTCTTGGCTCGGGACACAGGGGGGGGGGGGGGGGAGGAGGTACATAACCCCTGTGTCGTCCCCTCTACTTGAGAGAAGAACAGTTTGCGATGAGACCATTCCGCGGTGTCATTTTTCCTTCCCTGTTTAAAAGAGTTCGTCACAAATTACGTCCCATTGTTACCCTGTACTACTGTCTTCAACACGGGTATTGAATTTCGACAGATCATAAAAGTGCATGAACAGTCTGCAAGAATGCATACATGACATTCTAGAAAACTTGCCATGCCAGTTTGTGGTTATGCTTGAGCCACAGTAGTTAGTGTTTGGCTTGCCAGGCCCGGGTGAGCACCACCACACTGGGTATCACGCATGCCATTGTAACGGCCTCTTAGTGACGCGAAGACTGCCCGACAACAGGAGTCTTCTTGGTTGACAGTTCTGATCATGCAGAGTACGCGTACAAGTGTTCTGTCCTTTGTTGAAGTTTGCCTGATGAGTTGGAACCGTCGGCGCATTGCACTGCTACCACTGCGCACGTGCGAGCAGCGTGCTGCACAGCTCCCGAAACGAGCTTTCCGGGAGTCGGCAACATAATGAAACACAAACCTTCATCAATATCATACGGGCGGAGCGAAGGGTGCATACAGAATGTCAAAAACGGAGAGGTGAGCGGAATTCTGCCAGTGTACAACCGATTGAAGGGACCTGGGGCGCGCGTTTTTTTTTGCGTATCGAGCATCAGAGAGATTGCGATCATCTCATTTCCCCTGAAAACCTGGAACTTATCACTGAAAATTAGTATGCAGTAGCTTTAGTGCCAATCCTGATTTGTGTGTGCACAGGTTAACGATTGATTGATCCATTAATTTCGTTTCTCCATTGCAACATTGCAGTATCCGGCATACACACCGCCCAATAAAGAAAGCAGACCTCCGACAATCTACTAGGCATTGAATCCCAGCTCCCACCCGCTCCTGAAAGTGCAAGTAATATCACCGCTGTATTCATCAGTCAGGACGTACGTAAGATCTCCGAGGAGGTGCTTCGCAGGCGAGTCATCAGCAGCTACTTCCCACTGAGGACAGAGTTTCTCGCTGAACGCTGCCGGTCAGCGCAATCATACATAGACTTGAATGCATAGCAGTTGGTATCCATTCATAAAAAATCACCTTAAAGTCCTTATTTTCATAAACGGACACGTGTAACCGATGCCCCTTCCCTTCAATACACCAGTGTGTTTTCGATGGCCCGGGCGATGGAGAAGCGAACCTTGGCGGTATGCAGCACCGCAATACACGGAGACTGCATGGCGGGCAGCTATCTGTCAGCGCCAGCGCCCCCAGCCGAGCAAGCGGTGGCCGGTGCACGGGAGGGCAAACAAAAAACGACTTGCCATCCCCACCATCTCTCATTCTCCTTTCGGATTTCGCCGGCCATATTTTCAAAATTGGCGAAAAGGTGTTCGGTGGTATTGAAACATTTTCGTCGGCATCAGCGGCTACCATGGTATCACATCAGATGTGAACAGATACACAAAACTTTCTATTCTAGATATATTTCAGATACATGAAACATTACACGTTATCAGCGCCGGATGTCTCAAACCCAAGGGTGTCAGAAGTGGCATATTTTCATCGCGTTTATAGTGAAATGAGATGTTTTGCCCATTGTATTTTTTTGTATCTTAAGCATAACTACTTTTTATTGAGCTAAAAACTTTAGAGTTTCACAGAATATATATGTAATGCATTGTATGCTACGTCCACAAAGCATCACAGCGACAATACGTCTCATGCTCATTTCAGGCCTGTTGCTTACAAAGTTCCCACACCGAGCACTGAAGATTACTCGAATCTCCCAAATTTTTGCTGCCTAGGTCTTCAAGACTGTTTGCAGCCACCTTCAAAAGTACTGCCATTCATAAAACCCCACATACAAAAATCGGAAGGTAACAGGTCAGAGGACGAGCACCCGCACTAGGTCGAGTTGGCAGTTGGTCACGTTGCCGACGAAGTGATCCCGGAACTACTACAATGCTTCATTAGAACAATTTGATGCGGTCTCGTCCTGCTGAAACCACTGGCTGACGCGTCTGTAATCGCGTGCTCTTCCTTGATGCCACGAGAAATTCTCCAATGCTTCGATGCACCGCTGCGTATTCACTATGAACGCGCGGGTGTCATCTTTCTTGAACTAAAATGATCCGATAAGACCAGGCCTGGCCATCGCCATCCATGCGGCACACTTCACTGAGCGCAGGGGTTCTTGCAGTACAATGTCGGACACGGCTGCTTCCAGGTGCGTATTATGTTTTTGAGTTGGCGTTGCCACTAAACAATAGTGCCTCATCAGTGATGCAGAGATCGTCAGGAGGGCCTAATTCCTTCTTGAGCTTCTCGGTGAACTACTGACATCTTGTCATCCATTTCTCCACGCACAAACAAACCTGTATGGTAAAGGCATATTTAAGTTTTTTCTCAAAATGCTAGACGATCCAGTTCTGAACAGCTCGAACTCTTGGCAGCAACGGCCAAGACATTTCGTCGGGCTCCGTGCAACTGACAGCGCAACAGCAGTGTCGCATCGCATCGCATCGCAGTAAGAATCGCTTTTTAGGGACATCTAATGCCTTCAGGACCATAAGGGCAAGAATGGGTTTACACTAAAACACTTCGCGTGCCAAGAGACGCTTTCGTTTGGTGCGAGCCTGGCCAAGTCAATGCAAGTACAGAACTCAGAGATTTTTCACAGAAGCAAGCAGGTTTTCTTGGTGGTTTGCCGCACCCGGTCGCATATTCCGATGGATTTGTAAAGCCAAATACCTGAGACGATTTTACGCGTCACCGACACTGTACATTTAACTTCCCTCGGTAGCTCTGACACTCGTATTGCTTATGCATGGCTGGTTGGTGTCACTTTCAGAACACAATGCGGATGTTAGGAACGTTTTACTCCTTCGTTTTAGTCAAAACATTTTCGACAACATTTGCTTATTCCCATCTTAAGTACACACAAAATATTTTTCGCATTCAGGCGAGCCGGCCTTATGCTTTTTCCGCCAGGAAACATATAGCATCAGGTTCAAATGTTTAGCTGCCTTTACCCCTCTTTGGCTTCACAAAAGACATACAGTCCCGCGATATCATTTGGATCGTCACAAATTATAACTACACTTCGTGTAAAAGTTGCTGCTCTCCCTTTTAACTCTGTCCAAGTGGCTTCATTGGACAGAGCACCTACCTTCCGATCGGTGGCGGGGTGGATTCGAGTCGCTTTAGGCACTCACCTCTTGCCTCTGCTAGATAAGACTTGCAGCCGGTGACAGCGGCCGCGCTAAAGGCCACTTGACTCAAAAGGCTGGACGGACCGTGCCGAACGTTGCGTTACGTTAGCATTTCGTCATCAAATTCTGTCGTTACCCTGGAACTGCGTAAAAGTATGGTAGGAGTAAGGGCTCACACAACAAGCACTGCTTAGCGTGAGATCTTATCCCAGAAATGGATCCATTCAAAAGTTCCGGAACAATGCTTAAAAAACACTGTGAGCAAGCTCAGCAACCTAATTTGGTTCTGGCTATTTCACCGTGCATCACAATATCTGGTCACTCTGGCTCATCTTCGTGGCTGAATTTGACTTTTTAGGACGTCTTTCGTTGTTATCTCAGCACCGGCCAGTATTGACCTTACTCAGCACTCTTTTAAGTTGAATTTTCTCAGTTAGATTCAAATCATTTTGTCATATATTTTCGACAAGCTTAGCCTGAAAATGCTTTGAGCAACGGGCCTGTGGGGAAAATGCATACGCTCCATGCGTCTACGTCTTAGGTCTGGCTGTCCGGGCCGTGCGCAGGCGGACGGTTCTCGCACAAAAATAAACGAGAATTGGAGCCTGAAAATTAAATATACAACATCAAGAGCTTTTGGAGACACTTGACTCCATGATCACTGCAATGCGAGTTTAGTCGTCGGTCTTTCAATGAATTCAAATTCATATTTAAATCGATGTTCGTCCGCGAGAGGACTTTTGATTTAACATGAAAATCTGCCCAGAGATGTAACGTGACCTGATTGCGTTGGGCGTGACAAATAAGACTGGTGTGTAACTTACCGTAGATTCTACTCCTTTTACCGATTAACGGGGTTGTAACGGGTCTAAGGCCATCATTCAAAATTGGCTCCTTCGATTTTTGTTAAAAAACAGGTAAAGATAGATACTGATCTCTTAAACACCTGAGTCGCGTGAATATAAGTCCAGGCTGATTTTCACCTTTCCGTGAAAATGGCTTCATTTTGTACTTGGAAACCCTAAGGATAACATGCTATAGGCTGCGAGGCGCCCGTATTGCCCCCCACTCCCACCCACCCCCCCTGCTCAGAGTTCAGCTAGAGAACCTCAACGTGAACATCCTCTGCATCATCCAGATCTACGAGGCGCTGGTAGACCTCGAGATCAGGGCTACCGCCATGAGATCATCTGACTTTTGGCTTTGACCTCCGAGAACCGCACCAGCACGAAGACAATCCGCTGGCAGCTGACTTCACCGCGAAACGTGCTGCGACAACGACGAGCGTTCTGTTCACGCCCCAGTGTATGAGCATTTGCTGGTCTGATTGAAGCCTCCATTACCACCATGGAGAACACCGGCAATAATCCGTACGGCCTGTTTGTCCTCCACGGTGCAGGGAGAATCACGGCCAGCTATGCAAGCAAACGAAGATACCCCTGGCGGTGACGCCAGCGGAGCGGGTCTTCTGCAAGACAGCAGAGTCTGTGTCGGTCCCAAAAGAAGTTGTGAACCGCCCAAAGGAGTTTTCCAACAGTCTGAAGCCGTCAGATCTGACATCACACAGCCCGGTGCTGAAGCAAGGCGTGTTCACCATGCTCCTACGAAACCTGGATTCCCAAGCTCCCCAATGACATACAGCTGTGCGTCGAGTGGACAACGGCAAGAGTGCTGCACCCAAGCCCCCAATAACATACAGCTGCGCGTCGAGTAGACAACGGCAAGAGTGCTGCACCCAAGCTCCCCAATGACATACAGCTGTGCGTCGAGTGGACAACGGCAAGAGTGCTGCACCCAAGCTCCCCAATAACATACAGCTGTGCGTCGAGAAGACAACGGCAAGAGTGCTGCACCCAAGCTCCCCAATAACATACAGCTGTGCGTCGAGGAGACAACGGCAAGAGTGCTGTACCCAAGCTCCCCAACAACATACAGCTGTGCGTCGAGTAGACAATGGCAAGAGCGCTGCACCCAAGCTCCCCAATGACATACAGCTGCGCGTCGAGTACACAACGGCAAGAGCGCTGCACCCAAGCTCCCCAATGACATACAGCTGCGCGTCGAGTACACAACGACAAGAGTGCTGCACCCAAGCTCCCCAACAACATACAGCTGTGTGTCGAGTAGACAACGGCAAGAGTGCTGCACCCAAGCTCCCCAACAACATACAGCTGTGTGTCGAGTAGACAACGGCAAGAGTGCTGCACCCAAGCTCCCCAACAACATACAGCTGTGTGTCGAGTGGACAACGGCAAGAGTGCTGCACCCAAGCTCCCCAACAACATACAGCTGCGCGTCGAGTGGACAACGGCAAGAGTGCTGCAGTCAGCCGTCTCGACAGCCAAGGCCAGGAGAGGGAGCACAGTTGACCAAATGATCTCACTCGTCCCATTTCATATGTCTTCGAGTTCAAGTGGATCCAGATGCCCACCAAGCTGAGTCTCACCATGACAATCAATAAGAGCCAAGGCCAGGCCCTGGCGCGTCTTAGCATGACGGAGCCACTGTTCTTCCACTGTCAGCTGTACGTCGGCTGCTCAGTAAGTTCTTCCTGCCCCCGGAGAGCAAGCCCAAGAATGTGGTGACCAGGGAAGCCCTGTAACCATAATATTTCGCGGTGTAGAAATGTACCTGAAGTAGAATTGCAACGCACCACTGTATTTCACGTGCACCTACCCATCTCAGCACTACGTCGTGTACAGCCTCGGTCACTCGGCACTCGGCGCTCGGTCATTCCTCGGTCACTCAGCACCCAGCGCTCGGTCACTCCTCGGTCACTCAGCACCCAGCGCTCACACTGTTGAGAGTGTCCGAACTGGGTGGCGGACCGTAGCGCTGCATCCCGGGGCATGCAGCACCTCTGGCCGATCAGCTGGTGAGGCTGCGGGTCAACAGGAGGTGGCGACCTGTCTCCTGACACAGCGACCTTAGTGGTTCATCTGAGAAAGATGAGCAATTTCTGCAGCTTGCATGTTTGTTCTTGCTGCGATTTTTGTCGAGCCGAACACCTGGTGGTGGGGTGTTTAAGAGATTACATCAACGACACTTCTCCCGCAGGCGGTTTGTACTTACACCAGCCGACAATGTCCTCGGAGGGAGCACGGTAATTAATTATGAATACAGACACAAATACTTGCACTACAAATCAAGCCGATTGGCGATTATATCAAGCCCAAATCTCTCAGATTGTTACTTTGCGGGATAAATTGCTGAATTAACCGGACATCGGTGGGAATCCCGGCTAGTCCGCTTGCAGCCTCTCTCGCAATAAACTTGGCTGTACTTTCCCGCTCACTGATCTCATCTCTCCACTCACGGAAAATGACGTCACCCATCGAAACAGTGAATCGTAGTTTAGCGTCGCGTTTGCCTTGTGTTCTGTTTCGTTTTGTGACAAGGCGACAAATGCAAGCGGGCAGAATAACATTTGATTGTAGTATACACACACACACAACACACACACACACACACACACACACACACACACACACACACACACACACACACACATATATATATATATATATATATATATATATATATATATATATCCAACAAATACTACACTATGCATTATGATTGTATGACAGCATCAAGTATGCAGGCATGAACCAACCCTGATATGGAAAAAAACAAGCTGAATCATTCGGTTAGGTTTCCAAGCCAACGCAATTTCACGCCATGACGAAAGAACACTAAGATGCACTTTACTGGACATGCTCCTGGCACCACCCCCAGTCAGTAACCTTATAGGATACGCGGGGAACGAAATTCGCTCCGAGATCTGCGCCCTACATGAGCGGATTTGGCAGCCAGGCCGCCACGGGTCACACGGTGTCGACTGAGGGCGTGGGGGAACGCGTTCGTGCCGCTGGGCCCGTGCGCCTGCATGGTGTTGCGCAGTGGTGCATGCCGCAGCTGAGCCGCCGTAATCAGGTGTCCTTGACGAGCGTTCTCCACCAAATGCCGTGCGCTCAGTGTGAACCGGACAGGCGAAGACACGTGACCAACTGATGACGAATCGACGGATTAGCGTCGGGCCAGAAAATTGCCGGGCACGCGCGCTGTTGCATGCGGAGTACGAATGTTTCCTGGAAGGTCAAGATCAGGGTGTCAGTGCGGATTCCGAGGAGGAAAACTAACAAATGGCTCACAAAAACACGGAAAGCTTTCTATCCGAACAACTGACCTTTAAAGGGCCTAGCTATTTGTTTTGACGTAAATTACCGGGAACAAAAGGGGAATCATCTTGTCTCCATATGCCAACAGCAAATGCTACGTTAACGGCATTTACATAGCAGAACATAAGCTTTGGGCAGCTACTTTACACATTACAAACCGCAGCCCATACGCATTATACATCATTATCTACATTCGTGTTGCAGTGCAACGGCCGTTTACATGGTCGCCAGGCTATGTTCATGCGGTGCAAAACGATTGTCATTCACTATGTGATTTCTTACGACAATTTCCCTTTCATGTGGACATTTCATAGTGGCATGGGCAGTTCACGAGTCGTGACAGACTCCTATTGCAGGACCAAAAATGCATTTGTGGATGGGTAAAAAGCAAGATGATTAAGTTTATAAGATATCAATTGTTGTAGTTAAAGTTACTATCATTTTTTCCTTACGGAAAAAGCTCCGATTCAATTTGTGATCAGCTTCGGTCATATTATTTACGGAACGTTCTGTCGACATCCCGCGCGACCGAAATGAGAGGTATTCACGCACTTAACGATGCGATGCCTATCTCTCGGACAGTTGTTGCACCTTGTAAATAGTGCATCAAATCATAACCTCAGTCGTGAATCAGCCTTAAAATTTTACGGTGATTGTACGGGTGGATGTTAGAACACAGAAACGGCCATTTTCCAGAGAGACTCTCGGCTATGCCAATTACAGGTCAGCTGAGGGAGTTTTCAGATCAGCCGAGCATCCCGCCCCCGGACAGTGCTGACATCAAACGGACGTCCCTACTAAAGCGGGTTGTAGGAATGACAAGCGCCTCCGAGTAGGCACTGCACAGACGTGCCGACCACTTTCGGAGCCGAAGTTCCTTTCGCTCCCACGGCATAGTTTTCGATTTCGGCAATGGTCAACGACTCCTATCGCTGAACGCGTAGGCGAACCAACCGCTGCGTTGCAGGCCCTGCCGATCACAAAAATCGCGCCGAGCAATACCCCACCACCGTACCACCGGAACTCAACGCGACAAACGCGACAAAGCCTGGGCCTGGCCGGCGTGACTTCGCTCCCATCGCGGTCAGGTACCCCGTGGCCCGGCGCCCGCCCCGGACCCGACGGGTACCAGTTTTGCGAGGCGCTCGCGACGGTGTCGGCCGGCTGTGCGCACGGTCGTGGCCTGTCGCTCCGACCCGCCGCGGTCCCCATCCGGCGCCGCGGGTCACCGGCCCGAGCACTCCAGCACGGCGAACCCGGCGGCCGGCCGGCGCCGCCGCCGCACAAGTAGTACGGAAGTGTCTGCGGCAGCGGCGGCGGCGACCCGTGCCGGTCGGCGGCGGCAGGTGGGGCGGGCCCGACCGGGAACAGCTCGCGGTCAGGGCCGCTGTAGCGGACCTCACCGCAGGGGCGTCCTGCCGACCGGCTCTGCGGCGGGGACTGGCTGGCCGCTGCCAGGTCAGGAGGAGCAATCGGGCTAATTGCCGGCGGCGCCGGTGCAGAGGTGTGCTCGGCGGAGCTGTAGTGAGAATGCCAACCAGCATTCTAGCGCACACCACAATGACTTTGTCCCCGATTGTGCGGGGCGTCGGAAGGGACTCACGGACATGAGGTCAACGACCTGGCGCTCGAATCTGGGCTGAAGCACTGCCCTCCAGAGTGCGAGCCCAAGGACTTCTTCGCGACTTTTGCTGGCTCACGATTCTTCGGCGAATCGCCGTGGAACTGCCGCTTGCGTTAATGGCTGGATCGCTCTACCCCCAGGCTTTTCTGTGGTGGGTAATGGGCCAGCACAGGGCATGCACGGATGGGTTAGCAATGGTCAGGAATTCCAAAGCATGGCTGTGACCTAGTCGGAGGTCATTCAGCCGCTGTTCGCAGGACATCCGGCACTTACTTATACGCCACGGACGTGAGGCGAGACAATGGACTCTGAGTCAGGCCTGGAGTCACTGTTAAGCGTGCAACGCTTGCGCAAGTGAGATGAAACTCGACGGACGCCCTTCTGCCTGCTTGGACGAGCCGTTCCTGTGCCGTACCAGCCCACAAATGCTCGCAGAATCTGCGCCATAATCTCCGTTGTGACCACAATCCACACTCAACTTCCCAGGCCAATGCCCTGCTCAGCCCGCAAGAAGCCGCAGACAATCAAAGAAAGATGTCCCCACCCGCCGCCGCTGCGACTGCAGAACGCCAGGCCCCAAAGCGGCTTGACAGGGCGGCAGACAGGTCGGCAGCTGCCGCGTGCAGACGCGCCCGGGCCGCGAACCGCCGGCGCCCGGCGCGGCCGCCGGCCCGCTGCGGCTCGGGTCACTGGCCACGGCCGGGTGACGTCACGCGCCGTGCGGCGGGTCGGCGCGTCGGCACAGAAAGCCGTGATACTTTCGTTCTTGAAGGTAACGGGCCTGAGTGGCCCACTTTTCAGGTGACTAGCCGGCGCGCGGCGCGCGGCCATCCTAGCGGCGGCGGGACCGGGCGAGTAGCGGTGCGCCGGAGCGGCCGGCGGCGCACCGGCGCACCGGCCTGCACCGCTGGCGGCCCGCATAACGGGCTGGAGACGCGGCCCTCCCCTCCCCCGCCTTCGTACCGATCCCACCCCGTCCGCCGGCCGCCGGCGACTGGCGTGCAGACGGACAGACGGACGGACAGACGGACAGAGAGACGTACGGACAGACAGACAGACAGAAAGACGTACAGGCGGACAAACAGATAGGACAGACGAATGGACAAACGGACGGACGGACGGACGGACGACGGATGGACAGACGGACAGAGAGACGTACGGACAGACAGAGAGACACACGTACGGACAGGGAGACATGCGGACAGACGGACGGACGGACATACTGACAGGCAAACAGACAGACAGATAAACAGACAGACAGACGTACGGACAGACGGACATACAGACGGACAGACAAACGGACAGGCAGATGGACAGACAGACGTATTGACAAACTGACGGACGGACAGACAGACTGACAAACGGATGGGGGGTAGCGGAAGCGAAGATAGACTGAAGAACAGGTGTAAAGACGGCCATACGAACATGCTAACCCACAGATGGAAGGACGCACGGATAGACGGACTCGCGAACAGGCGGACCGATTGCGCAGGCAGAGTGTTGACTGAGGGACGGACTGCGCGGGAGGAGGATAGACTGACGGACATGTAAACAGAGGGACAGAATGACAAATGGATGGGCGTGAGTTTAGGCGGAAAGGTCGACGAACTTGCGAAAGGACAGACAGACAGATCGGATGGATAGTGCTCATAAGCTGCCGGAGAGACGGACAACCAGACCGACTGATAAGCAGGCAACAAGCGTCAGAGAGGCACAACACATTGCATACAGAGGCGTCCACGAACAGACAGAAGTCAGACATGCGCACGGACGGTTAACTGAGCAGGCCGACTGGTGAGGTTGAGGTCAGGCGAAGAGACGCGCAGAAGTACTCGCTCGTGCGCTCACCAGCGTCTCGCTGCGCAGGGCAGTCAGCACCACCAAACCAGAATCCTTGCACGCGAAACGCCCGTCGCCCACCATGTAAATCTGCAAAAATTCAGATACCTGGCATTGATTGTGCGCACCGCCGGCATGCTAGGCACGCGCCATCTGCTTTCATATCGTTCCGTTTCAGAAACCGGATGCGGGCTGCTGGCGTCTGAGCGTCACACCCAGGAGAGCCTCAGCGCGTCGTCCCAGTGACTGGCGTCACGCCGCCAGCACCCGTCGCTCCCCGACGCCAGCACGAAGCTTGGGAGCTGCTCGTACCCGACCCGAAGCACGCCAGTCGGAGGCGCTCTGCGGTGGGGAACAGATGGCTGGCGACGGGGAAAAGTCGGCACTGCAGACCAGTCCAGGCTATGTTTCCTGGGGTCGGGCTCGTGTTTACAGACTGATTCACTGGGTGGGCGCCAGCGCGACAGAGCGCCGCTTCGTCAGGTTAGGTTTGCGGCAAAAGGCTGCGTCACCAGGCCAGCAGAAACGCTCATTCTGTTTCATTTTTGAGGCACTCCGTCTCAGCGTGTCAGCTTTGCGAGTTTGGGGCTGTGTCTGCATCATTCGTCACAAAACTGCGTGGACGGCATCAGTGAAAGGGTCGACTGCGTCATTGATCATGCAAGTAAAGCGCCACTGGCTACAAGAAGCTGCAGACTTGCACTATCAACAAAGTTCAGGGTGTGTAGCCTAGGACCAAGAAAACAAGGAGCTTTCACTTGAGCAGCCAACCAACGACCTGAGGGTCCAAGAGTAGATGGGAGAGAGGGCGGACCGAAAATTTGGGAGGCCTCACAGCTAAAGCAGTTCTATCACCGCCGGCGTCATGCTCCAGGAGAAGAGCATCGCCCGCACTCCCATAGGCGACACTTCTGGGAAATCGTTGGCAAGACGAGGGGAACTGGACTTCCCCCTGACCTCTCCAGTCATTCTCCCAACCTGAGCCAGTAGAGGTGGGAACGCGCCATCTCTTTCGTGTGACTTCCTACATTCAGCAGCTCAGGTGGAGTTGTGGTACATCCAGTCTGCCTCTTATCAAATGCTAGGACTTCACCACTTCAGGAAAGAGGCGTCTCCTGGCTGACCTGCCAGGGACCCTCCCACCAGGACCGCCAGGTAAGGTGCCCCTCTCCATGCTGACACGCCTCGCGGTGAGCCGCTCCGCAGAGGCTCAACAAAAACGTCGGCGCGTCGCTCCATCTGGGATTACTTTCGGTGTTAATGGTCACACAGGTTCGTTGTGCCACATTCAGCTATGGCCGCCTCGGGCCGCCGCCGCCGCCGCCGCCGGCGCGGCAGCTGCTGCACCAGCCTGCCATCTAGCGGCGGCGGAGCCCGGCCCAGGTCACCCCTCCAATGGGACCCGCTGCAGCGGGACATCCCAGTACGGGACGCCGGGCTGCGAACGGTGCTATGTGGCTTGCAGAAGATGGCTGGAGCTCGAACGAGTAGGGCAGGGTGTTTACTGCAAGCAATGGATACTGGAAGTTAACGCATTGTGTAGGCGCTTCCAAGGTGTACGTGTAATTCTTCGAAGATATTTGGGAAGTAATGACGAAGTGACAATGACGTTGTTTTAACTAAAAATGAGCAAGCCAAAATATACAAAAATTTTGGGTATTTATCCAGGCCTAGATGAGGGCCACAAGATGAGAACTTGACCTTTCCGACTCGTTATTGTTACACAAGGTAAGAATTGGAATGTTGGAAACCATTGGTTACTCTTCAACAATGCCGATAGTGACATACACGCTTGAACATTTCAGGATATTTGGGAGGTTATTCGAGTCCTTCTCTATAGCATGCAAGGGATTGCGCGTTGCATGAAGTAATGAACGGCAAGGCTGTCTTATAACATTTTTGATAACAAGTTTGTACAAAGGTTTGCCGTTGCATAGTTTTGCATGATGGCAATGCCTTCTGCATTACATTTGATTTTTAGACCCTTTCATCATACGACTGGACGTTCCTTGGCCTTCAAGGATGTGCCCAGACCATCGGTAAAGCCACTGGCGTTCTTCATTGCTGAAATCCATGGTACCGCAAGTAAACAACTCCTCTGCACTTATTACCGGTCCTGGGTTGTTTTATTTTGTACTGCAGTGTTATAGCAGTTCACTCATTTCAAAGGGCATGTTTGTGGAGTTTGATCTTACGGTGCACCTAGCTATGAATCAACTTCCTTTCGTTTCACGCTCACACCTATTTTCGATCTTACCCAGAGGTGCATCCACTTTCAGCGGCGGTCATTGACCCAGATACTGTCGAGGCTCTCAAACCGTTGTCAGTGGTTATCAAAGTGCAGCCGAGTGGCTTGACCGCGGCTCCGTTAGACGCCGGTCCACGCGGAAGATGGGGCCGTTCCGGGCTGAGCCGCCGGATGGACAAGTTTTTAAAAAGATAAGTCGAATTGCGCGGCCGGTTTTTAAAGTCTAACGGAGAGGTCGTTGACCCTCGCTTGAAGCACGCCGCGCTGCGAGCTGCACGGAGGAGGCAGTGACGTTGATGACCTGTGGCTGAGATGAGAGGTTGGGTGGAGGCAGAGGTGGAGAGACTTGTGGGATGGTTCAGAGCTGACAGAACACTTGGTCTCGCATCTGATAATTTTCAAAGGGGTCAGTATTGACAAGCGGAGAATGGTGAGACGGATTGGATAAGACACGCCACTTCAATTCATTGTGAAATTTTTAAAGAAAATGGTGATGCTGAGGTATTCAAGGATGCATCAGAGGAAGCGATAATTCATAGCGCCTGCGAGACATGCTGCTGGAAATATACGGTGAAGACTTGTGGAGCGGGTCGGGGTAGACGCTGACGCTACAGTCCTGGGGCGCTGATCAGAAGAGTAAGGACTTGTGGGGCGGGTCGAAGTAGGCGCTGACGCTACAGTCCTAGGGCGCTGATCAGAAGAGACAAGGCAGCGATGGGTGGTGGTGGAGAGGGGATGATCCCAGGGGGCCGTGGCTATGCGAGCACACCTGTGGGATGGAGCAGATCATACAGTAGTACTGGGAGCTGTTAGAACGGCTCGGAGGTAAAGAGGACTCGCGGGAAGGATAACAGGAGACGCGAGAACCCATGGGTCACTAAGCACCACCGATGATCACTGAGTACTTTATCTGAGGATCACTGAGATTATCACTGGAATTAGGATCACTGAGGCAGAAAAGAGAACACGGAGACGTACAGACTCCTGTAACGGGGCAGGGGAGACCGGACACTAGGACTCACAAGTGGGACGAGTTGCAGCAGCCAGGAACGCTGAGGACCTGTAGGGCGAACCAGAGGCGGAAACAAAACCCATACAAACCGATAGCGAAACCAGAGAAAGAATGCAGGGTTTTGCCGGACGGGTCCAAGGAGGCAGCGATCCTGAAGACACGTGGGAATGGTCAGAGGACAGATGACACTTAGGACTTATGGGACGAACCAAACTGGACCATAACGCTGGGGTGCTGGGGGACGGATCAGATGCGACGGGCGCGGGGCCTTGTGGGACGGTTCAGAGGTGGCAGTGACGAGCTGGCTGGATGAAAGGGGTGGACGTGGCGGCGACGAGCTGGTTAGATGGAAGGGTCAGAGGTCTCGGCGACGAGCTGGCTGGATGGAAGGGTCAGAGGTGGCGGCAACGAGCTGGCTGGATGGAAGGGTCAGAGATCGCGGCGACGAGCTGGCTGGATGGAAAGGTCAGAGGTGGTGGCAATGAGCGGGCTTAATGAAAGGGTCAGAGGTGGCGGCGACGAGCTGGCTGGATGGAAGGGTCAGAGGTCGCGGTGACGAGCTGGCTGGATGGAAGGGTCAGAGGTGGCGGCGACGAGCTGGCTGGATGGAAGGGTCAGAGGTGGCGGCAACGAGCTGGCTGGATGGAAGGGTCAGAGATCGCGGCGACGAGCTGGCTGGATGGAAGGGTCAGAGGTGTTGGCGACGAGCTGGCTGGATGGAGGCGTCAGAGGTCGCGGCGACGTTGCGGACTCGTGGAACAGATTTCATTACACTGCTGAAAACGCCAAGAGTGGTCCAAGCAGACAGGAGAAGCCCCGCACTTTGGCACTGTATATTGACGTTTGGGCGGCTAATCAAGGTCATAATTGCCGGTCTCCGTGATGCCAGAATGGCGGGTTACTCAGCTATATAGCCTGCCATCTGCAGCTGTAAAGGCAGGCAAAACACGTGCCAGTCTTGGGTGATATGCTGTTAGCACGGCCATAAAAATTTCTGCTGACTACTTTCCCGTTCAAGGAAAATGCCGTGCATTCTACCACGGTAGCACATACCACGTGCCTTCACTGACCGTTCCATCTGCCATACCTCACATTTCTGAGAAGTTGATGTTCGAATGTAATGTGCCTGACCGTAGCAGAAAGTCCCGAGGCTTGTATGGGAGGTCCGTGTCATGACTGAGCATCTAATGAAGGGAGGCTTGCCGGACATGCAACGTGGCACGCTGTGGCAGACATGAAGCGCCGGCGGGGAACTGCGCCGCGTAGCCAGACGCGGCGGCGCCGGAGTACTGACCGCCAGCCTATTGTGCTGCACTCCAGACCGCCAGACCGTTTGAGAGCAGGTGAAAAGCAAAGGCTTTTGGAGGTCGATCCTTTACTGGCGTTCTTTGTCACGCTTTCCGGAAGTGTTTAAACTTCAGTGCGCCTTAAGTGGAAGTCGATTTACAAGGGGGTTACAAAAAGTGCACACGCACTGCGGCCTGACCGGAAAAACTCGCTGACGTCATTAAGATGATAACAGGCTCGTAGAGTGAGCCGTACATCCGTTTAGCACTCCCTTCTGCAAACTCTAAGATTGTGCCGCCGCAACATTATATCACAGTGATTCTGTCGGGAACAATCCTTTGTGAATGCTTGGTTCACCGTTGTGTGGTCATTCGTTACGGTGCAAAAACCACAAGAGCGTTCCATTGAAAGCAGGCTTAATTTTCTCCTCCCTAATTTAAATCATTTAATATGAAAATGGAGAATTCGGTTATTGATACCCACGATAGAGCAGATATAGCAAGCTTGTGCTTAACTTCGTCCGCTTCAAATCTATTTCGACCCCAGATTCATGGTGTACAGTCATCTCGGCCTGATTCCAACCAGCGCTGCACACCGCAAGCCGACTCTGATCTGACTAAAAAGTAACTTCCAAATCAGGAATCGATTCCAACGAAGTCCAAAATAAGGTGGCAATTTGATTTAGCTTCTTACAATGTGCTGCTCCGGTAAAGTATGCGCTGCGTACAATATTCATTTCTCAAGATGGACGAAATGCAAGAGCACATAAGTGTTGGTCTAACAATAATGCGCTAGCGCACCAGATCTTCCATCAAGTGTGTTGTCGCTAGTAAGACTAAAACTTGATTAGAGCTGCGCATGGAAGATGCTAGATGAATAATCTGTTCAGTTCATCCACGCAAGACGCGCATTTCACACCTTGGGTAATGGTAGCATTAGCACTGGCGCGACGCTGCTGAGAGAACATATAATTCACACACCAATGAGCAGATTTATGGAGGTGGCAGATGCAGATGAAAAAGGAAGAGGGTTCTTGCAGCTGCACAAAAAGGGACCAGAGAAAGAGGCTTCCAAAACAATTGACTTCCACAATGAGCCACGCTTTGTTTGAATTTTGAGCCTTCAAGAACCTGAAGAAGACTCACAACGAGAAACTACATGGGACCAGTGTAGGGGCTCTCTTAACACCTGCGCAGGCATGTTAAGGTGGCAGAAGGACGCAGATAGCATATTTGGCCACCATGTCATGACACCGCTCAGTACCTTCACCAGATATCTCACCACCGACCCACTTATGTGGGACTGTGCAAATAACACTCGGATATACCCCCGGCCCGCTCAGGTAGTTTTGGCGTTGCTTCGACTGACGCTGTGATGCTTCTGATATAAAGTCTGCTTGTTGTTTTCACTGCCAACCGACAAATCGGTCACGACACGCAACACTGAATGCCGGCGCAGAATGTGACGAGACTGGATTGTGTCGGGACAACTAGTAATGCCAAGGCCACGGACGCCTCTGCCCACCTGCAACTATGCTCTGCTCCTAGACAGATATCAGCCCACTGTCGATTTGAGGTGCAAATCTGGAACATTTTGGCGACGCCCGAAGCTCCATAACCGCCCGGAAGATCGCGAGGGGACAGCGCAACTACTTCTGACCTTCTCCTACACTGTAAACCAAATCCACAAGGCCAAGGCATGTTAACACGCTTGGCGATGTTTCGCGTAGTGTCTTCGGTGTATGGAGACCAACTACCAGCTTGTTGAATAGCCAAATGCCAAACATGTGATAGCAAAATGCAAAATAGCAAACAGCAAACGCTGAAATGTGGTGCTCCGGTAGCGGGCACGACATGTATTGCAGCAGGCCCAGCTGCACATGGGCCCACTTTCCTCAATCAAGCACACAAAAACACAAAATTGGGGGCACAACAAAGCTTTTCATGAGAAGTTGAGTCCTTTTAAGCGAGGGGACCCACCTGCTTCATATCTCTAACTGTTCTCAGTTATCCCAGAACATCCGTTGCCCGAATGTTAGCAATGTATTCAAGTCTGTCGTGTGAAAATTAACGTTAAACGTACCTATTTAGCACAAAATGGGTAAGAACGAATGCTATCAGAGTGACATCGCCAGGTAAACGTTTATATACATATCACTACACAAAGTTTTCGCAATACATCGTCTCCAAATGTTAAAGGGTTCGCTTTCGGCGTTTACGCCTTGTGAGCTTGCACGCGTTTTTGTATCCAGCATAACGCGACAAAATTATACGTGATTTATTGAGCAAAGAATGGTGGCTCATCAAAAGAAGCTTTGCAAACTAAAATTAGGGAGCTGGCCTTTAGAAATGGGTCAATATCAGGTTACATACCTTACTTGGCAAAGTTTAACATGAGGCTTGGGATTTACTCGAGACTTGTCTGCTTAGACTGGCTAATCCGCTATTAAAACACCGACCTCAACCAAAATATGATCTCACTTAAGCTCGCCAAGCTAAAAATCTTCGTTTTCTCCTGTTATGCTGGGTAACGCAGCGCCATGCAGAGCTTCAAAGCCAGCGCTTCAAAGATCGGTGATGAAGTACTGACCCAATGCAAACGGACCAGTGATTTGTTTCACACGTTTCCTATTGTTCCCGCGCACATTCAAATCATCAGACAACTTCTCAGCGCCTGACCTCCCAATACGCCCGCGGCGAGAACTCGATCCCGTTAGTCTGACCTAGCTTAAAGTTGCACACCTAGCTAGCTTTCAGCGCATCAGTATAGCGCGCATACTTTTTTCTCAGGATTGGCGAGACGTTGGCTTTAATTGGTCTTTTTATCAGTCGATCTGCTGTTGTTTGCCAAACACAGGTCAAAACACACATCTCGACTGCAGCAAAATTGTAGAAAAGTCCATCGATGCACTTTTATTCATCGGACGTTAACTGTTAACGCCACACGTGAAAATGAACAATGACCATTTTATGCTTTCTTACGGTAACCCAGATCATCCAAGATCACGTTGAAGCGCTGCCAAAGGAACAAAACAAGGAGAACTGACATAGGTAAATGGTTCATCGGCTAAATGCGAGATCACATGGGTATATTTTTTTATAGTTCTGACCGCTTCCGTACGAAATCTAAACACATAAACACCTTTATGCTCAGTGTGACCCTAAAAAAAGCAGGAATATGTCTAAGTCAGTGCTGCCCTAAAGCAGAAAATTGCTCTCCTAAATTTAGCGCATCAAAAAACCCCCAGAATAAATTTGCATCATAATGTGCGTCGTGAGTGCATGATCGTTACCCGATATCCCACATAATGGTCTCTGAAATCAATGACGTAATGACACCACTAACTAACCCCCGCATCAATAACGGCGGGGGTACCTTTCTCAATGTCTTCGTCGTGAACATGCAAAGCATATCAAATTTGATTTGATTAATAGACAACAAACAAACCGTCACACCTCCACCACCGCTGCATAACCAAAGCGCGAAGTACAGTTAAAAAAACCCAACCTTGTTCCGCCGCCCAAAGGCAAAACCCCATATATTTATTTCTGGCCATCTTGCGTTTTTTATATCACCCGGTTCGTCTTCTCATGCTGAATTCCACTGTTTAAACCAATAGCTGAAATTCTCACAAACTTTTAGCTAAAAGAACGGGCTAAAAGTTTGTGAAAATTTCAAGTGATTGTTTATGTAACCAAAATCAGCATGAATAGATGAATCACATGACATGAAAAACGCAAAATTACTAAGCATTTACATGTGGAGTTTTGCCTTTAGACGGCAGTGCTATATTTTGTGGGCTAGTGATGCACCTTAAATTGATTAAATGTTCCCCCCTGCACCACAACTCCAAAAGCACTTTGTGCGGGTGAGGCCCGTAAGATATCCATTATTCAATTAGCAAGTGCGGTCTCTTGGGTCAAAATCAGACTTCGCTCAGTCTTTGTATTTCACGAACCCAACAGCTTAAAATCTTCATGGCAAAGTGTTGAACTACATTGCTTGAAAACGTTAACACCATTTAATACTCATCCCATGTCTCTGTGAAAGTTGTGACAACTTTATTGAATAACAGTGCTCAATCATTTAACTGCCGAGCATTTCAACTATCGAACCTTTTCTGGGTCTAGGTTTGAATATTTTATTACATGGCATGCTATTACATCTTTAAAGTGGGAACATGCAGAGTTTTGGAAGAATGAGAGATTCTGGCGGTTTTGTGTGTCGAAGTCTTTTAGTTTCACCTGAGTCATCTACAACATCAATATTGCTGCTTCCGCGCAAGTTATATGCTAAAATATAACAAAATCATATACATGGTCCTGACAAACCTTCACCTGGGTTATATTCAGATGTAAAGCTGGGTGACGTGTCAGATAACGCAAACGCAGCCGCCTTTTGCTGCGTCAGGCTCGTACAGCTTTTTGTTGTCATGAACATGAGAGGAATATTTCCGGTCCGTCTAGATTACGATGTCACCCAAAGGTTTAACCAAAGTACGCCAAGCCATGCATGACCTTGGTCTTGTACGATGAATCATGTGTGTGTTCGATATGCGTGTGTTTGATTTCGTAACCGTGCAATGTGCCATGATTTGTTGCATCTTGCGTCAGTTTGATTTATAATTACAATTTGGCATAGCATGGCTAAATATGTCATGAATGTTCCCCAAGCCAGAATCCTCAACAAACGGTAATTTCTCAGTCGGCATGCATTTTTGTTCACATGCGCTACCGAAGCATCATTACCATCGGTGACGCACCTACCATTCAATGATTCATCGTTGCCATCGTCTTCCATTCGTCTTGATTCTAGTCCCTCTCCGCTGGCATTTCTGGCGCGTCTTATCGTAACAATGCCCTTTGACTTTCGGCAACGGTACCGCAACAGTACTTCTTGTTGGTGTGCACTTAGTGGCCATCGCCAGTTGCGGGGTGCCACCCGCTGCGCGCGGTCACGTCTGGCGTGCGTCGAGGTCATTTCTAACCCGCCTTTGTATTTTCACTCCACTTCTCTTGAATCGTTGGCATTGACACCACCGCTGTACTGTTTCTCAGGAAGTGCGAACCTGCTCCGTAGCCGGCGGTGACCGCTGGAGCTTGCACTCAGTCGAGTTGGGCGTTAAGTGAGGTCATATAATTTTAAAACAGCACGACTTGGGCCCCACGTTAGTGAGGAGCAAGTCCATGCGGTGTATAATACATTGTTTCATCTATCAATGCGACTCATTTTTCAAATTCCAACATTCGATTTGTAAGTGCTTGGGGGCTGGGGTTGGATCACAATGCACGGCAGGCGTTGGTTCTCAAACAAAGCCGCAGTTTGTCGCCTGCTTTTTTCGAAAAGCGCCATACACGCCAGCAAAGCAGCGCTCGGTGTTCGTAAAATGAGGTGAAGTGGGACAAGCTTTCCGCAAAAGGCACTGTCAGTTATTCACAGCTGTTTGGTTGGATTCACGTTTTCTGCAAAAAGTGTGTCATTATTTATCCCAGGGACACCTTCACCAGTTCTGAGTTGGAGAAAACTTTTCCAGGGGGCCTCGTGGACATAATGAGGCATCATCACAGGCGGCTTCCTGGCCAGTGCGGCACATAAGTGGGGGGGGGGGGGGGGGGGGGGGGGGGGGGGGGGGGGGGGGGGCACCGGGGCACGTGCTCCCTTAGAGGATTTGTCTGAAGGTACAAATATTCACGTACATAGATATTGACTGTCAAAAAAGTCGCGGTCTGAGATCTTACGATTCCAGTCAATATGGACCCGTAGTCCAACGGCACTGGGTGCGAGCCGTTGAGCGGCGCATTGTTTGATCCGACTGAAATGAAAAGGTCAGCTGACATCTGACCAGCGAGGGTCAATCCTGGCCCGGGGCGGCCATGTCGCAGCATTGTGCGACACGTAAAACCCTCCGCATTCCTGCCTGGCGCAAGGGCGGAGGCAAAATTGTCTGCTGAACTGGACGGTACGGCTTGGGTGGCGGGTTCAGGGTACACACAAAACAGGGCATGCTTTGCAGGAGCCATGAGCCCAAAGTCACTCATACAAACCATTTGGGATAAATAAAAAAAGTTCATTCAAGTCGTAAAGGGACGTTCTAAAACTAAATTTGGTCTCCTGGTCCATAAAACGAGTCCCCTGATGCAGACAGAGGTTTCTGGAACCAATTGAATGGAACCGCTGTTCAGTTATGTGGGGCCTCTGTCATCTGAATGTTGGCAAAATATATGCGGCTACAAAACTTTCAGGTGGGGCAAGAGGAGTCTCCCAAAATTACTGAGGGGATAAAAGCATACTCTCGCCCCTCTGCCCCCTATTGCACGCCCTTAATTGGGCCAACGTGTATGATGCTCTACTTCATCCTAAAGATCTGGAAACATTCTTTTTAGCGCAAGTGCTGTACCACTTCAGCCAGCCAGATGGGGTGAAGTGACAAACATCAGCTTACATACCCATGCTTCCATCAACACATAAACCTTTGAGATGAAGTGAGACGAACATCGTGTTGGAAAATTACACCTAGATCACAACAGCTTTGAGTGCTGAAGCAGTTTAACAAATTCCAAAATTTTAGGCAGACAAACGGACGGGATGACACTGAAGCAAGAGCGGCTTTGGCCGAGGATACCTCGTTAATAACGTCATCTATTCAAAGCTGATATTCTGCAATATGACTGCTTTTAGGCCACATCTTCGCATAAACATGTTGGAAAAAATGACCCTATCCTCATCGGTCTTATAACACAGTAAGGATGTTGAAGAAGTAGTGCAGGTCGCAGGTCGTGCCGTGGTGGTCCGGATTGATCGCAGGAAGCCTCTATCCGGGGCTCACAAAGCCCCTGTGGATTGTAGCAACAGCGTTTTCACAGGACTATTGCCAGTTGGGGTTCCCTAAAGCTGTGATGGGTCCAGACGCGCTTGCGCGGGTCCGAGACAGCTGTTCAGGGAACCCCTTCGACGTTTGGAGCCTAGGTGAGGCTTCTTTGGAGGCCTTGAGGGGTCCGCAGCGGCGTCATCAACGCCGTTCAGGCAGCGATTGCTCCCTTACCATACGCTTTTAAGCCGACACCCATGGAGATCAGCAAGGCGTGGTTGAATATGTTGTACCACTCCTACCCTAGCAGTCAGCTCACAAAATACAATTTGGACTCCATGGACCTAGATATACTGCAGCTGAGGAACACTGAGTATCGTCCATGATCATCTAAATGGCCGAAGGTGAAAACGAATATTTCGTGCATAATTATGTGTCGCACAAAAAAGACTTGCACGTCTTTTCCTTATGACTTTAATCGACATGTAGTTATCTTTATGTAACATAATTGAGCACATATGACCATTTGCAATGTTTATTACTACAACAACTAATTGTACGTATTTATTCCGAATGGTTGCAATGGTGGCTTTGAGCTCAGCAATGCTGCTGATCAAAGCTTTTGTGTGCACTCTAACCCACCACCCAAGCTGTACCGTTTATTTCAAAGGATAATTTTGCGTTCGTCGTTTGCCAGGCGGAATTGTGAAGGGCTTAACATGCTGTGTAATGCCGCGGCGCGGCCGCCCTGGGTCTGGGTTGACCCTCGTTGGCCAGTCGCCAGCTGAACTTGCCACGTCAGTCGGGGCCAGGCAACGTGTTCGATCTGGACTAGAGAACAAGTGCCGCCGGTCTACCAGTCCAGCATCTTCCCATAGGCCAAAGAAACGGCTCCAATGTCATCAGAGGTTCAGCCTGGGCAGTTTGTTGTACATTATTGGCGTTGCTTTGAAGAAGTACATATCTTGCGTCTTATTTCACCCAAAGCTCTCACGTCACCCAATTTTGCTACCTTTAAAATGAAATGTATTTTTGGGTAAAAAAACCGTCATCCACTGTGAGAGATATAGACTATGACGGACAATCAAAAACAAATCAGTTACGGAATGATGGAATAAAAAATTCGTGGGCTTTGTCCAAGTTCTGTCAAAAGCAATTTAAGCTATGTCATTCAATGGTAAAGAAAAAAACGGACTATGGATGACATGAAACGGACTAGCTTCACAGCAACATTTTGGATTACACCAGCTGGAAATAGTTTGTGGTGCACGTCATACGGTGCACATTGGACAACAACAACTCATCATAATGAAAATGTGCTGTGCCTTAGAGATAAGAGAATTTTTTGGGGGGTTTGGGAATATTTTGTTACAATCAGCCCGTCTTTGAGGCGAATTGACGCAGATTGGTTCACGGCTACCTTGGGCAGTCGACGTCATTTTTCACTAATTTTGCATGTTTGTTGGTTAGAAGGAAAACACTTTAACAAGGTGAATACTTGATCCCAAAGTTAAAAGACAAATCGTTCAACGAGGTGAATTCTTAATCTCAAAGTTTCAACGCAACATCACCGATGAAAACTGGTTTACAAAATTAATTCTAAAAATGACATGGACTTGTAAGCGAGATCTGGATGAAATGTCAGGTATCTGGATCGCGAAGTCTTTGCTTAGTTCGTCTCTTCTTGATCTTGAACTTGATCTTGAATCTTTGCCAGGTAGATATCACCGCACCCGTGATGAGCGTGCGTAGGCTCGGAACAGGCATTCGTGTATGCTTCCGTGTATTCAGCCACTCTTATGCAATTTACTTCACAGT
>NW_023596576.1:23244536-23267211 GCF_011947565.3 Pollicipes pollicipes | reverse complement strand
GTGCTGCACAGCTCCCGAAACGAGCTTTCCGGGAGTCGGCAACATAATGAAACACAAACCTTCATCAATATCATACGGGCGGAGCGAAGGGTGCATACAGAATGTCAAAAACGGAGAGGTGAGCGGAATTCTGCCAGTGTACAACCGATTGAAGGGACCTGGGGCGCGCGTTTTTTTTTGCGTATCGAGCATCAGAGAGATTGCGATCATCTCATTTCCCCTGAAAACCTGGAACTTATCACTGAAAATTAGTATGCAGTAGCTTTAGTGCCAATCCTGATTTGTGTGTGCACAGGTTAACGATTGATTGATCCATTAATTTCGTTTCTCCATTGCAACATTGCAGTATCCGGCATACACACCGCCCAATAAAGAAAGCAGACCTCCGACAATCTACTAGGCATTGAATCCCAGCTCCCACCCGCTCCTGAAAGTGCAAGTAATATCACCGCTGTATTCATCAGTCAGGACGTACGTAAGATCTCCGAGGAGGTGCTTCGCAGGCGAGTCATCAGCAGCTACTTCCCACTGAGGACAGAGTTTCTCGCTGAACGCTGCCGGTCAGCGCAATCATACATAGACTTGAATGCATAGCAGTTGGTATCCATTCATAAAAAATCACCTTAAAGTCCTTATTTTCATAAACGGACACGTGTAACCGATGCCCCTTCCCTTCAATACACCAGTGTGTTTTCGATGGCCCGGGCGATGGAGAAGCGAACCTTGGCGGTATGCAGCACCGCAATACACGGAGACTGCATGGCGGGCAGCTATCTGTCAGCGCCAGCGCCCCCAGCCGAGCAAGCGGTGGCCGGTGCACGGGAGGGCAAACAAAAAACGACTTGCCATCCCCACCATCTCTCATTCTCCTTTCGGATTTCGCCGGCCATATTTTCAAAATTGGCGAAAAGGTGTTCGGTGGTATTGAAACATTTTCGTCGGCATCAGCGGCTACCATGGTATCACATCAGATGTGAACAGATACACAAAACTTTCTATTCTAGATATATTTCAGATACATGAAACATTACACGTTATCAGCGCCGGATGTCTCAAACCCAAGGGTGTCAGAAGTGGCATATTTTCATCGCGTTTATAGTGAAATGAGATGTTTTGCCCATTGTATTTTTTTGTATCTTAAGCATAACTACTTTTTATTGAGCTAAAAACTTTAGAGTTTCACAGAATATATATGTAATGCATTGTATGCTACGTCCACAAAGCATCACAGCGACAATACGTCTCATGCTCATTTCAGGCCTGTTGCTTACAAAGTTCCCACACCGAGCACTGAAGATTACTCGAATCTCCCAAATTTTTGCTGCCTAGGTCTTCAAGACTGTTTGCAGCCACCTTCAAAAGTACTGCCATTCATAAAACCCCACATACAAAAATCGGAAGGTAACAGGTCAGAGGACGAGCACCCGCACTAGGTCGAGTTGGCAGTTGGTCACGTTGCCGACGAAGTGATCCCGGAACTACTACAATGCTTCATTAGAACAATTTGATGCGGTCTCGTCCTGCTGAAACCACTGGCTGACGCGTCTGTAATCGCGTGCTCTTCCTTGATGCCACGAGAAATTCTCCAATGCTTCGATGCACCGCTGCGTATTCACTATGAACGCGCGGGTGTCATCTTTCTTGAACTAAAATGATCCGATAAGACCAGGCCTGGCCATCGCCATCCATGCGGCACACTTCACTGAGCGCAGGGGTTCTTGCAGTACAATGTCGGACACGGCTGCTTCCAGGTGCGTATTATGTTTTTGAGTTGGCGTTGCCACTAAACAATAGTGCCTCATCAGTGATGCAGAGATCGTCAGGAGGGCCTAATTCCTTCTTGAGCTTCTCGGTGAACTACTGACATCTTGTCATCCATTTCTCCACGCACAAACAAACCTGTATGGTAAAGGCATATTTAAGTTTTTTCTCAAAATGCTAGACGATCCAGTTCTGAACAGCTCGAACTCTTGGCAGCAACGGCCAAGACATTTCGTCGGGCTCCGTGCAACTGACAGCGCAACAGCAGTGTCGCATCGCATCGCATCGCAGTAAGAATCGCTTTTTAGGGACATCTAATGCCTTCAGGACCATAAGGGCAAGAATGGGTTTACACTAAAACACTTCGCGTGCCAAGAGACGCTTTCGTTTGGTGCGAGCCTGGCCAAGTCAATGCAAGTACAGAACTCAGAGATTTTTCACAGAAGCAAGCAGGTTTTCTTGGTGGTTTGCCGCACCCGGTCGCATATTCCGATGGATTTGTAAAGCCAAATACCTGAGACGATTTTACGCGTCACCGACACTGTACATTTAACTTCCCTCGGTAGCTCTGACACTCGTATTGCTTATGCATGGCTGGTTGGTGTCACTTTCAGAACACAATGCGGATGTTAGGAACGTTTTACTCCTTCGTTTTAGTCAAAACATTTTCGACAACATTTGCTTATTCCCATCTTAAGTACACACAAAATATTTTTCGCATTCAGGCGAGCCGGCCTTATGCTTTTTCCGCCAGGAAACATATAGCATCAGGTTCAAATGTTTAGCTGCCTTTACCCCTTTTGGCTTCACAAAAGACATACGTCCCGCGATATCATTTGGATCGTCACAAACTATAACTACACTTCGTGTAAAAGTTGCTGCTCTCCCTTTTAACTCTGTCCAAGTGGCTTCATTGGACAGAGCACCTACCTTCCGATCCGTGGCGGGGTGGATTCGAGTCGCTTTAGGCACTCACCTCTTGCCTCTGCTAGATAAGACTTGCAGCCGGTGACAGCGGCCGCGCTAAAGGCCACTTGACTCAAAAGGCTGGACGGACCGTGCCGAACGTTGCGTTACGTTAGCATTTCGTCATCAAATTCTGTCGTTACCCTGGAACTGCGTAAAAGTATGGTAGGAGTAAGGGCTCACACAACAAGCACTGCTTAGCGTGAGATCTTATCCCAGAAATGGATCCATTCAAAAGTTCCGGAACAATGCTTAAAAAACACTGTGAGCAAGCTCAGCAACCTAATTTGGTTCTGGCTATTTCACCGTGCATCACAATATCTGGTCACTCTGGCTCATCTTCGTGGCTGAATTTGACTTTTTAGGACGTCTTTCGTTGTTATCTCAGCACCGGCCAGTATTGACCTTACTCAGCACTCTTTTAAGTTGAATTTTCTCAGTTAGATTCAAATCATTTTGTCATATATTTTCGACAAGCTTAGCCTGAAAATGCTTTGAGCAACGGGCCTGTGGGGAAAATGCATACGCTCCATGCGTCTACGTCTTAGGTCTGGCTGTCCGGGCCGTGCGCAGGCGGACGGTTCTCGCACAAAAATAAACGAGAATTGGAGCCTGAAAATTAAATATACAACATCAAGAGCTTTTGGAGACACTTGACTCCATGATCACTGCAATGCGAGTTTAGTCGTCGGTCTTTCAATGAATTCAAATTCATATTTAAATCGATGTTCGTCCGCGAGAGGACTTTTGATTTAACATGAAAATCTGCCCAGAGATGTAACGTGACCTGATTGCGTTGGGCGTGACAAATAAGACTGGTGTGTAACTTACCGTAGATTCTACTCCTTTTACCGATTAACGGGGTTGTAACGGGTCTAAGGCCATCATTCAAAATTGGCTCCTTCGATTTTTGTTAAAAAACAGGTAAAGATAGATACTGATCTCTTAAACACCTGAGTCGCGTGAATATAAGTCCAGGCTGATTTTCACCTTTCCGTGAAAATGGCTTCATTTTGTACTTGGAAACCCTAAGGATAACATGCTATAGGCTGCGAGGCGCCCGTATTGCCCCCCACTCCCACCCACCCCCCCTGCTCAGAGTTCAGCTAGAGAACCTCAACGTGAACATCCTCTGCATCATCCAGATCTACGAGGCGCTGGTAGACCTCGAGATCAGGGCTACCGCCATGAGATCATCTGACTTTTGGCTTTGACCTCCGAGAACCGCACCAGCACGAAGACAATCCGCTGGCAGCTGACTTCACCGCGAAACGTGCTGCGACACCGACGAGCGTTCTGTTCACGCCCCAGTGTATGAGCATTTGCTGGTCTGATTGAAGCCTCCATTACCACCATGGAGAACACCGGCAATAATCCGTACGGCCTGTTTGTCCTCCACGGTGCAGGGAGAATCATGGCCAGCTATGCAAGCAAACGAAGATACCCCTGGCGGTGACGCCAGCGGAGCGGGTCTTCTGCAAGACAGCAGAGTCTGTGTCGGTCCCAAAAGAAGTTGTGAACCGCCCAAAGGAGTTTTCCAACAGTCTGAAGCCGTCAGATCTGACATCACACAGCCCGGTGCTGAAGCAAGGCGTGTTCACCATGCCCCTACGAAACCTGGATTCCCAAGCTCCCCAATGACATACAGCTGTGCGTCGAGTGGACAACGGCAAGAGTGCTGCACCCAAGCCCCCAATAACATACAGCTGCGCGTCGAGTAGACAACGGCAAGAGTGCTGCACCCAAGCTCCCCAATGACATACAGCTGTGCGTCGAGTGGACAACGGCAAGAGTGCTGCACCCAAGCTCCCCAATAACATACAGCTGTGCGTCGAGAAGACAACGGCAAGAGTGCTGCACCCAAGCTCCCCAACGACATGCAGCTGTGCGTCGAGTAGACAACGGCAAGAGCGCTGCACCCAAGCTCCCTAATGACATACAGCTGCGCGTCGAGTACACAACGGCAAGAGCGCTGCACCCAAGCTCCCCAATGACATACAGCTGCGCGTCGAGTACACAACGGCAAGAGTGCTGCACCCAAGCTCCCCAACAACATACAGCTGTGTGTCGAGTAGACAACGGCAAGAGTGCTGTACCCAAGCTCCCCAACAACATACAGCTGTGTGTCGAGTGGACAACGGCAAGAGTGCTGTACCCAAGCTCCCCAACAACATACAGCTGTGTGTCGAGTAGACAACGGCAGGAGTGCTGCACCCAAGCTCCCCAACAACACACAGCTGTGTGTCGAGTGGACAACGGCAAGAGTGCTGCACCCAAGCTCCCCAACAACATACAGCTGCGCGTCGAGTAGACAACGACAAGAGTGCTGCAGTCAGCCGTCTCGACAGCCAGGGCCAGGAGAGGGAGCACAGTTGACCAAATGATCTCACTCGTCCCATTTCATATGTCTTCGAGTTCAAGTGGATCCAGATGCCCACCAAGCTGAGTCTCATCATGACAATCAATAAGAGCCAAGGCCAGGCCCTGGCGCGTCTTAGCATGATGGAGCCACTGTTCTTCCACTGTCAGCTGTACGTCGGCTGCTCAGTAAGTTCTTCCTGTCCCCGGAGAGCAAGCCCAAGAATGTGGTGACCAGGGAAGCCCTGTAACCATAATATTTCGCGGTGTAGAAATGTACCTGAAGTAGAATTGCAACGCACCACTGTATTTCACGTGCACCTACCCATCTCAGCACTACGTCGCGTACAGCCTCGGTCACTCGGCACTCGGCGCTCGGTCACTCCTCGGTCACTCAGCACCCAGCGCTCGGTCACTCCTCGGTCACTCAGCACCCAGCGCTCACACTGTTGAGAGTGTCCGAACTGGGTGGCGGACCGTAGCGCTGCATCCCGGGGCATGCAGCACCTCTGGCCGATCAGCTGGTGAGGCTGCGGGTCGACAGGAGGTGGCGACCTGTCTCCTGACACAGCGACCTTAGTGGTTCATCTGAGAAAGATGAGCAATTTCTGCAGCTTGCATGTTTGTTCTTGCTGCGATTTTTGTCGAGCCGAACACCTGGTGGTGGGGTGTTTAAGAGATTACATCAAAGACACTTCTCCCGCAGGCGGTTTGTACTTACACCAGCTGACAATGTCCTCGGAGGGAGCACGGTAATTAATTATGAATACAGACACAAATACTTGCACTACAAATCAAGCCGATTGGCGATTATGTCAAGCCCAAATCTCTCAGATTGTTACTTTGCGGGATAAATTGCCGAATTAACCGGACATCGGTGGGAATCCCGGCTAGTCCGCTTGCAGCCTCTCTCGCAATAAACTTGGCTGTACTTTCCCGCTCACTGATCTCATCTCTCCACTCACGGAAAATGACGTCACCCATCGAAACAGTGAATCGTAGTTTAGCGTCGCGTTTGCCTTGTGTTCTGTTTCGTTTTGTGACAAGGCGACAAATGCAAGCGGGCAGAATAACATTTGATTGTAGTATACACACACACACACACACACACACACACACACACACACACACACACACACACACACATACACACACACACACACATATATATATATATATATATATGTATATATATATATATCCAACAAATACTACACTATGCATTATGATTGTATGACAGCATCAAGTATGCAGGCATGAACCAACCCTGATATGGAAAGAAAACAAGCTGAATCATTCGGTTAGGTTTCCAAGCCAACGCAATTTCACGCCATGACGAAAGAACACTAAGATGCACTTTACTGGACATGCTCCTGGCACCACCCCCAGTCAGTAACCTTATAGGATACGCGGGGAACTAAATTCGCTCCGAGATCTGCGCCCTACATGAGCGGATTTGGCAGCCAGGCCGCCACGGGTCACACGGTGTCGACTGAGGGCGTGGGGGAACGCGTTCGTGCCGCTGGGCCCGTGCGCCTGCATGGTGTTGCGCAGTGGTGCATGCCGCAGCTGAGCCGCCGTAATCAGGTGTCCTTGACGGCGTTCTCCACCAAATGCCGTGCGCTCAGTGTGAACCGGACAGGCGAAGACACGTGACCAACTGATGACGAATCGACGGATTAGCGTCGGGCCAGAAAATTGCCGGGCACGCGCGCTGTTGCATGCGGAGTACGAATGTTTCCTGGAAGGTCAAGATCAGGGTGTCAGTGCGGATTCCGAGGAGGAAAACTAACAAATGGCTCACAAAAACACGGAAAGCTTTCTATCCGAACAACTGACCTTTAAAGGGCCTAGCTATTTGTTTTGACGTAAATTACCGGGAACAAAAGGGGAATCATCTTGTCTCCATATGCCAACAGCAAATGCTACGTTAACGGCATTTACATAGCAGAACATAAGCTTTGGGCAGCTACTTTGCACATTACAAACCGCAGCCCATACGCATTATACATCATTATCTACATTCGTGTTGCAGTGCAACGGCCGTTTACATGGTCGCCAGGCTATGTTCATGCGGTGCAAAACGATTGTCATTCACTATGTGATTTCTTACGACAATTTCCCTTTCATGTGGACATTTCATAGTGGCATGGGCAGTTCACGAGTCGTGACAGACTCCTATTGCAGGACCAAAAATGCATTTGCGGATGGGTAAAAAGCAAGATGATTAAGTTTATAAGATATCAATTGTTGTAGTTAAAGTTACTATCATTTTTTCCTTACGGAAAAAGCTCCGATTCAATTTGTGATCAGCTTCGGTCATATTATTTACGGAACGTTCTGTCGACATCCCGCGCGACCGAAATGAGAGGCATTCACGCACTTGACGATGCGATGCCTATCTCTCGGACAGTTGTTGCACCTTGTAAATAGCGCATCAAATCATAACCTCAGTCGTGAATCAGCCTTAAAATTTTACGGAGATTGCACGGGTGGATGTTAGAACACAGAAACGGCCATTTTCCAGAGAGACCCTCGGCTATGCCAATTACAGGTCAGCTGAGGGAGTTTTCAGATCAGCCGAGCATCCCGCCCCTGGACAGTGCTGACATCAAACGGACGTCCCTACTAAAGCGGGTTGTAGGAATGACAAGCGCCTCCGAGTAGGCACTGCACAGACGTGCCGACCACTTTCGGAGCCGAAGTTCCTTTCGCTCCCACGGCATAGTTTTCGATTTCGGCAATGGTCAACGACTCCTATCGCTGAACGCGTAGGCGAACCAACCGCTGCGTTGCAGGCCCTGCCGATCACAAAAATCGCGCCGAGCAATACCCCACCACCGTACCACCGGAACTCAACGCGACAAACGCGACAAAGCCTGGGCCTGGCCGGCGTGACTTCGCTCCCATCGCGGTCAGGTACCCCGTGGCCCGGCGCCCGCCCCGGACCCGACGGGTACCAGTTTTGCGAGGCGCTCGCGACGGTGTCGGCCGGCTGTGCGGCACGGTCGTGGCCTGTCGCTCCGACCCGCCGCGGTCCCCATCCGGCGCCGCGGGTCACCGGCCCGAGCACTCCAGCACGGCGAACCCGGCGGCCGGCCGGCGCCGCCGCCGCACAAGTAGTACGGAAGTGTCTGCGGCAGCGGCGGCGGCGACCCGTGCCGGTCGGCGGCGGCAGGTGGGGCGGGCCCGACCGGGAACAGCTCGCGGTCAGGGCCGCTGTAGCGGACCTCACCGCAGGGGCGTCCTGCCGACCGGCTCTGCGGCGGGGACTGGCTGGCCGCTGCCAGGTCAGGAGGAGCAATCGGGCTAATTGCCGGCGGCGCCGGTGCAGAGGTGTGCTCGGCGGAGCTGTAGTGAGAATGCCAACCAGCATTCTAGCGCACACCACAATGACTTTGTCCCCGATTGTGCGGGGCGTCGGAAGGGACTCGCGGACATGAGGTCAACGACCTGGCGCTCGAATCTGGGCTGAAGCACTGCCCTCCAGAGTGCGAGCCCAAGGACTTCTTCGCGACTTTTGCTGGCTCACGATTCTTCGGCGAATCGCCGTGGAACTGCCGCTTGCGTTAATGGCTGGATCGCTCTACCCCCAGGCTTTTCTGTGGTGGGTAATGGGCCAGCACAGGGCATGCACGGATGGGTTAGCAATGGTCAGGAATTCCAAAGCATGGCTGTGACCTAGTCGGAGGTCATTCAGCCGCTGTTCGCAGGACATCCGGCACTTACTTATACGCCACGGACGTGAGGCGAGACAATGGACTCTGAGTCAGGCCTGGAGTCACTGTTAAGCGTGCAACGCTTGCGCAAGTGAGATGAAACTCGACGGACGCCCTTCTGCCTGCTTGGACGAGCCGTTCCTGTGCCGTACCAGCCCACAAATGCTCGCAGAATCTGCGCCATAATCTCCGTTGTGACCACAATCCACACTCAACTTCCCAGGCCAATGCCCTGCTCAGCCCGCAAGAAGCCGCAGACAATCAAAGAAAGATGTCCCCACCCGCCGCCGCTGCGACTGCAGAACGCCAGGCCCCAAAGCGGCTTGACAGGGCGGCAGACAGGTCGGCAGCTGCCGCGTGCAGACGCGCCCGGGCCGCGAACCGCCGGCGCCCGGCGCGGCCGCCGGCCCGCTGCGGCTCGGGTCACTGGCCACGGCCGGGTGACGTCACGCGCCGTGCGGCGGGTCGGCGCGTCGGCACAGAAAGCCGTGATACTTTCGTTCTTGAAGGTAACGGGCCTGAGTGGCCCACTTTTCAGGTGACTAGCCGGCGCGCGGCGCGCGGCCATCCTAGCGGCGGCGGGACCGGGCGAGTAGCGGTGCGCCGGAGCGGCCGGCGGCGCACCGGCGCACCGGCCTGCACCGCTGGCGGCCCGCATAACGGGCTGGAGACGCGGCCCTCCCCTCCCCCGCCTTCGTACCGATCCCACCCCGTCCGCCGGCCGCCGGCGACTGGCGTGCAGACGGACAGACGGACGGACAGACGGACAGAGAGACGTACGGACAGACAGACAGACAGAAAGACGTACAGGCGGACAAACAGATAGACAGACGAATGGACAAACGGACGGACGGACGGACGGACGACGGATGGACAGACGGACAGAGAGACGTACGGACAGACAGAGAGACACACGTACGGACAGGGAGACATGCGGACAGACGGACGGACGGACATACTGACAGGCAAACAGACAGACAGATAAACAGACAGACAGACGTACGGACAGACGGACATACAGACGGACAGACAAAACGGACAGGCAGATGGACAGACAGACGTATTGACAAACTGACGGACGGACAGACAGACTGACAAACGGATGGGGGGTAGCGGAAGCGAAGATAGACTGAAGAACAGGTGTAAAGACGGCCATACGAACATGCTAACCCACAGATGGAAGAACGCACGGATAGACGGACTCGCGAACAGGCGGACCGATTGCGCAGGCAGAGTGTTGACTGAGGGACGGACTGCGCGGGAGGAGGATAGACTGACGGACATGTAAACAGAGGGACAGAATGACAAATGGATGGGCGTGAGTTTAGGCGGAAAGGTCGACAAACTTGCGAAAGGACAGACAGACAGATCGGATGGATAGTGCTCATAAGCTGCCGGAGAGACGGACAACCAGACCGACTGATAAGCAGGCAACAAGCGTCAGAGAGGCACAACACATTGCATACAGAGGCGTCCACGAACAGACAGAAGTCAGACATGCGCCCGGACGGTTAACTGAGCAGGCCGACTGGTGAGGTTGAGGTCAGGCGAAGAGACGCGCAGAAGTACTCGCTCGTGCGCTCACCAGCGTCTCGCTGCGCAGGGCAGTCAGCACCACCAAACCAGAATCCTTGCACGCGAAACGCCCGTCGCCCACCATGTAAATCTGCAAAAATTCAGATACCTGGCATTGATTGTGCGCACCGCCGGCATGCTAGGCACGCGCCATCTGCTTTCATATCGTTCCGTTTCAGAAACCGGATGCGGGCTGCTGGCGTCTGAGCGTCACACCCAGGAGAGCCTCAGCGCGTCGTCCCAGTGACTGGCGTCACGCCGCCAGCACCCGTCGCTCCCCGACGCCAGCACGAAGCTTGGGAGCTGCTCGTACCCGACCCGAAGCACGCCAGTCGGAGGCGCTCTGCGGTGGGGAACAGATGGCTGGCGACGGGGAAAAGTCGGCACTGCAGACCAGTCCAGGCTATGTTTCCTGGGGTCGGGCTCGTGTTTACAGACTGATTCACTGGGTGGGCGCCAGCGCGACAGAGCGCCGCTTCGTCAGGTTAGGTTTGCGGCAAAAGGCTGCGTCACCAGGCCAGCAGAAACGCTCATTCTGTTTCATTTTTGAGGCACTCCGTCTCAGCGTGTCAGCTTTGCGAGTTTGGGGCTGTGTCTGCATCATTCGTCACAAAACTGCGTGGACGGCATCAGTGAAAGGGTCGACTGCGTCATTGATCATGCAAGTAAAGCGCCACTGGCTACAAGAAGCTGCAGACTTGCACTATCAACAAAGTTCAGGGTGTGTAGCCTAGGACCAAGAAAACAAGGAGCTTTCACTTGAGCAGCCAACCAACGACCTGAGGGTCCAAGAGTAGATGGGAGAGAGGGCGGACCGAAAATTTGGGAGGCCTCACAGCTAAAGCAGTTCTATCACCGCCGGCGTCATGCTCCAGGAGAAGAGCATCGCCCGCACTCCCATAGGCGACACTTCTGGGAAATCGTTGGCAAGACGAGGGGAACTGGACTTCCCCCTGACCTCTCCAGTCATTCTCCCAACCTGAGCCAGTAGAGGTGGGAACGCGCCATCTCTTTCGTGTGACTTCCTACATTCAGCAGCTCAGGTGGAGTTGTGGTACATCCAGTCTGCCTCTTATCAAATGCTAGGACTTCACCACTTCAGGAAAGAGGCGTCTCCTGGCTGACCTGCCAGGGACCCTCCCACCAGGACCGCCAGGTAAGGTGCCCCTCTCCATGCTGACACGCCTCGCGGTGAGCCGCTCCGCAGAGGCTCAACAAAAACGTCGGCGCGTCGCTCCATCTGGGATTACTTTCGGTGTTAATGGTCACACAGGTTCGTTGTGCCACATTCAGCTATGGCCGCCTCGGGCCGCCGCCGCCGCCGCCGCCCGCGCGGCAGCTGCTGCACCAGCCTGCCATCTAGCGGCGGCGGAGCCCGGCCCAGGTCACCCCTCCAATGGGACCCGCTGCAGCGGGACATCCCAGTACGGGACGCCGGGCTGCGAACGGTGCTATGTGGCTTGCAGAAGATGGCTGGAGCTCGAACGAGTAGGGCAGGGTGTTTACTGCAAGCAATGGATACTGGAAGTTAACGCATTGTGTAGGCGCTTCCAAGGTGTACGTGTAATTCTTCGAAGATATTTGGGAAGTAATGACGAAGTGACAATGACGTCGTTTTAACTAAAAATGAGCAAGCCAAAATATACAAAAAATTTTGGGTATTTATCCAGGCCTAGATGAGGGCCACAGGATGAGAACTTGACCTTTTCGACTCGTTATTGTTACACAAGGTAAGAATTGGAATGTTGGAAACCATTGGTTACTCTTCAACAATGCCGATAGTGACATACACGCTTGAACATTTCAGGATATTTGGGAGGTTATTTGAGTCCTTCTCTATAGCATGCAAGGGATTGCGCGTTGCATGAAGTAATGAACGGCAAGGCTGTCTCATAACATTTTTGATAACAGGTTTGTACAAAGGTTTGCCGTTGCATAGTTTTGCATGATGGCAATGCCTTCTGCACTACATTTGATTTTTAGACCCTTTCATCATACGACTGAACGTTCCTTGGCCTTCAAGGATGTGCCCAGACCATCGGTAAAGCCACTGGCGTTCTTCATTGCTGAAATCCATGGTACCGCAAGTAAACAACTCCTCTGCACTTATTACCGGTCCTGGGTTGTTTTATTTTGTACTGCAGTGTTATAGCAGTTCACTCATTTCAAAGGGCATGTTTGTGGAGTTTGATCTTACGGTGCACCTAGCTCTGAATCAACTTCCTTTCGTTTCACGCTCACACCTATTTTCGATCTTACCCAGAGGTGCATCCACTTTCAGCGGCGGTCATTGACCCAGATACTGTCGAGGCTCTCAAAACCGTTGTCAGTGGTTATCAAAGTGCAGCCGAGTGGCTTGACCGCGGCTCCGTTAGACGCCGGTCCACGCGGAAGATGGGGCCGTTCCCGGCTGAGCCGCCGGATGGACAAGTTTTAAAAAGATAAGTCGAATTGCGCGGGCCGGTTTTTTAAAGTCTAACGGAGAGGTCGTTGACCCTCGCTTGAAGCACGCCGCGCTGCGAGCTGCACGGAGGAGGCAGTGACGTTGATGACCTGTGGCTGAGATGAGAGGTCGGGTGGAGGCAGAGGTGGAGAGACTTGTGGGATGGTTCAGAGCTGACAGAACACTTGGTCTCGCATCTGATAATTTTCAAAGGGGTCAGTATTGACAAGCGGAGAATGGTGAGACGGATTGGATAAGACACGCCACTTCAATTCATTGTGAAATTTTTAAAGAAAATGGTGATGCTGAGGTATTCAAGGATGCATCAGAGGAAGCGATAATTCATAGCACCTGCGAGACATGCTGCTGGAAATATACGGTAAAGACTTGTGGAGCGGGTCGGGGTAGACGCTGACGCTACAGTCCTGGGGCGCTGATCAGAAGAGTAAGGACTTGTGGGGCGGGTCGAAGTAGGCGCTGACGCTACAGTCCTAGGGCGCTGATCAGAAGAGACAAGGCAGCGATGGGTGGTGGTGGAGAGGGGATGATCCCAGGGGGCCGTGGCTATGCGAGCACACCTGTGGGATGGAGCAGATCATACAGTAGTACTGGGAGCTGTTAGAACGGCTCGGAGGTAAAGAGGACTCGCGGGAAGGATAACAGGAGACGCGAGAACCCATGGGTCACTAAGCACCACCGATGATCACTGGGTACTTTATCTGAGGATCACTGAGATTATCACTGGAATTAGGATCACTGAGGCAGAAAAGAGAACACGGAGACGTACAGACTCCTGTAACGGGGCAGGGGAGACCGGACACTAGGACTCACAAGTGGGACGAGTTGCAGCAGCCAGGAACGCTGAGGACCTGTAGGGCGAACCAGAGGCGGAAACAAAACCCATACAAACCGATAGCGAAACCAGAGAAAGAATGCAGGGTTTTGCCGGACGGGTCCAAGGAGGCAGCGATCCTGAAGACACGTGGGAATGGTCAGAGGACAGTGACACTTAGGACTTATGGGACGAACCAAACTGGACCATAACGCTGGGGTGCTGGGGGACGGATCAGATGCGACGGCGCGGGGCCTTGTGGGACGGTTCAGAGGTGGCAGTGACGAGCTGGCTGGATGAAAGGGGTGGACGTGGCGGCGACGAGCTGGTTAGATGGAAGGGTCAGAGGTCTCGGCGACGAGCTGGCTGGATGGAAGGGTCAGAGGTGGAGGCAACGAGCTGGCTGGATGGAAGGGTCAGAGCTCGCGGCGACGAGCTGGCTGGATGGAACGGTCAGAGGTGGTGGCGATGAGCGGGCTTAATGAAAGGGTCAGAGGTGGCGGCGACGAGCTGGCTGGATGGAAGGGTCAGAGGTCGCGGTGACGAGCTGGCTGGATGGAAGGGTCAGAGGTCGCGGCGACGAGCTGGCTGGATGGAAGGGTCAGAGGTGGCGGCAACGAGCTGGCTGGATGGAAGGGTCAGAGATCGCGGCGACGAGCTTGCTGGATGGAAGGGTCAGAGGTGGTGGCGACGAGCTGGCTGGATGGAGGCGTCAGAGGTCGCGGCGACGTTGCGGACTCGTGGAACAGATTTCATTACACTGCTGAAAATGCCAAGAGTGGTCCAAGCAGACAGGAGAAGCCCCGCACTTTGGCACTGTATATTGACGTTTGGGCGGCTAATCAAGGTAATAATTGCCGGTCTCCGTGATGCCAGAATGGCGGGTTACTCAGCTATATAGCCTGCCATCTGCAGCTGTAAAGGCAGGCAAAACACGTGCCAGTCTTGGGTGATATGCTGTTAGCACGGCCATAAAAATTTCTGCTGACTACTTTCCCGTTCAAGGAAAATGCCGTGCATTCTACCACGGTAGCACATACCACGTGCCTTCACTGACCGTTCCATCTGCCATACCTCACATTTCTGAGAAGTTGATGTTCGAATGTAATGTGCCTGACCGTAGCAGAAAGTCCCGAGGCTTGTATGGGAGGTCCGTGTCATGACTGAGCATCTAATGAAGGGAGGCTTGCCGGACATGCAACGTGGCACGCTGTGGCAGACATGAAGCGCCGGCGGGGAACTGCGCCGCGTAGCCAGACGCGGCGGCGCCGGAGTACTGACCGCCAGCCTATTGTGCTGCACTCCAGACCGCCAGACCGTTTGAGAGCAGGTGAAAAGCAAAGGCTTTTGGAGGTCGATCCTTTACTGGCGTTCTTTGTCACGCTTTCCGGAAGTGTTTAAACTTCAGTGCGCCTTAAGTGGAAGTCGATTTACAAGGGGGTTACAAAAAGTGCACACGCACTGCGGCCTGACCGGAAAAACTCGCTGACGTCATTAAGATGATAACAGGCTCGTAGAGTGAGCCGTACATCCGTTTAGCACTCCCTTCTGCAAACTCTAAGATTGTGCCGCCGCAACATTATATCACAGTGATTCTGTCGGGAACAATCCTTTGTGAATGCTTGGTTCACCGTTGTGTGGTCATTCGTTACGGTGCAAAAACCACAAGAGCGTTCCATTGAAAGCAGGCTTAATTTTCTCCTCCCTAATTTAAATCATTTAATATGAAAATGGAGAATTCGGTTATTGATACCCACGATAGAGCAGATATAGCAAGCTTGTGCTTAACTTCGTCCGCTTCAAATCTATTTCGACCCCAGATTCATGGTGTACAGTCATCTCGGCCTGATTCCAACCAGCGCTGCACACCGCAAGCCGACTCTGATCTGACTAAAAAGTGACTTCCAAATCAGGAATCGATTCCAACGAAGTCCAAAATAAGGTGGCAATTTGATTTAGCTTCTTACAATGTGCTGCTCCGGTAAAGTATGCGCTGCGTGCAATATTCAATTCTCAAGATGGACGAAATGCAAGAGCACATAAGTGTTGGTCTAACAATAATGCGCTAGCGCACCAGATCTTCCATCAAGTGTGTTGTCGCTAGTAAGACTAAAACTTGATTAGAGCTGCGCATGGAAGATGCTAGATGAATAATCTGTTCAGTTCATCCACGCAAGACGCGCATTTCACACCTTGGATAATGGTAGCATTAGCACTGGCGCCACGCTGCTGAGAGAACATATAATTCACACACCAATGAGCAGATTTATGGAGGTGGCAGATGCAGATGAAAAAGGAAGAGGGTTCTTGCAGCTGCACAAAAAGGGACCAGAGAAAGAGGCTTCCAAAACAATTGACTTCCACAATGAGCCACGCTTTTTTTGAATTTTGAGCCTTCAAGAACCTGAAGAAGACTCACAACGAGAAACTACATGGGGCCAGTGTAAGGGCTCTCTTAACACCTGCGCAGGCATGTTAAGGTGGCAGAAGGACGCAGATAGCATATTTGGCCACCATGCCATGACACCGCTCAGTACCTTCACCAGATATCTCACCACCGACCCACTTATGTGGGACTGTGCAAATAACACTCGGATATACCCCCGGCCCGCTCAGGTAGTTTTGGCGTTGCTTCGACTGACGCTGTGATGCTTCTGATATAAAGTCTGCTTGTTGTTTTCACTGCCAGCCGACAAATCGGTCACGACACGCAACACTGAATGCCGGCGCAGAATGTGACGAGACTGGACTGTGTCGGGACAACTAGTAATGCCAAGGCCACGGAGGCCTCTGCCCACCTGCAACTATGCTCTGCTCCTAGACAGATATCAGCCCACTGTCGATTTGAGGTGCAAATCTGGAACATTTTGGCGACGCCCGAAGCTCCATAACCGCCCGGAAGATCGCGAGGGGACAGCGCAACTACTTCTGACCTTCTCCTACACTGTAAACCAAATCCACAAGGCCAAGGCATGTTAACACGCTTGGCGATGTTTCGCGTAGTGTCTTCGGTGTATGGAGACCAACTACCAGCTTGTTGAATAGCCAAATGCCAAACATGTGATAGCAAAATGCAAAATAGCAAACAGCAAACGCTGAAATGTGGTGCTCCGGTAGCGGGCACGACATGTATTGCAGCAGGCCCAGCTGCACATGGGCCCACTTTCCTCAATCAAGCACACAAAAACACAAAATTGGGGGCACAACAAAGCTTTTCATGAGAAGTTGAGTCCTTTTAAGCGAGGGGACCCACCTGCTTCATATCTCTAACTGTTCTCAGTTATCCCAGAACATCCGTTGCCCGAATGTTAGCAATGTATTCAAGTCTGTCGTGTGAAAATTAACGTTAAACGTACCTATTTAGCACAAAATGGGTAAGAACGAATGCTATCAGAGTGACATCGCCAGGTAAACGTTTATATACATATCACTACACAAAGTTTTCGCAATACATCGTCTCCAAATGTTAAAGGGTTCGCTTTCGGCGTTTACGCCTTGTGAGCTTGCACGCGTTTTTGTATCCAGCATAACGCGACAAAATTATACGTGATTTATTGAGCAAAGAATGGTGGCTCATCAAAAGAAGCTTTGCAAACTAAAATTAGGGAGCTGGCCTTTAGAAATGGGTCAATATCAGGTTACATACCTTACTTGGCAAAGTTTAACATGAGGCTTGGGATTTACTCGAGACTTGTCTGCTTAGACTGGCTAATCCGCTATTAAAACACCGACCTCAACCAAAATATGATCTCACTTAAGCTCGCCAAGCTAAAAATCTTCGTTTTCTCCTGTTATGCTGGGTAACGCAGCGCCATGCAGAGCTTCAAAGCCAGCGCTTCAAAGATCGGTGATGAAGTACTGACCCAATGCAAACGGACCAGTGATTTGTTTCACACGTTTCCTATTGTTCCCGCGCACATTCAAATCATCAGACAACTTCTCAGCGCCTGACCTCCCAATACGCCCGCGGCGAGAACTCGATCCCGTTAGTCTGACCTAGCTTAAAGTTGCACACCTAGCTAGCTTTCAGCGCATCAGTATAGCGCGCATACTTTTTTCTCAGGATTGGCGAGACGTTGGCTTTAATTGGTCTTTTTATCAGTCGATCTGCTGTTGTTTGCCAAACACAGGTCAAAACACACATCTCGACTGCAGCAAAATTGTAGAAAAGTCCATCGATGCACTTTTATTCATCGGACGTTAACTGTTAACGCCACACGTGAAAATGAACAATGACCATTTTATGCTTTCTTACGGTAACCCAGATCATCCAAGATCACGTTGAAGCGCTGCCAAAGGAACAAAACAAGGAGAACTGACATAGGTAAATGGTTCATCGGCTAAATGCGAGATCACATGGGTATATTTTTTTATAGTTCTGACCGCTTCCGTACGAAATCTAAACACATAAACACCTTTATGCTCAGTGTGACCCTAAAAAAAGCAGGAATATGTCTAAGTCAGTGCTGCCCTAAAGCAGAAAATTGCTCTCCTAAATTTAGCGCATCAAAAAACCCCCAGAATAAATTTGCATCATAATGTGCGTCGTGAGTGCATGATCGTTACCCGATATCCCACATAATGGTCTCTGAAATCAATGACGTAATGACACCACTAACTAACCCCCGCATCAATAACGGCGGGGGTACCTTTCTCAATGTCTTCGTCGTGAACATGCAAAGCATATCAAATTTGATTTGATTAATAGACAACAAACAAACCGTCACACCTCCACCACCGCTGCATAACCAAAGCGCGAAGTACAGTTAAAAAAACCCAACCTTGTTCCGCCGCCCAAAGGCAAAACCCCATATATTTATTTCTGGCCATCTTGCGTTTTTTATATCACCCGGTTCGTCTTCTCATGCTGAATTCCACTGTTTAAACCAATAGCTGAAATTCTCACAAACTTTTAGCTAAAAGAACGGGCTAAAAGTTTGTGAAAATTTCAAGTGATTGTTTATGTAACCAAAATCAGCATGAATAGATGAATCACATGACATGAAAAACGCAAAATTACTAAGCATTTACATGTGGAGTTTTGCCTTTAGACGGCAGTGCTATATTTTGTGGGCTAGTGATGCACCTTAAATTGATTAAATGTTCCCCCCTGCACCACAACTCCAAAAGCACTTTGTGCGGGTGAGGCCCGTAAGATATCCATTATTCAATTAGCAAGTGCGGTCTCTTGGGTCAAAATCAGACTTCGCTCAGTCTTTGTATTTCACGAACCCAACAGCTTAAAATCTTCATGGCAAAGTGTTGAACTACATTGCTTGAAAACGTTAACACCATTTAATACTCATCCCATGTCTCTGTGAAAGTTGTGACAACTTTATTGAATAACAGTGCTCAATCATTTAACTGCCGAGCATTTCAACTATCGAACCTTTTCTGGGTCTAGGTTTGAATATTTTATTACATGGCATGCTATTACATCTTTAAAGTGGGAACATGCAGAGTTTTGGAAGAATGAGAGATTCTGGCGGTTTTGTGTGTCGAAGTCTTTTAGTTTCACCTGAGTCATCTACAACATCAATATTGCTGCTTCCGCGCAAGTTATATGCTAAAATATAACAAAATCATATACATGGTCCTGACAAACCTTCACCTGGGTTATATTCAGATGTAAAGCTGGGTGACGTGTCAGATAACGCAAACGCAGCCGCCTTTTGCTGCGTCAGGCTCGTACAGCTTTTTGTTGTCATGAACATGAGAGGAATATTTCCGGTCCGTCTAGATTACGATGTCACCCAAAGGTTTAACCAAAGTACGCCAAGCCATGCATGACCTTGGTCTTGTACGATGAATCATGTGTGTGTTCGATATGCGTGTGTTTGATTTCGTAACCGTGCAATGTGCCATGATTTGTTGCATCTTGCGTCAGTTTGATTTATAATTACAATTTGGCATAGCATGGCTAAATATGTCATGAATGTTCCCCAAGCCAGAATCCTCAACAAACGGTAATTTCTCAGTCGGCATGCATTTTTGTTCACATGCGCTACCGAAGCATCATTACCATCGGTGACGCACCTACCATTCAATGATTCATCGTTGCCATCGTCTTCCATTCGTCTTGATTCTAGTCCCTCTCCGCTGGCATTTCTGGCGCGTCTTATCGTAACAATGCCCTTTGACTTTCGGCAACGGTACCGCAACAGTACTTCTTGTTGGTGTGCACTTAGTGGCCATCGCCAGTTGCGGGGTGCCACCCGCTGCGCGCGGTCACGTCTGGCGTGCGTCGAGGTCATTTCTAACCCGCCTTTGTATTTTCACTCCACTTCTCTTGAATCGTTGGCATTGACACCACCGCTGTACTGTTTCTCAGGAAGTGCGAACCTGCTCCGTAGCCGGCGGTGACCGCTGGAGCTTGCACTCAGTCGAGTTGGGCGTTAAGTGAGGTCATATAATTTTAAAACAGCACGACTTGGGCCCCACGTTAGTGAGGAGCAAGTCCATGCGGTGTATAATACATTGTTTCATCTATCAATGCGACTCATTTTTCAAATTCCAACATTCGATTTGTAAGTGCTTGGGGGCTGGGGTTGGATCACAATGCACGGCAGGCGTTGGTTCTCAAACAAAGCCGCAGTTTGTCGCCTGCTTTTTCGAAAGCGCCATACACGCCAGCAAAGCAGCGCTCGGTGTTCGTAAAATGAGGTGAAGTGGGACAGCTTTCCGCAAAAGGCACTGTCAGTTATTCACAGCTGTTTGGTTGGATTCACGTTTTCTGCAAAAAGTGTGTCATTATTTATCCCAGGGACACCTTCACCAGTTCTGAGTTGGAGAAAACTTTTCCAGGGGGCCTCGTGGACATAATGAGGCATCATCACACGGCGGCTTCCTGGCCAGTGCGGCACATAAGTGGGGGGGGGGGGTGGGGGGGGGGGGGGGGGGGGGGGGGGGGGGGGGGGGGGGTGGGGGGGGGGGGGCACACCGGGGCACGTGCTCCCTTAGAGGATTTGTCTGAAGGTACAAATATTCACGTACATAGATATTGACTGTCAAAAATCGCGGTCTGAGATCTTACGATTCCAGTCAATGGACCCGTAGTCCAACGGCACTGGGTGCGAGCCGTTGAGCGGCGCGCATTGTTTGATCCGACTGAAATGAAAAGGTCAGCTGACATCTGACCAGCGAGGGTCAATCCTGGCCCGGGGCGGCCATGTCGCAGCATTGTGCGACACGTAAACCCTCCGCATTCCTGCCTGGCGCAAGGGCGGAGGCAAAATTGTCTGCTGAACTGGACGGTACGGCTTGGTGGCGGGTTCAGGGTACACACAAAACAGGGCATGCTTTGCAGGAGCCTGAGCCCAAAGTCACTCATACAAACCATTTGGGATAAATAAAAAAAGTTCATTCAGTCGTAAAGGGACGTTCTAAAACTAAATTTGGTCTCCTGGTCCATAAACGAGTCCCCTGATGCAGACAGAGGTTTTTCTGGAACCAATTGAATGGACCGCTGTTCAGTTATGTGGGGCCTCTGTCATCTGAATGTTGGCAAAATTATGCGGCTACAAAACTTTCAGGTGGGGCAAGAGGAGTCTCCCAAATTCTGAGGGGATAAAAGCATACTCTCGCCCCTCTGCCCCCTATTGCATCGCCCTTAAGTTGGCCAACTGTGTATGATGGCTACTTCATCCTAAAGATCTGGAAACATTCTTTTTTACGCAGTGCTGTACCACTTCAGCCCAGATGGGTGAAGTGACAAACATCAGCTTACACCATGCTTCCATCAACACATAAACCTTTGAGATGAAGTGAGACGAACATCGTGTTGGAAAATTACACCTAGATCTACAACAGCTTTGAGTGCTGAAGCAGTTTACAAATTCCAAAATTTTAGGCAGACAAACGGACGGGATGACACTGAAGCAAGAGCGGCTTTGGCCGGATACCTCGTTAATAACGTCATCTATTCAAAGCTGATATTGCTGCAATATGACTGCTTTTAGGCCACATCTTCGCATAAACATTGTGGAAAAAATGACCCTATCCCTCATCGGTCTTATAACACAGTAAGGATGTTGAAGAAGTAGTGCAGGTCGCAGGTCGTGCCGTGGTGGTCCGGATTGATCGCAGGAAGCCTCTCCGGGCTCACAAAGCCCCTGTGGATTGTAGCAACAGCGTTTTCACAGGACTATTGCCAGTTGGGGGTCCCTAAAGCTGTGATGGGTCCAGACGCGGCTTGCGCGGGTCCGAGACAGCTGTTCAGGGAACCCCTTCGACGTTTGGAGCCTAGGTGAGGCTTCTTTGGAGGCCTTGAGGGGTCCGCAGCGGCGTCATCAACGCCGTTCAGGCAGCGATTGCTCCCTTACCATACGCTTTTAGCCGACACCCATGGAGATCAGGCAAGGCGTGGTTGAATATGTTGTACCACTCCTACCCTAGCAGTCAGCTCACAAAATACAATTTGGACTCCATGGACCTAGATATACTGCAGCTGAGGAACACTGAGTATCGTCCATGATCATCTAAATGGCCGAAGGTGAAAACGAATATTTCGTGCATAATTATGTGTCGCACAAAAAAGACTTGCACGTCTTTTCCTTATGACTTTAATCGACATGTAGTTATCTTTATGTAACATATTGAGCACATATGACCATTTGCAATGTTTATTACTACAACAACTAATTGTACGTATTTATTCCGAATGGTTTGCAATGGTGGCTTTGAGCTCAGCATGCCTGCTGATCAAAGCTTTTGTGTGCACTCTGAACCCACCACCCAAGCTGTACCGTTTATTTCAAAGGATAATTTTGCGTTCGTCGTTTTGCCAGGCGGAATTGTGAAGGGCTTAACATGCTGTGTAATGCCGCGGCGCGGCCGCCCTGGGTCTGGGTTGACCCTCGTTGGCCAGTCGCCAGCTGAACTTGCCACGTCAGTCGGGCCAGGCAACGTGTTCGATCTGGGACTAGAGACCAGTGCCGCCGGTCTACCAGTCCAGCATCTTTCCCATAGGCCAAAGAAACGGCTCCAAATGTCATCAGAGGTTCAGCCTGGGCAGTTTGTTGG
>NW_023596576.1:23137159-23243597 GCF_011947565.3 Pollicipes pollicipes | reverse complement strand
CAAAGGTAGCACCCGTCCCAAGAAAGTGTGTGGTCTGTTTTTAGGACCACCAAACCAGCTCAATGATTCTGCACGTGGGCCCGTCCTGTTCTGAGAAGTTTCTGGCCATCGGTCTCCGATAATATCCGCGGGTGTTTGCCGCCTTTCGTAGCTGAATTCTGTTGACTGAAATCGAGAATGATAGTTTTCTAAATTAAGCGCGATGAGGGTCAAATATTTAACGGTACGTGCGGCGCAAATTAGGCGCGTGCACTCCGCTCTTACTTCCTCACACATCGGAAGGGATCATTGCAGGCGTAAGCCTTAACGGAGGAAGCTGCAGGAGGCTTAGGAAGTCAAACCGCATTCTCAGAAACCTGCGGGAAACTGGCCGGCGCGAAGGTCGCCAGAGCCTCCTCATACGCTCGCGGTTGCACGACGCCTCAGCGGCGGCCGTGCAGTAGGTGTTGTGTCTTGCTGCGGGCTTAGCCCCCAATTGAGTAATCGGCCCGCTTCGTCCCCGGCTGTGAGCGACTGAACTAGGCTGCTGCGCCACCCTGAACCATGAGAGTTAGAAGTGACGCATTAATTTTCCGGGAATAAACTATGTTGTTGCATAACTAAGTTTTTTCTAAGCCCACCGGATCTCTCGCCGCCAAAGAATAGGTGTAAGCTACAGCGACGAAAGATGAACAGGGTTACCTGAAACACAGAACGCCAGGCGGGGGTATCTCGCTTTACTCCTGCAGCTTAAAACGACAGCGAGCAAGTGTAGATCGACGTTCATGCTTGATGAGGACCGAGTTAGCTATGACGGATTGTGTGTTGCAGCAAACAGCTTTTTTGTTTTTTAAACACGTATCCTCCGATTGGTTGCAATATGATAGCTAGCGAACGAGCGAGCCCAAACTATTTCACCATGGAAGCTTACGCAATAGTATGACCTCGACATGGTCCCGGAATTAGCTTGATGGCTAGCACGCTGCTTTGAACCGTTTGAGTATCAAGCAGAGTGCTAACCATCGTGCGTGCTAACCACAATATCATCATATGACTAAGCTCTCAAGACCGACAGCAACGCCGTCCTCTCATTCCCCCACCAAAACAGGGCACAGCGGACACCGGAGTCTTAATCGTCCAGAAATACACGTAGGCCACTGGGCACTCCAGTCGGATACGCTCTGAAAGAGCATGACCAAAAGCGCTCGGCCGTCGCGGTGCCATGACTGGGCTCGGCTCAATGGTGAAGGATTCTCTTCCGGACGATGGTTCACTGCTTATGTGGGAAAATAAAACCACTTGAGCTTATCAGCGTGTATCGGCAGCTGTCCAAGGGGGAGATGCATCGAATGGAACTTGATGGCCGCTACGTACGCCTATCTACGCTTATCACCACCAGAGAGTTCGAGCGTCATGACAGGTGGCAGTATTTTTATCCTCATAACGTACACTGCTTGTTAATGTCAATCACGATACGGAAAAATCCAACCAGTCTCTGGGAATTTAATTGGATCGTAAAATATCAGAGCCGTCCGCTTTGTTATAAAAATAGCCAAGACCGTACTTCCTGATCTGCAATTCACTCTAGGCTTTCGGAGGCACAGACGCATCACAGTTGTAACAGCCTTTAACAAACCAGAGCTCTATCTTATGAGGCATATAGAGACCTCAGCAAGGGCGTCCATATCTTTGCCCCGAATCATGCACCATGCTTAAGTCATAAGCAGAATGTAAGTGTATTCAGACTTTCATACTAGGTTGACCTGTATCAAAATGCCGATCTTCACCAGCCAAAACGGTAACATTTTTCTCAGTGGACGCTTCGTATTGACATCTTTCGCTTTGAGCCTTACTGACACGATGAAGGACACATGTGCATCACCTAGAAAACGTCGCGAAACATTCACGCAGTCTGTCACAGTCAAGCGAGCTTCGGCTCAAGCCCGCTCCCGATAACGGACTGTCGTTGGATGTCACTGCGGTACACTTGACCGAGAAGCACACAAGGAGTCTGGGGTGCTCGCACGGAGGCCGGTCAAAGCTCTAGCGTATCGCACAGGCCTGACGCGTGAGCATCGTGCATCATCGGCGAATACTGCGACAGCGGGGGACGTAGCACTGCCAGGTCACCAGGCCTTCCTCTCGGACAGGAGCAGGCTGCCGACAGCCGAGCGCACAGCAGCTCAGTTGGCTGGCGGAAGGAGGGCCGGCAGGAGCAGGCTGCTGACAGGCGAGCACACAGCAGCTCAGCTGGCTGGCGGAAGGAGGGCCGGCGGGAGCAGGCTGCTGACAGGTGAGCACACAGCAGCTCAGCTGGCTGGCGGAAGGAGGGCCGGCAGGAGCAGGCCGCTGACAGGCGAGCACACAGCAGCTCAGCTGGCTGGCGGAAGGAGGGCCGGCAGGAGCGGACTGCTGACAGGCGAGCACACAGCAACTCAGTTGGATGGCGGGGGAGGAGGGGAGGACGCCGTCATCAGCTCGGCGCTCCCGCTCCGCTCCGATGGCTGGCGGAGGGAGGAGGAGAGGACGCTGCCATCCGCTCGGCGCTCCCGCTCCGCTCCGATGGCTGGCGGAGGGAGGAGGAGAGGGCGCCGCCATCCACTCGGCGCTCCCGCTCCGCTCCGATGGCTGGCGGTGGGAGGAGGAGAGGACGCTGCCATCCGCTCGGCGCTCCCGCTCCGCTCCGATGGCTGGCGGAGGGAGGAGGAGGAGGGACGCTGCCATCCGCTCGGCGCTCCCGCTCCGCTCCGATGGCTGGCGGAGGGAGGAGGAGAGGACGCTGCCATCCGCTCGGCGCTCCCGCTCCGCTCCGATGGCTGGCGGAGGGAGGAGGAGAGGACGCTGCCATCCGCTCGGCGCTCCCGCTCCGCTCCGATGGCTGGCGGTGGGAGGAGGAGAGGACGCCGCCATCCGCTCGGCGCTCCCGCTCCGCTCCGATGGCTGGCGGTGGGAGGAGGAGAGGACGCTGCCATCCGCTCGGCGCTCCCGCTCCGCTCCGAGGTCGCCGCGCGGCCATCGAAAGCGGGGCCCATAGCGGTCGAAGCCGAGATGCCCTGCGCTGTCGGCCGTGCCGCTCGTCCACAGAGCTGTTTTTGTTGGCCGGACGCTGCGAAGTGTGCCACCGGCAGGATGCGGCGACGTTTCTCTGACCGGACTCGGATCCCTCCGCGCTGCACTCGCCCCCCCCCCCCCCCCCCCCCCCCCCACCATGCCGCTCGCGGCAGCTCGATGACGAGCTCGTCGACTCGCGTGCCGGACCGGTCGACGCGTCCGACGGCATCAGGCCGCGCTACGACGTGCGCCGCGACTCATCTCACTTTCTTCTGACCTGTAAGTGGGTCGACGACCGGTCATTGCCCCACGCCGGCCTCCGCCGCGGCGCGCCGCCGCCGCGCGCACTCGCCGCAGAAAGTGTTACGTATACCACGAAAGTTCTGCTCCCGATTGTGCCTGAGTCAGCCGGTTCGGGTTACGGCGCGTAGTGCGGCGTCGCCGCGTAGTAGAGCTTTCTAATCATGACCGACGGTCGGATCGACGCCTGTTTTACGCGGGCACGACGGCGCCGCGCCTGGCGTCGGCGCCCTGACCGTCAGCGCGTCGGTCCAGTGACGGTCGTCTACTGGCCGTCCCGGTCTGCCGGCTCCGGTCCGTCGGTTCCGGAGCCAGCCCCGCCACAGATGCACAGACAGGCGTGTTTCGCCGCGGATCAGCAGCACCCGGCGCTGATGGAGGTCGCCCGGCGTCCGATGACCCTGCGGCTGCCCTGGTGGCCGGCGGCCGGTGACCGGTGACAGTGCGCCTCGCCCCCGCCAGACGCCGCTGACGGTCAGCGGCGGGTCCTTGTGGTCTGCCGCGGTCGGCTTGTCCGTCGAACAAGACAACCAACTGAGCGATGCAAGCGTGCCGCTGTCGAACGGACTCGGACCGGATTGTCCGGTGCCTTCCGGTCGGTTCGGCACGTTCCGCGGGTGGTTGTTGTCCGTCTGTGTCCCGGGATGCTACCCGGCTGTGCCATACTGGACGCTGTCTGGATTTGTTGCCTTTACCAGGCCGTAGCTGCCGCTGTGGCGCTGTCCGGCTCTGTCGCCGGTGGCCGCTGTCCGTGCCCGCTTTCCGGCTCTGCCACGGTGCCCGCTGTCCGGCTGTCGTCGCCGCCCGTGCCGCTGTCCGGCTCTGTCGCCGGTGCTCGCTGTCCGGGTGTCGTCGCCGACCGTGACCGTTGTCCGGCGCCGGAGGGCGGCCGAGCGACAGCGGTCACCGTAACGGTGTCGGCCGGCGGTGGCGCACAGTGCCGGACGGCCGGCCCGGCCCGGGGTCAACGGCCGCCCGGCACGGTCGGCCGCACCCGCAGCCGCTGCCGCCGGCCGCGATGAAAACGAAAATTTCGGCCACATCGTCCTCGTCCTCATCACTCTCTCCTCCTCCCCAGACTCCTTTCTCTAAAGATAGGTGTAAGCTGTGCGTTTTTGCGCACCTTTTTGCTGTGTGCGTGTGGGGCGGGGGGGGGGCGGGGGCTGTATTGCTGTGGATCCGAAACACTCTAAAGAACTAATATTTGACTAACTTAAGTCGCTCTTGTCGCTTCGAGCATGTACAGCCTTATAACTAACTTGTGGTGCTTTGCTTCACAGCATTGTAGTGGATAATGGGTGACATAGCTGATTTCTTTTGCTGGTGCTTAGCTATGAATACCATGTTAAGTCGTATAGCAAGGGCCCGACATCGGCATTATGATTTTCTCCTTGCAGAAAGCATGCAATATGTATACATTGACTGTTAGCACCCGGCAGACGATTGCCGTGATCGTGGCTTCTTTTTCCTGTTAGCAGCTCAACAAACGGCCGTGCGATGTCATGCGCGGCCATAAATGCTCATACACGCTCATCAGAAGCGACCTTCGGGGCCTTGAGAAACGATGTCTGGCTAGACGCCGTTTCTGCACTTCAGAGTGAGCTTACATGGCTAGCGCGACACATCCTTGTCACAATGTCTTGGCACGTCTGCATCTGACAAAGTCCTACGGAGTTTCAGGGTTTCAGGAAGCAGCAACCCGTTCGTTGCAAAAAAACTAGTCATTCCACGGCACGTGACAGACGTACTCCGAAGCACTCCCGCCAGTCTTTTGGGAGGAAAAACGCTTCCGTAAAAACTCAGCAAACTCGTCGTTCGGTTCCAAGTGTAACGCCCACTGCTCCTGAGGTCACGCACGCGCGCCTGACAACGTCCGTCATTCACCGACGACGCGCAATCTTTCGTTTAGCTTAGCTCTCTGAAGACAGTGAGCGTTAGTGACGGTGAACAGCGTAAGTGACGCTCCCAGGGTTCGGTGACCCTCGCCTCACTGTCGGCGACCACTGACAGCCGCGCCGCCGTCTCCGGCTCCGGCGGGCGGTCGGGAGCTGACCTCCTTACATAGTAAACAGCGGAGGTCACCGGAGGGTGCCAGCCGGCCGCAACATACCCGGCGCCCGGGCTTCCTCCGGGCCGGTTTACTGCGCGGGCTTGCCGGACGCTGCCCGGGAAGTTGCTGACCCGCGGCGATGGCTCAGGCAACTGGTGGTTTCTGCGCGCCAACTCTGTTCGCGATAGCAGAGATGCGCGGCACGAGGGCGCTACCAGCCCGTTCTTGGATACGCTACCTGCCGGGATCAGCTTCATATGCGGCACGAGGGCGCTACGAGCGCGCTCTGGGCTGCGCTACTTGCCGGGATCAGCTCCATATGCGGCACGAGGGCGCTACCAGCGCTCTGGGATGCGCTACCTGCCGGGATCAGCTTCATATGCGGCACGAAGACGTTACCAGCGCGCTCTGGGGTGCGCTAACTACCGGCATCAGCTTCATATGCGGCACGAGGGCGTTACCAGCGCGCTCTAGGATGCGCTAACAGCCGGGGTCAGGTTCACCGCCGCGCGGTGTTCCCATCAAGGCGTCGCTGAACGAGCGCCTGGGTCCGCCACGGAACGCTATAATCTATGAGTTCGTAATGAACCATGGTATTCAATATAAATTATGAATGAGGCACAATGATGTGTGCGCTACTGAACTATCCCAACACTTGCGGTACACTGGGGGTCTTGAGTAAGCGACCGTCAAGGCTTGACGGTCACTAGCTGATTAGGTATTTGGCTTCCACGTGACCCGCCTCTCACTAACTCTGGTGCTGACCCTCCCATTCCTCCCGGGGCTGGTAAAAACCCTGGCGAGGTGTCGTAAAGACGCTTAGCGGCCGTGTAATTTATGTATTGATGTGGGCACGTAAAATTGGTGAGTGGCGTCAAGGCTACAGATGAGATTTTCTTTACATGTCTGCCTTGTTGGCTTTTTGTTTATGGGCTTCAAACATCGCTAAGCATGCTGTAAAAATATTTGTTTATAAGTTCTTACAGCTACTTCAAGATGAAAACAGACAGTTTTGCTGCGGTTTCGGATCGGAGGGGCAGGACTCCTCCAGCTCTTAACTCCTTCGTTCCCCGCTGTTGACCCATTCATTCAAGTGTGCTGACATTTGTTATGTTTCCAGCACTTTCCGTCATCACAGCATATGTTACGAGCACTCTTTCTTTCAAACATTCCAAGATCGTTATTACACAGCTTGTTGCAGCCGGATGGGTGGTATATTTTATGGCAGTAACTAAGATTTGCTTGCGGGGGGTGCAACAAGTCACCGTTACCGTAGCCTGTAGACATAACCACGTGCCTGAATCAGTATGGGAGACGACGGCAGAAGCAGTGTCATTTCTTAGCCTTATGCTCGCAGGGAAAACACGATATATGTTGCGAATTCTTATGGCTAAAGTGTTCGATTCTCAGCATGCCATGAGATACTTATTGCCAACAAAGTTATCGTGCAGGCACTGGTTATGTCGAGAAAACTCAATATTTTGAAGCTGTGGTAATAGTCAAGAGTGAGTAAGGCAAGTGGTGACGAAAGGTCAAAAGTTTTCTTCCTGGGAGAGGCCCGTGGTCTGCATTCTCACCTTTCCTACGGGATATACGAATATCCAGAATTTTGTCGCGGCCAGTCGTGTAGAAAGCAATTGTCTTCATTGTTGATTCTGGCGGACATCAGTGAGACTGTCTTAAATTCATGATGTGCCTCCTGGCCTAAGGATCGTGTAACGTTCTCACCGCACCAGTTGGCAGACAAAGCTCGTGGCTGATGTGCCGTCGTCGTTCAGCTGCTCAGTCATCGGTCAAGCGCCGCCGAGTCCGACCTCCATCCCCCGTGACCGCAACCGGACCGGCCGGGCCGCCTCGACGACTGGCCTGTCCCCACCCCCGCCCCTCTGCCCTGCCCCGACCTCACCACTCGCGCCGCGACTCTTCCGCCGCCGCCGGCGGTCACGTGGGCGGCTCGCGCGCGACGGAGGTCGCGCCCGGCCGAGCGGGTTACGGTACCGGCGACCGTTCGGCGCGCGCGCGCCACGCCGCCGACGGGTCAGCGCCGGTCGTCGTCCCACTTACCCACTGTGTCGTTACGTCACAGCGTCGCCGTGCTCGGTGGCACTTGTTCTTTCAATGAGGCGACGGCGCGCCGCCCGTCCCGTTGGGCTAATGGCGCCGCGCCGCGCGCGCCGTTTACGGCGTCCCCAATTGAGGCGGGTGTACGGTGCTTGCCGTTGGATCGGGACCGGCCGTAAAACAGGCGTGCTGCCACGGCCGGCGAAGCGTCGAGCCCCGGCGCTCGCGTGCCCCACTGGTCGCCAGGTCAGGGCAAATTTTTTGCGTATGCTCCCCAGATGTGACATCACCGAGCCAGACGCCTCTCCGGAATTGGGCATGGCACAGAGAGCACAGGAAAGCATGACCGATGACGTTTGGCTCAAACGTTTGGCAGTGAAGGAGGCTTTTTTACTGTTTTCTGTGCAAGTTCTTGTGCATGTCTGGTACATACAGACACTTATTCTCATGATCCGGTCATGACACACGGATCAAGGAGGTACTGATTTATCTATGGTTATCGGTGATCTGGACGTCACCATATTTAAGTGCAAAAACAGAAAAAAACTGCAGTGGAACCTTTCCCTTTCCAGCTAAGATAAGCATCAGCATGCAGTTCGTAGGAAAGCTTAGTCGTTAGCACTGAAAACAATGCAGTGACACACGTCATAGGAAGTCGTGGCATGGATGCCATCATCGCGTTTGTTCCCGTGCCAAGGGCACTCAATCACAAATCTAGTGACCCTGCTTCTCCAGGCCCGGAGACAAAATGCAAGCGCGGATATAGTATAGATCACCGCGACATCCCTGCGTTCACCTGCATTTTTATGGCGCTTTTAGACTGTTCGGAACGGACGCATCAACGTTAGCACTGGAACTGGGCACCAACAGCCATGTCTCATCGAAGAGAACGTCTGTTTGAATTTGCAGTCTGTCGTCGGTAACAAACATGCTCATGTCAGGGCCGTCTTCGTGCCGTAGAGGAAGCTTTATTATTGCGGAAGATGCAACTGCACTCTCAAATTTTGCATAATCAGGGTCAGGTCTGCGGTGCAGGATGGCACGAGTAGACTCAAACAACCCACTTACATCTCCAAGAAACAGTCCGCTTCTCCCAACAAAGTTTATGAATTGCCCTCAGGTCAGCCTTCTTGACACGGTCCTTGTCCATCAATTTTGATTGCTATGCCTTTGTTCCTTCTCTTGCATGCCTATTTCATGCCTTTTTCATATATATATATATATATATATATATATATATATATATACGCTCGCGCATTGCGGCAGGTGCTTCCGCCCACCTGCACGTTCCACAACATCGCTGCACTTCAAGAGTTCGGATGCGAGTCTCAGGTTCATCCCGTTCCCCGCGTGCGATATACCCTACTCGCGGCGTTCCAGACAGAGGTCAACGCCCTCCAGCACCGGCGGGGGCCGCTAGTCCGACGCTCTGCTCGTCGCCGGTGACCTCCAGGTGACCGGGACCGGACCGGTCCGGTCCGGCCGCCCTCCGACTGGTCCGCCGGCGGCCACGGTCCGGTCACGAGCGCTCGTGCCGGCCCCGACACCATTGTCCAAGCACCGCTGGCATTGCGGTACCCGGCCGCCGCGCGCCGCCACCCGGCCGCACCGGAAAAAGCGAAACGCTAGCCCACTAAGAGTAAAATTAAATGAAACTGTGTCGAAAGTTCAACAGTCAGCTGTCTGCAGTGCCGGTGGCGGCGCCCAGCGGCCGGCCGGGAAGCTCGTGGACCGGAGCGGGCGGAGCGGCTTCACAGACGGCCGGCCGGCCGCTGGCTGCCGCGGGAGGCTGAGCGCGTGAACACGGGGCATGCTGAATCATCGTGACTGATCACGCATCGAGCGGTGATGCAGCAGGCTTGGAAAGAGGCGCCGAATTCTGTCTCGCCAATGCTTTAGACGCAAGATAGTTTTAAGTCTACTCAGCTCGCTTTGCCATATACACCGGGCTTAAACACAATGCGCCTTGTGTGGACATCAAGTTGCAACACAGATTTGCTTCTCGAGCAGTGGTTCCTTAGGGCATCCCTATGAGCCATACTCTGCGTTTGGGCGAGATCAGCCAGCATGCATGTGCTGACAGATGGTGTAATAGCTTGCAACGGATGGTCATGGATGCGGTTGCAACGAACGGTGACGTCACTAACGTAGCTTAGGGCTGACCATTCAACCTTGCGTGGCGAAGCTCTTCCTGAAAACAACATCGCGTGTGCATCAAATCCTATTTTGTTTTCAGTTCCGCGGACTGTGCAGGAGCTGACATTCGTGAGAACACGGCGGGATAAGCCTGGTGCAACTGTGAGACATCGCCGATCTTCAGCACGAGTCCAGCCATCCCTGAACAGACCTCTCGGACATGTGACGTCCGGGGAGCTGACCGCATACTCATTGTCTGTGGTGCGTGTGGGGTAGGGTCACCAATGCATTCTGTTCGATTGGCCATTTGGAATACTTGGGTTTAAGCCCCGTGGGTGAGCTCGGTTCGCTTTGACAGTAAGACAGGCAATGCTTTGACATGAAACACTAATTACTCATGGCGGTTTCGTTAGAACTCATGGGGTTTATGCTTACCGCGACAAGGCGTTTTTTAGAAGGTGCGGCTTACGCAGATGCCCAGGCTCACAAGTAGCCCTGGCACGTCACTTTAAGTGAATGACACCGGCCACGCGATGAGCTGTCCCAGGAGGCTACTAATGCATCAGGCAGGAGGGAACTAATGCATCAGGCGTTAGTCCGCTCCTAGGACGATAACAGTTCTGATGCGACACCTTCGTGGCCGTCATCACTCTCGCAGCTACTGTTTACGGTCTACAAACTGAGGTGGCTGTAACCGTTAAACCTAGCACCATTGGTTTTGTTTCGCATCTGGTGGTTCAACTGCATGATTGGACCAATCGGTTGCGGCATAACAATTTTGTGATATTGGACGCCTGTACCAAAATGCATCATAAATGTAAACACACAGCGGCCACCGGTTATGCAAATCGTTCTCATGTCTTAGATCACTACACCATGCAATTATAGAGCATTCATACAGACAAATACGCTATTCTAGTCATGTGTAGTAAAGGCACGTTTCATTGAACGATGGCATGGAGAGCCATCATGAAGACAGACGGCTCAGACACCAAAGATGAGTTCATTGCCTCGAACTTAAATGGACATTTCTGGACAGGCCTGCCGCATCTCAGGAATGTCGCTTCTCTGCTATCATCGATAGTATTAACCATTATAAACGGATAGATATTCTGACCGCGTAGGAAAATCCCAAGGGTGGTTTGCTTGCTGGATTTTAATAGATCCGTGCTGATGACACCGCCGGACTGGTCCGACATAGGCACTGGTCACCGATGCACGCCAGCTTACGCTCTCGAAACTGCTTGTAGAGGACCATCCGCACGAGGAAACACGGGTTGACCTCCAAACAACGGTAGTTCTCCGCTGCACTCTGGGAAACCCGCCCGAACATTGACCCGTCACTCTCGCGCGTGGGTACCATTCCCGCCGCGTGGTGCGCCACATTCGCAGAAGTCCAGATTAACAATTCCCTGCAAGCACCCTGCTGTCCGGTTCACGAAAGCGACGCTCTCCAGACATGCAAAATGGATTTATGTTTTTTAAATGCTTCATCGAATTATCATTGACAGGTTTGATTTTTCCACGCTTGCCGGTATCAGGACTATATTTTGGATTTATTCTAGCCTAACGGCATTGGGATTCTTGCCAGAAGCTTACAACTAGGATTTGTTTGGTAATATTTGTTTGCGACCCTAAATAAGTGACACAGTTTGAAACTAAAATGTAAGATTCAGTGCTATTTCCAAAACAAATTATATATGTAAATATATATATATATATATATATATATATATATATATATATATATATATATATATATATATATAGCCCTGGATATATAGCCCTGGACAATGTATATATATGCATATATATATATATATATATATATATATAAATAAGGCTCGACGGCATAACTACCATCAAGGCGTGGTGCAAATATGATCTTTCCTAGCTCCTACGGGTTTGGACAGATTGCAAAATCGCTCTCAGCATCCAGCGGAAACCTCTTGGCTCGGGACACAGGGGGGGGGGGGGGGAGGAGGTACATAACCCCTGTGTCGTCCCCTCTCCTTGAGAGAAGAACAGTTTGCGATGAGACCATTCCGCGGTGTCATTTTTCCTTCCCTGTTTAAACGAGTTCGTCACAAATTACGTCTCATTGTTACCCTGTACTACTGTCTTCAACACGGGTATTGAATTTCGACAGATCATAAAAGTGCATGAACAGTCTGCAAGAATGCATACATGACATTCTAGAAAACTTGCCATGCCAGTTTGTGGTTATGCTTGAACCGCAGTAGTTAGTGTTTGGCTTGCCAGGCCCGGGTGAGCATCACCACACTGGGTATCACCCATGCCATTGTAACGGCCTCTTAGTGACGCGAAGACTGCCCGACAACAGGAGTCTTCTTGGTTGACAGTTCTGGTCATGCAGAGTACGCGCACAAGTGTGCTGTCCTTTGTTGAAGTTTGCCTGATGAGTTGGGACCGTCGGCGTATTGCACTGCTACCACTGCGCATGCGCGAGCAGCGTGCTGCACAGCTCCCGAAACGAGCTTTCCGGGAGTCGGTAACATAATGAAACACAAACCTTCATCAATATCATACGGGCGGAGCGAAGGGTGCATACAGAATGTCAAAAACGGAGAGGTGAGCGGAATTCTGCCAGTGTACAACCGATTGAAGGGACCGGGGGCGCGCGTTTTTTTTTTGCGTATCGAGCATCAGAGAGATTGCGATCATCTCATTTCCCCCGACAACCTGGAACTTATCACTGAAAATTAGTATGCAGTAGCTTTAGTGCCAATCCTGATTTGTGTGTGCACAGGTTAACGATTGATTGATCCATTAATTTCGTTTCTCCATTGCAACATTGCAGTATCCGGCATACACACCGCCCAATAAAGAAAGCAGACCTCCGACAATCTTCTAGGCATTGAATCCCAGCTCCCACCCGCTCCTGAAAGCGAAAGTAATATCACCGCTGTATTCATCAGTCAGGACGTACGTAAGATCTCCGAGGAGGTGCTTCGCAGGCGAGTCATCAGCAGCTACTTCCCACTGAGGACAGAGTTTCTCGCTGAACGCTGCCGGTCAGCGCAATCATACATAGACTTGAATGCATAGCAGTTGGTATCCATTCATAAAAAAATCACCTTAAAGTCCTTATTTTCATAAACGGACACGTGTAACCGATGCCCCTTCCCTTCAATACACCAGTGTGTTTTCGATGGCCCGGGCGGTGGAGAAGCGAACCTTGGCGGTATGCAGCACCGCAATACACGGAGACTGCATGGCGGGCAGCTATCTGTCAGCGCCAGCGCCCCCAGCCGAGCAAGCGGTGGCCGGTGCACGGGAGGGCAAACGAAAAACGACTTGCCATCCCCACCATCTCTCATTCTCCTTTCGGATTTCGCCGGCCATATTTTCAAATTTGGCGAAAAGGTGTTCGGTGGTATTGAAACATTTTCGTCGGCATCAGCGGCTACCATGGTATCACATCAGATGTGAACAGATACACAAAACTTTTCTATTCTAGATATATTTCAGATACATGAAACATTACACATTATCAGCGCCGGATGTCTCAAACCCAAGGGTGTCAGAAGTGGCATATTTTCATCGCGTTTATAGTCAAATGAGATGTTTTGCCCATTGTATTTTTTTGTATCTTAAGCATAACTACCTTTTATTGAGCTAAAAACTTTAGAGTTTCACAGAATATATATGTAATGCATTGCATGCTACGTCCACAAAGCATCACAGCGACAGTACGTCTCATGCTCATTTCAGGCCTGTTTTATTACATATTCAAGATGTTCGTCCCGATGGCTTTAATACAACCGAATGCGCTTGACGAAGTTGCTTACAAAGTTCCCACACCGAGCACTGAAGATTACGCGAATCTCCCAAATTTTTGCTGCCTAGGTCTTCAAGACTGTTTGCAGCCACCTTCAAAAGTACTGCCATTCATAAAACCCCACATACAAAAATCGGAAGGTAGCAGGTCAGAGGACGAGCACCCGCACTAGGTCGAGTTGGCAGTTGGTCACGTTGCCGACGAAGTGATCCCGGAACTACTACAATGCTTCATTAGAACAATTTGATGCGGTCTCGTCCTGCTGAAACCACTGGCTGACGCGTCTGTAAGCGCGTGCTCTTCCTTGATGCCACGAGAAATTCTCCAATGCTTCGATGCACCGCTGCGTATTCACTATGAACGCGCGGGTGTCATCTTTCTTGAACTAAAATGATCCGATAAGACCAGGCCTGGCCATCGCCATCCATGCGGCACACTTTACTGAGCGCAGGGGTTCTTGCAGTACAATGTCGGACACGGCTGCTTCCAGGTGCGTATTATGTTTTTGAGTTGGCGTTGCCACTAAACAATAGTGCCTCATCAGTGATGCAGAGATCGTCAGGAGGGCCTAATTCCTTCTTGAGCTTCTCGGTGAACTACTGACATCTTGTCATCCATTTCTCCACGCACAAACAAACCTGTATGGTGAAGGCATATTTTAAGTTTTTTTCTCAAAATGCTAGACGATCCAGTTCTGAACAGCTCGAACTCTTGGCAGCAACGGCCAAGATATTTCGTCGGGCTCCGTGCGACTGACAGCGCAACAGCAGTGTCGCATCGCATCGCATCGCAGTAAGAATCGCTTTTTAGGGACACCTAATGCCTTCAGGACCATAAGGGCAAGAATGGGTTTACACTAAAACACTTCGCGTGCCAAGAGACGATTTCGTTTGGTGCGAGCCTGGCCAAGTCAATGCAAGTACAGAACTTAGAGATTTTTCACAGAAGCAAGCAGGTTTTCTCGGTGGTTTGCCGCACCCGGTCGCATATTCCAATGGATTTGTAAAGCCAAATACCTGAGACGATTTTACGCGTCACCGACACTGTACATTTAACTTTCCTCGGTAGCTCTGACACTCGTATTGCTTATGCATGGCTGGTTGATGTCACTTTCAGAACACAATGCGGATGTTAGGAACGTTTTGCTCCTTCGTTTTAGTCAAAATATTTTCGACAACATTTGCTTATTCCCATCTTAAGTACACACAAAATATTTTTCGCATTCAGGCGAGCCGACCTTATGCTTTTTCCGCCAGGAAACATATAGCATCAGGTTTAAATGTTTAGCTGCCTTTACCCCTTTTGGCTTCACAAAAGACATACGTCCCGCGATATCATTTGGATCGTCACAAATTATAACTACACTTCGTGTAAAAGTTGCTGCTCTCCCTTTTAACTCTGTCCAAGTGGCTTCATTGGACAGAGCACCTACCTTCCGATCCGTGGCGGGGTGGATTCGAGTCGCTTTAGGCACTCACCTCTTGCCTCTGATAGATAAGACTTGCAGCCGGTGGCAGCGGCCGCGCTAAAGGCCACTTGACTCAAAAGGCTGGACGGACCGTGCCGAACGTTGCGTTACGTTAGCATTTCGTCATCAAATTCTGTCGTTACCCTGGAACTGCGTGAAAGTATGGTAGGAGTAAGGGCTCACACAACAAGCACTGCTTAGCGTGAGATCTTATCCCAGAAATGGATCCATTCAAAAGTTCCGGAACAATGCTTAAAAAACACTGTGAGCAAGCTCAGCAACCTAATTTGGTTCTGGCTATTCCACCGTGCATCACAATATCTGGTCACTCTGGCTCATCTTTGTGGCTGAATTTGACTTTTTAGGACGTCTTTCGTTGGTATCCCAGCACCGGGCAGTATTGACCTTACTCAGCACTTTTTTAAGTTGAATTTTCTCAGTTAGATTCAAATCATTTTGTTATATATTTTCGACAAACTTAGCCTGAAAATGCCTTGAGCAACGGGCCTGTGGGGAAAATGCATACGCTCCATGCGTCTGCGTCTTAGGTCTGGCTGTCCGGGCCGTGCGCGGGCGGACGGTTCTCGCACAAAAATAAACGAGAATTGGGGCCTGAAAATTAAATATACATCAAGAGCTTTTGGAGACACTTGACTCCATGAGCACTGCAATGCGAGTCCGGTCGTCGGTCTTTCAATGAATTCAAATTCATATTTAAATCGATGTTCGTCCGGGAGAGGACTTTTGATTTAACATGAAAATCTGCCCAGAGATGTAACGTGACCTGATTGCGTTGGGCGTGACAAATAAGACTGGTGTGTAACTTACCGTAGATTCTACTCCTTTTACCGATTAACGGGGTTGTAACGGGTCTAAGGCCATCATTCAAAATTGGCTCCTTCGATTTTTGTTAAAAAACAGGTAAAGATAGATACTGATCTCTTAAACACCTGAGTTGCGTGAATATAAGTCCAGGCTGATTTTCACCTTTCCGTGAAAATGGCTTCATTTTGTACTTGGAAACCCTAAGGATGACATGCTATAGGCTGCGAGGCGCCCGTATTGCCCCCCACTCCCACCCACCCCCCTGCTCAGAGTTCAGCTAGAGAACCTCAACGTGAACATCCTCTGCATCATCCAGATCTACGAGGCGCTGGTAGACCTCGAGATCAGGGCCACTGCCATGAGATCATCTGACTTTTGGCTTTGACCTCCGAGAACCGCACCAGCACGAAGACAATCCGCTGGCAGCTGACTTCACCGCGAAACGTGCTGCGACAACGACGAGCGTTCTGTTCGCGCCCCAGTGTATGAGGATTTGCTGGTCTGATTGAAGCCTCCATTACCACCATGGAGAACACCGGCAATAATCCGTACGGCCTGTTTGTCCTCCACGGTGCAGGGGAATCATGGCCAGCTATGCAAGCAAACGAAGATACCCCTGGCGGTGACGCCAGCGGAGCGGGTCTTCTGCAAGACAGCAGAGTCTGTGTCGGTCCCAAAAGAAGTTGTGAACCGCCCAAAGGAGTTTTCCAACAGTCTGAAGCCGTCAGATCTGACATCACACAGCCCGGTGCTGAAGCAAGGCGTGTTCACCATGCTCCTACGAAACCTGGATTCCCAAGCTCCCCAATGACATACAGCTGTGCGTCGAGTGGACAACGGCAAGAGTGCTGCACCCAAGCCCCCAATAACATACAGCTGCGCATCGAGTAGACAACGGCAAGAGTGCTGCACCCAAGCTCCCCAATGACATACAGCTGTGCGTCGAGTGGACAACGGCAAGAGTGCTGCGCCCAAGCTCCCCAATAACATACAGCTGTGCGTCGAGAAGACAACGGCAAGAGTGCTGCACCCAAGCTCCCCAATAACATACAGCTGTGCGTCGAGAAGACAACGGCAAGAGTGCTGCACCCAAGCTCCCCACAACATACAGCTGTGCGTCGAGTAGACAACGGCAAGCGCTGCACCCAAGCTCCCCAATGACATACAGCTGCGCGTCGAGTACAACGGCAAGAGTGCTGCAGTCAGCCGTCTCGACAGCCAAGGCCAGGAGAGGGAGCACAGTTGACCAAATGATCTCACTCGTCCCATTTCATATGTCTTCGAGTTCAAGTGGATCCAGATGCCCACCGAGCTGAGTCTCACCATGACTCAATAAGAGCCAAGGCAGGCCCCTGGCGCGTCTTAACATGACGGAGCCACTGTTCTTCCACTGTCGCTGTACGTCGGCTGCTCAGTAAGTTCTTCCTGCCCCCGGAGAGCAAGCCCAAGAATGGGTGACCAGGGAAGCCCTGTAACCATAATATTTCGCGGTGTAGAAATGTACCTGAAGTAGAATTGCAACGCACCACTGTATTTCACGTGCACCTACCCATCTCAGCACTACGTCGTGTACAGCCTCGGTCACTCGGCACTCGGCGCTCGGTCATTCCTCGGTCACTCAGCACCCAGCGCTCGGTCACTCCTCGGTCACTCAGCACCCAGCGCTCACACTGTTGAGAGTGTCCGAACTGGGTGGCGGACCGTAGCGCTGCATCCCGGGGCATGCAGCACCTCTGGCCGATCAGCTGGTGAGGCTGCGGGTCAACATGAGGTGGCGACCTGTCTCCTGACACAGCGACCTTAGTGGTTCATCTGAGAAAGATGAGCAATTTCTGCAGCTTGCATGTTTGTTCTTGCTGCGATTTTTGTCGAGCCGAACACCTGGTGGTGGGGTGTTTAAGAGATTACATCAACGACACTTCTCCCGCAGGCGGTTTGTACTTACACCAGCCGACAATGTCCTCGGAGGGAGCACGGCAATTAATTATGAATACAGACACAAATACTTGCACTACAAATCAAGCCGATTGGCGATTATATCAAGCCCAAATCTCTCAGATTGTTACTTTGCGGGATAAATTGCTGAATTAACCGGACATCGGTGGGAATCCCGGCTAGTCCGCTTGCAGCCTCTCTCGCAATAAACTTGGCTGTACTTTCCCGCTCACTGATCTCATCTCTCCACTCACGGAAAATGACGTCACCCATCGAAACAGTGAATCGTAGTTTAGCGTCGCGTTTGCCTTGTGTTCTGTTTCGTTTTGTGACAAGGCGACAAATGCAAGTGGGCAGAATAACATTTGATTGTAGTATACACACACACACAAACACACACACACACACACACACACACACACACACACACACACACACACACACACAAACACACATACATATATATATATATATATATATATATATATATATCCAACAAATACTACACTATGCATTATGATTGTATGACAGCATCAAGTATGCAGGCATGAACCAACCCTGATATGGAAAAAAACAAGCTGAATCATTCGGTTAGGTTTCCAAGCCAACGCAATTTCACGCCATGACGAAAGAACACTAAGATGCACTTTACTGGACATGCTCCTGGCACCACCCCCAGTCAGTAACCTTATAGGATACGCGGGGAACGAAATTCGCTCCGAGATCTGCGCCCTACATGAGCGGATTTGGCAGCCAGGCCGCCACAAGGTCACACGGTGTCGACTGAGGGCGTGGGGGAACGCGTTCGTGCCGCTGGGCCCGTGCGCCTGCATGGTGTTGCGCAGTGGTGCATGCCGCAGCTGAGCCGCCGTAATCAGGTGTCCTTGACAACGTTCTCCACCAAATGCCGTGCGCTCAGTGTGAACCGGACAGGCGAAGACACGTGACCAACTGATGACGAATCGACGGATTAGCGTCGGGCCAGAAAATTGCCGGCACGCGCGCTGTTGCATGCGGAGTACGAATGTTTCCTGGAAGGTCAAGATCAGGGTGTCAGTGCGGATTCCGAGGAGGAAAACTAACAAATGGCTCACAAAAACACGGAAAGCTTTCTATCCGAACAACTGACCTTTAAAGGGCCTAGCTATTTGTTTTGACGTAAATTACCGGGAACAAAAGGGGAATCATCTTGTCTCCATATGCCAACAGCAAATGCTACGTTAACGGCATTTACATAGCAGAACATAAGCTTTGGGCAGCTACTTTACACATACAAACCGCAGCCCATACGCATTATACATCATTATCTACATTCGTGTTGCAGTGCAACGGCCGTTTACATGGTCGCCAGGCTATGTTCATGCGGTGCAAAACGATTGTCATTCACTATGTGATTTCTTACGACAATTTCCCTTTCATGTGGACATTTCATAGTGGCATGGGCAGTTCACGAGTCGTGACAGACTCCTATTGCAGGACCAAAAATGCATTTGTGGATGGGTAAAAAGCAAGATGATTAAGTTTATAAGATATCAATTGTTGTAGTTAAAGTTACCATCATTTTTTCCTTACGGAAAAAGCTCCGATTCAATTTGTGATCAGCTTCGGTCATATTATTTACGGAACGTTCTGTCGACATCCCGCGCGACCGAAATGAGAGGCATTCACGCACTTAACGATGCAATGCCTATCTCTCGGACAGTTGTTGCACCTTGTAAATAGCGCATCAAATCATAACCTCAGTCGTGAATCAGCCTTAAAGTTTTCCGGAGATTGTACGGGTGGATGTTAGAACACAGAAACGGCCATTTTCCAGAGAGACCCTCGGCTATGCCAATTACAGGTCAGCTGAGGGAGTTTTCAGATCAGCCGAGCATCCCGCCCCCGGACAGTGCTGACATCAAACGGACGTCCCTACTAAAGCGGGTTGTAGGAATGACAAGCGCCTCCGAGTAGGCACTGCACAGACGTGCCGACCACTTTCGGAGCCGAAGTTCCTTTCGCTCCCACGGCATAGTTTTCGATTTCGGCAATGGTCAACGACTCCTATCGCTGAACGCGTAGGCGAACCAACCGCTGCGTTGCAGGCCCTGCCGATCACAAAAATCGCGCCGAGCAATACCCCACCACCGTACCACCGGAACTCAACGCGACAAACGCGACAAAGCCTGGGCCTGGCCGGCGTGACTTCGCTCCCATCGCGGTCAGGTACCCCGTGGCCCGGCGCCCGCCCCGGACCCGACGGGTACCAGTTTTGCGAGGCGCTCGCGACGGTGTCGGCCGGCTGTGCGGCACGGTCGTGGCCTGTCGCTCCGACCCGCCGCGGTCCCCATCCGGCGCCGCGGGTCACCGGCCCGAGCACTCCAGCACGGCGAACCCGGCGGCCGGCCGGCGCCGCCGCCGCACAAGTAGTACGGAAGTGTCTGCGGCAGCGGCGGCGGCGACCCGTGCCGGTCGGCGGCGGCAGGTGGGGCGGGCCCGACCGGGAACAGCTCGCGGTCAGGGCCGCTGTAGCGGACCTCACCGCAGGGGCGTCCTGCCGACCGGCTCTGCGGCGGGGACTGGCTGGCCGCTGCCAGGTCAGGAGGAGCAATCGGGCTAATTGCCGGCGGCGCCGGTGCAGAGGTGTGCTCGGCGGAAGCTGTAGTGAGAATGCCAACCAGCATTCTAGCGCACACCACAATGACTTTGTCCCCGATTGTGCGGGGCGTCGGAAGGGACTCGCGGACATGAGGTCAACGACCTGGCGCTCGAATCTGGGCTGAAGCACTGCCCTCCAGAGTGCGAGCCCAAGGACTTCTTCGCGACTTTTGCTGGCTCACGATTCTTCGGCGAATCGCCGTGGAACTGCCGCTTGCGTTAATGGCTGGATCGCTCTACCCCCAGGCTTTTCTGTGGTGGGTAATGGGCCAGCACAGGGCATGCACGGATGGGTTAGCAATGGTCAGGAATTCCAAAGCATGGCTGTGACCTAGTCGGAGGTCATTCAGCCGCTGTTCGCAGGACATCCGGCACTTACTTATACGCCACGGACGTGAGGCGAGACAATGGACTCTGAGTCAGGCCTGGAGTCACCGTTAAGCGTGCAACGCTTGCGCAAGTGAGATGAAACTCGACGGACGCCCTTCTGCCTGCTTGGACGAGCCGTTCCTGTGCCGTACCAGCCCACAAATGCTCGCAGAATCTGCGCCATAATCTCCGTTGTGACCACAATCCACACTCAACTTCCCAGGCCAATGCCCTGCTCAGCCCGCAAGAAGCCGCAGACAATCAAAGAAAGATGTCCCCACCCGCCGCCGCTGCGACTGCAGAACGCCAGGCCCCAAAGCGGCTTGACAGGGCGGCAGACAGGTCGGCAGCTGCCGCGTGCAGACGCGCCCGGGCCGCGAACCGCCGGCGCCCGGCGCGGCCGCCGGCCCGCTGCGGCTCGGGTCACTGGCCACGGCCGGGTGACGTCACGCGCCGTGCGGCGGGTCGGCGCGTCGGCACAGAAAGCCGTGATACTTTCGTTCTTGAAGGTAACGGGCCTGAGTGGCCCACTTTTCAGGTGACTAGCCGGCGCGCGGCGCGCGGCCATCCTAGCGGCGGCGGGACCGGGCGAGTAGCGGTGCGCCGGAGCGGCCGGCGGCGCACCGGCGCACCGGCCTGCACCGCTGGCGGCCCGCATAACGGGCTGGAGACGCGGCCCTCCCCTCCCCCGCCTTCGTACCGATCCCACCCCGTCCGCCGGCCGCCGGCGACTGGCGTGCAGACGGACAGACGGACGGACAGACGGACAGAGAGACGTACGGACAGACAGACAGACAGAAAGACGTACAGGCGGACAAACAGATAGACAGACGAATGGACAAACGGACGGACGGACGGACGGACGACGGATGGACAGACGGACAGAGAGACGTACGGACAGACAGAGAGACACACGTACGGACAGGGAGACATGCGGACAGACGGACGGACGGACATACTGACAGGCAAACAGACAGACAGATAAACAGACAGACAGACGTACGGACAGACGGACATACAGACGGACAGACAAACGGACAGGCAGAATGGACAGACAGACGTATTGACAAACTGACGGACGGACAGACAGACTGACAAACGGATGGGGGGTAGCGGAAGCGAAGATAGACTGAAGAACAGGTGTAAAGACGGCCATACGAACATGCTAACCCACAGATGGAAGGACGCACGGATAGACGGACTCGCGAACAGGCGGACCGATTGCGCAGGCAGAGTGTTGACTGAGGGACGGACTGCGCGGGAGGAGGATAGACTGACGGACATGTAAACAGAGGGACAGAATGACAAATGGATGGGCGTGAGTTTAGGCGGAAAGGTCGACAAACGTGCGAAAGGACAGACAGACAGATCGGATGGATAGTGCTCATAAGCTGCCGGAGAGACGGACAACCAGACCGACTGATAAGCAGGCAACAAGCGTCAGAGAGGCACAACACATTGCATACAGAGGCGTCCACGAACAGACAGAAGTCAGACATGCGCACGGACGGTTAACTGAGCAGGCCGACTGGTGAGGTTGAGGTCAGGCGAAGAGACGCGCAGAAGTACTCGCTCGTGCGCTCACCAGCGTCTCGCTGCGCAGGGCAGTCAGCACCACCAAACCAGAATCCTTGCACGCGAAACGCCCGTCGCCCACCATGTAAATCTGCAAAAATTCAGATACCTGGCATTGATTGTGCGCACCGCCGGCATGCTAGGCACGCGCCATCTGCTTTCATATCGTTCCGTTTCAGAAACCGGATGCGGGCTGCTGGCGTCTGAGCGTCACACCCAGGAGAGCCTCAGCACGTCGTCCCAGTGACTGGCGTCACGCCGCCAGCACCCGTCGCTCCCCCGAAGCCAGCACGAAGCTTGGGAGCTGCTCGTACCCGACCCGAAGCACGCCAGTCGGAGGCGCTCTGCGGTGGGGAGCAGATGGCTGGCGACGGGGAAAAGTCGGCACTGCAGACCAGTCCAGGCTATGTTTCCTGGGGTCGGGCTCGTGTTTACAGACTGATTCACTGGGTGGGCGCCAGCGCGACAGAGCGCCGCTTCGTCAGGTTAGGTTTGCGGCAAAAGGCTGCGTCACCAGGCCAGCAGAAACGCTCATTCTGTTTCGTTTTTGAGGCACTCCGTCTCAGCGTGTCAGCTTTGCGAGTTTGGGGCTGTGTCTGCATCATTCCTCACGAAACTGCGTGAACGGCATCAGTGAAAGGGTCGACTGCGTCATTGATCATGCAAGTAAAGCGCCACTGGCTACAAGAAGCTGCAGACTTGCACTATCAACAAAGTTCAGGGTGTGTAGCCTAGGACTAAGAAAACAAGGAGCTTTCACTTGAGCAGCCAACCAACGACCTGAGGGTCCAAGAGTAGATGGGAGAGAGGGCGGACCGAAAATTTGGGAGGCCTCACAGCTAAAGCAGTTCTATCACCGCCGGCGTCATGCTCCAGGAGAAGAGCATCGCCCCGCACTCCCATAGGCGACACTTCTGGGAAATCGTTGGCAAGACGAGGGGAACTGGACTTCCCCCTGACCTCCCCAGTCATTCTCCCAACCTGAGCCAGTAGAGGTGGGAACGCACCATCTCTTTCGTGTGACTTCCTACATTCAGCAGCTCAGGTGGAGTTGTGGTACATCCAGTCTGCCTCTTATCAAATGCTAGGACTTCACCACTTCAGGAAAGAGGCGTCTCCTGGCTGACCTGCCAGGGACCCTCCCACCAGGACCGCCAGGTAAGGTGCCCCTCTCCATGCTGACACGCCTCGCGGTGTCAGCATGGAGAGGGGCACCTTATGAATTGCTCCGCTCCGCAGAGGCTCAACAAAAACGTCGGCGCGTCGCTCCATCTGGGATTACTTTCGGTGTTAATGGTCACACAGGTTCGTTGTGCCACATTCAGCTATGGCCGCCTCGGGCCGCCGCCGCCGCCGCCGCCGGCGCGGCAGCTGCTGCACCAGCCTGCCATCTAGCGGCGGCGGCGCCCGGCCCAGGTCACCCCTCCAATGGGACCCGCTGCGGCGGGACGTCCCAGCGATGAGACGCGCTGCAGCGGGACATCCCAGTACGGGACGCCGGGCTGCGAACGGTGCTATGGGGCTTGCAGAAGATGGCTGGAGCTCGAACGAGTAGGGCAGGGTGTTTACTGCGAGCATTGGATACTGGAAGTTAACGCATTGTGTAGGCGCTTCCAAGGTGTACGTGTAATTCTTCGAAGATATTTGGGAAGTAATGACGAAGTGACAATGACGTCGTTTTAACTAAAAATGAGCAAGCCAAAATATACAAAAATTTGGGGTATTTATCCAGGCCTAGATGAGGGCCACAGGATGAGAACTTGACCTTTCGACTCGTTATTGTTACACAAGGTAAGAATTGGAATGTTGGAAACCATTGGTTACTCTTCAACAATGCCGATAGTGACATACACGCTTGAACATTTCAGGATATTTGGGAGGTTATTCGAGTCCTTCTCTATAGCATGCAAGGGATTGCGCGTTGCATGAAGTAATGAACGGCAAGGCTGTCTTATAACATTTTTGATAACAAGTTTGTACAAAGGTTTGCCGTTGCATAGTTTTGCATGATGGCAATGCCTTCTGCATTACATTTGATTTTTAGACCCTTTCATCATACGACTGGACGTTCCTTGGCCTTCAAGGATGTGCCCAGACCATCGGTAAAGCCACTGGCGTTCTTCATTGCTGAAATCCATGGTACCGCAAGTAAACAACTCCTCTGCACTTATTACCGGTCCTGGGTTGTTTTATTTTGTACTGCAGTGTTATAGCAGTTCACTCATTTCAAAGGGCATGTTTGTGGAGTTTGATCTTACGGTGCACCTAGCTCTGAATCAACTTCCTTTCGTTTCACGCTCACACCTATTTTCGATCTTACCCAGAGGTGCATCCACTTTCAGCGGCGGTCATTGACCCAGATACTGTCGAGGCTCTCAAACCGTTGTCAGTGGTTATCAAAGTGCAGCCGAGTGGCTTGACCGCGGCTCCGTTAGACGCCGGTCCACGCGGAAGATGGGGCCGTTCCCGGCTGAGCCGCCGGATGGACAAGTTTTTAAAAAGATAAGTCGAATTGCGCGGCCGGTTTTTAAAGTCTAACGGAGAGGTCGTTGACCCTCGCTTGAAGCACGCCGCGCTGCGAGCTGCACGGAGGAGGCAGTGACGTTGATGACCTGTGGCTGAGATGAGAGGTCGGGTGGAGGCAGAGGTGGAGAGACTTGTGGGATGGTTCAGAGCTGACAGAACACTTGGTCTCGCATCTGATAATTTTCAAAGGGGTCAGTATTGACAAGCGGAGAATGGTGAGACGGATTGGATAAGACACGCCACTTCAATTCATTGTGAAATTTTTAAAGAAAATGGTGATGCTGAGGTGTTCAAGGATGCATCAGAGGAAGCGATAATTCATAGCACCTGCGAGACATGCTGCTGGAAATATACGGTAAAGACTTGTGGAGCGGGTCGGGGTAGACGCTGACGCTACAGTCCTGGGGCGCTGATCAGAAGAGTAAGGACTTGTGGGGCGGGGTCGAAGTAGGCGCTGACGCTACAGTCCTAGGGCGCTGATCAGAAGAGACAAGGCAGCGATGGGTGGTGGTGGAGAGGGGATGATCCCAGGGGGCCGTGGCTATGCGAGCACACCTGTGGGATGGAGCAGATCATACAGTAGTACTGGGAGCTGTTAGAACGGCTCGGAGGTAAAGAGGACTCGCGGGAAGGATAACAGGAGACGCGAGAACCCATGGGTCACTAAGCACCACCGATGATCACTGAGTACTTTATCTGAGGATCACTGAGATTATCACTGGAATTAGGATCACTGAGGCAGAAAAGAGAACACGGAGACGTACAGACTCCTGTAACGGGGCAGGGGAGACCGGACACTAGGACTCACAAGTGGGACGAGTTGCAGCAGCCAGGAACGCTGAGGACCTGTAGGGCGAACCAGAGGCGGAAACAAAACCCATACAAACCGATAGCGAAACCAGAGAAAGAATGCAGGGTTTTGCCGGACGGGTCCAAGGAGGCAGCGATCCTGAAGACACGTGGGAATGGTCAGAGGACAGTGACACTTAGGACTTATGGGACGAACCAAACTGGACCATAACGCTGGGGTGCTGGGGGACGGATCAGATGCGACGGCGCGGGGCCTTGTGGGACGGTTCAGAGGTGGCAGTGACGAGCTGGCTGGATGAAAGGGGTGGACGTGGCGGCGACGAGCTGGTTAGATGGAAGGGTCAGAGGTCTCGGCGACGAGCTGGCTGGATGGAAGGGTCAGAGGTGGCGGCAACGAGCTGGCTGGATGGAAGGGTCAGAGATCGCGGCGACGAGCTGGCTGGATGGAAAGGTCAGAGGTGGTGGCGATGAGCGGGCTTAATGAAAGGGTCAGAGGTGGCGGCGACGAGCTGGCTGGATGGAAGGGTCAGAGGTCGCGGTGACGAGCTGGCTGGATGGAAGGGTCAGAGGTCGCGGCGACGAGCTGGCTGGATGGAAGGGTCAGAGGTGGCGGCAACGAGCTGGCTGGATGGAAGGGTCAGAGATCGCGGCGACGAGCTGGCTGGATGGAAGGGTCAGAGGTGGTGGCGACGAGCTGGCTGGATGGAGGCGTCAGAGGTCGCGGCGACGTTGCGGACTCGTGGAACAGATTTCATTACACTGCTGAAAACGCCAAGAGTGGTCCAAGCAGACAGGAGAAGCCCCGCACTTTGGCACTGTATATTGACGTTTGGGCGGCTAATCAAGGTCATAATTGCCGGTCTCCGTGATGCCAGAATGGCGGGTTACTCAGCTATATAGCCTGCCATCTGCAGCTGTAAAGGCAGGCAAAACACGTGCCAGTCTTGGGTGATATGCTGTTAGCACGGCCATAAAAATTTCTGCTGACTACTTTCCCGTTCAAGGAAAATGCCGTGCATTCTACCACGGTAGCACATACCACGTGCCTTCACTGACCGTTCCATCTGCCATACCTCACATTTCTGAGAAGTTGATGTTCGAATGTAATGTGCCTGACCGTAGCAGAAAGTCCCGAGGCTTGTATGGGAGGTCCGTGTCATGACTGAGCATCTAATGAAGGGAGGCTTGCCGGACATGCAACGTGGCACGCTGTGGCAGACATGAAGCGCCGGCGGGGAACTGCGCCGCGTAGCCAGACGCGGCGGCGCCGGAGTACTGACCGCCAGCCTATTGTGCCGCACTCCAGACCGCCAGACCGTTTGAGAGCAGGTGAAAAGCAAAGGCTTTTGGAGGTCGATCCTTTACTGGCGTTCTTTGTCACGCTTTCCGAAAGTGTTTAAACTTCAGTGCGCCTTAAGTGGAAGTCGATTTACAAGGGGGTTACAAAAAGTGCACACGCACTGCGGCCTGACCGGAAAAACTCGCTGACGTCATTAAGATGATAACAGGCTCGTAGAGTGAGCCGTACATCCATTTAGTACTCCCTTCTGCAAACTCTAAGATTGTGCCGCCGCAACATTATATCACAGTGATTCTGTCAGGAACAATCCTTTGTGAATGCTTGGTTCACCGTTGTGTGGTCATTCGTTACGATGCAAAAACCACAAGAGCATTCCATTGAAAGCAGGCTTAATTTTCTCCTCCCTAATTTAAATGATTTAATATGAAAATGGAGAATTCGGTTATTGATACACACGATAGAGCAGATATAGCAAGCTTGTGCTTAACTTCGTCCGCTTCAAATCTATTTCGACCCCAGATTCATGGTGTACAGTCATCTCGGCCTGATTCCAACCAGCGCTGCACACCGCAAGCCGACTCTGATCTGACTAAAAAGTAACTTCCAAATCAGGAATCGATTCCAACGAAGTCCAAAATAAGGTGGCAATTTGATTTAGCTTCTTACAATGTGCTGCTCCGGTAAAGTATGCGCTGCGTACAATATTCAATTCTCAAGATGGACGAAATGCAAGAGCACATAAGTGTTGGTCTAACAATAATGCGCTAGCGCACCAGATCTTCCATCAAGTGTGTTGTCGCTAGTAAGACTAAAACTTGATTAGAGCTGCGCATGGAAGATGCTAGATGAATAATCTGTTCAGTTCATCCACGCAAGACGCGCATTTCACACCTTGGATAATGGTAGCATTAGCACTGGCGCCGACGCTGCTGAGAGAACATATAATTCACACACCAATGAGCAGATTTATGGAGGTGGCAGATGCAGATGAAAAAGGAAGAGGGTTCTTGCAGCTGCACAAAAAGGGACCAGAGAAAGAGGCTTCCAAAACAATTGACTTCCACAATGAGCCACGCTTTGTTTGAATTTTGAGCCTTCAAGAACCTGAAGAAGACTCACAACGAGAAACTACATGGGACCAGTGTAAGGGGCTCTCTTAACACCTGCGCAGGCATGTTAAGGTGGCAGAAGGACGCAGATAGCATATTTGGCCACCATGTCCATGACACCGCTCAGTACCTTCACCAGATATCTCACCACCGACCCACTTATGTGGGACTGTGCAAATAACACTCGGATATACCCCCGGCCCGCTCAGGTAGTTTTGGCGTTGCTTCGACTGACGCTGTGATGCTTCTGATATAAAGTCTGCTTGTTGTTTTCACTGCCAACCGACAAATCGGTCACGACACGCAACACTGAATGCCGGCGCAGAATGTGACGAGACTGGATTGTGTCGGGACAACTAGTAATGCCAAGGCCACGGACGCCTCTGCCCACCTGCAACTATGCTCTGCTCCTAGACAGATATCAGCCCACTGTCGATTTGAGGTGCAAATCTGGAACATTTTGGCGACGCCCGAAGCTCCATAACCGCCCGGAAGATCGCGAGGGGACAGCGCAACTACTTCTGACCTTCTCCTACACTGTAAACCAAATCCACAAGGCCAAGGCATGTTAACACGCTTGGCGATGTTTCGCATAGTGTCTTCGGTGTATGGAGACCAACTACCAGCTTGTTGAATAGCCAAATGCCAAACATGTGATAGCAAAATGCAAAATAGCAAACAGCAAACGCTGAAATGTGGTGCTCCGGTAGCGGGCGCGACATGTATTGCAGCAGGCCCAGCTGCACATGGGTCCACTTTCCTCAATTAAGCACACAAAAACACAAAATTGGGGGCACAACGAAGCTTTTCTTAGAGAAGTTGAGTCCTTTTAAGCGAGGGGACCCACCTGCTTCATATCTCTAACTGTTCTCAGTTATCCCAGAACATCCGTTGCCCGAATGTTAGCAATGTATTCAAGTCTGTCGTGTGAAAGTTAACGTTAAACGTACCTATTTAGCACAAAATGGGTAAGAACGAATGCTATCAGAGTGACATCGCCAGGTAAACGTTTATATACATATCACTACACAAAGTTTTCGCAATACATCGTCTCCAAATGTTAAAGGGTTTGCTTTCGGCGTTTACGCCTTGTGAGCTTGCACGCGTTTTTGTATCCAGCATAACGCGACAAAACTACACGTGATTTATTGAGCAAAGAATGGTGGCTCATCAAAGAAGCTTTGCAAAATAAAATTAGGGAGCTGACCTTTAGAAATGGGTCAATATCAGGTTAAATACCTTACTTGGCAAAGTTAAACATGAGGCTTGGGATTTACTCGAGACTTGTCTGCCTAGACTGGCTAATCCGCTATTAAAACACCGACCTCAACTAAAATATGATCTCACTTAAGCTCGCCAAGCTAAAAATCTTCGTTTTCTCCTGTTATGCTGGGTAACGCAGCGCCATGCAGAGCTTCAAAGCCAGCGCTTCAAAGATCGGTGATGAAGTACTGACCCAATGCAAACGGACCAATGATTTGTTTCACACGTTTCCTATTGTTCCCGCGCACATTCAGATCATCAGACAACTTCTCAGCGCCTGACCTCCCAATACGCCCGCGGCGAGAACTCGATCCCGTTAGTCTGACCTAGCTTAAAGTTGCACACCTAGCTAGCTTTCAGCGCATCAGTATAGCGCACATACTTTTTTCTCAGGATTGGCGAGACGTTGGCTTTAATTGGTCTTTTTATCAGTCGATCTGCGGTTGTTTACCAAACGCAGGTCAAAGCACACATCTAGACTGCAGCACAATTGTAGAAAGTCTATTGATGCACTTTTATTCATCGGACGTTAACTATTAACGCTACACGTGAAACTGAACAATGACCATTTTATGCTTTCTTATAGTAACCCAAACCATCCAAGATTTTGGCAGCATGTTGAAGCGCTGCCAAAAGAACAACACAAGGAGAACCAACATAGGTCAATGGTTCATCGGCTCAATGCGAGATCACATGGGTATATATTTTTATAGTTCTGACCGCTTCCGTACGAAATCTAAGCACATAAACACCTTTATGCTCAGTGTGACCCTAAAAAGAAACAGGAATATGGCTAAGTCAGTGCTGCCCTAAAGCAGAAAATTGCTCTCCTAAATTTAGCGCATCAAAAAACCCCAAGAATAAATTTGCATCATAATGTGCGTCGTGAGTGCATGATCGTTACCCGATATCCCACATAATGGTCTCTGAAATCAATGACGTAATGACACCACTAACTAACCCCCGTATCAATAACAGAGGGGGTACCTTTCTCAATGTCTTCGTCGTGAACATGCAAAGCATATCAAATTTGATTTGATTAATAGACAACAAACAAACCGTCACACCTCCACCACAGCTGCATAACCAAAGCGCAAAGTACAGTTAAAAAAAAACGCAGCCTTGTTCCGCCGCCCAAAGGAAAAACCCCATATATTTATTTCTGGCCATCTTGCGTTTTTTTATATCACCCGGTTCGTCTTCTCATGTTGCATTCCAATGTTTAAACCAATAGTTGAAATTCTCACAAACTTTTAGCTAAAAGAACGGGCTAAAAGTTTGTGAAAATTTCAAGTGATTGTTTAGGTAACCAAAATCAGCATGAGTAGATGAATCACATGACATGAAAAACGCAAAATGACCAAGCATTTACATGTGGGGTTTTGCCTTTAGACGGCAGTGCTATATTTTGTGGGCTAGTGATGCACCTTAACTTGATTAAATTTCCCCCCCCCCTGCACCACAACTCCAAAAGCACTTTGTGCGGGTGAGGCCCGTAAGATATCCATTATTCAATTTGCAAGTGCGGTCTCTTGGGTCAAAATCAGACTTCGCTCAGTCTTTGTATTTCACGAACCCAACAGCTTAAAATCTTCGTGGCAAAGTGTTGAACTACATTGCTTGAAAACGTTAACACCATTTAATACTCATCCCATGTCTTCGTGAAAGTTGTGACAACTTTATTGAATAACAGTGCTCAATCGTTTAACTGCCGAGCATTTCAACTATCGAACCTTTTCTGGGTCTAGGTTTGAATATTTTATTACATGGCATGCTATTACGTCTTTAAAGTGGGAACATGCAGAGTTTGGGAAGAATGAGAGATTCTGGCGGTTTTGTGTGTTGAAGTCTTTTAGTTTCACCTGAGTCATCTACAACATCAATATTGCTGCTTCCGCGCAAGTTATATGCTAAAATATAACAAAATCATATACATGGTCCTGACAAACCTTCACCTGGGTTACATTCAGATGTAAAGCTGGGTGACGTGTCAGATAACGCAAACGCAGCCGCCTTTTGCTGCGTCAGGCTCGTACAGCTTTTTGTTGTCATGAACATGAGAGGAATATTTCCGGTCCGTCTAGATTACGATGTCACCCAAAGGTTTAACCAAAGCACGCCAAGTCATGCATGACCTTGGTCTTGTACGATGAATCATGTGTGTGTTCGATATGCGTGTGTTTGATTTCGTAACCGTGCAATGTGCCATGATTTGTTGCATCTTGCGTCAGTTCGATTTATAATTACAATTTGGCATAGCATGGCTAAATATGTCATGAATGTTCCCCAAGCCAGAATCCTCAACAAACGGTAATTTCTCAGTCGGCATACATCTTAATTCACATGCGCTACCGAAGCATCATTACCATCGGTGACGCACCTACCATTCAATGATTCATCGTTGCCATCGTCTTCCATTCGTCTTGATTCTAGTCCCTCTCCGCTGGCATTTCTGGCGCGTCTTATCGTAACAATGCCCTTTGACTTTCGGCAACGGTATTGCAACAGTACTTCTTGTTGGTGTGCACTTAGTGGCCATCGCCAGTTGCGGGGTGCCACCCGCTGCACGCGGTCACGTCTGGCGTGTGTCGAGGTCATTTCTAACCCGCCTTTGTATTTTCACTCCACTTCTCTTGAATCGTTGGCATTGACACCACCACTGTACTGTTTCTCAGGAAGTGCGAACCTGCTCCGTAGCCGGCGGTGACCGCCGGGGCTTGCACTCAGTCGAGTTGGGCGTTAAGTGAGGTCATATAATTTTAAAACCAGCACGACTTGGGCCCCACGTTAGTGAGGAGCAAGTCAATGCGGTGCAGAATACATTGTTTCATCTATCAATGAGACTCATTTGTCAAATTCCAACATTCGATTTGTAAGTGCTTGGGGGCTGGGGTTGGATCACAATGCACGACAGGCGTTGGTTCTCAAACAAAGCCGCAGTTTGTCGCCTGCTTTTTCGAAAGCGCCATACACGCCAGCAAAGCAGCGCTCGGTGTTCGTAAAATGAGGTGAAGTGGGACAGCTTTCCGCAAAAGGCACTGTCAATTATTCACAGCTGTTTGGTTGGATTCACGTTTTCTGCAAACAAGTGTGTCATTATTTATCCCAGGGACACCTTCACCAATTCTGAGTTGGAGAAAACTTTTCCAGGGGGCCTCGTGGACATAATGAGGCATCATCACAGGCGGCTTCCTGGCCAGTGCGGCACATAAGTGGGGGGGAAGGGGGCACCGGGGCACGTGCTCCCTTAGAGGATTTGTCTGAAGGTATAAATATTCACGTACATAGATATTGACTGTCAGAAAAGTCGCGGTCTGGGATCTTACGATTCCAGTCAATATGGACCCGTAATCCAACGGCACTGGGTGCGAGCCCTTGAGCGGGCGCATTGTCTAATCCGACTGAAATGAAAAGGTCAGCTGACATCTGACCAGCAAGGGTCAATCCTGGCCCGGCGCGGCCATGTCGCAGCATTGTGCGACACGTAAAACCCTCCGCATTCCTGTCTGGCGCAAGGGCGGAGGCAAAATTGTCTGCTGAACTGGACGGTACGGCTTGGGTGGTGGGTTCAGGGTACACACAAAACAAGGCATGCTTTGCAGGAACCATGAGCCCAAAGTCACTCATACAAACCATTTGGGATAAATAAAAAAAGTTCATTCAGTCGTAAAGGGACGTTCTAAAACTAAATTTGGTCTCCTGGTCCATAAAACGAGTCCCCTGATGCAGGCAGAGGTTTTCTGGAACCAATTGAATGGACCGCTGTTCAGTTATGTGGGGCCTCTGTCATCTGAATGTTGGCAAAATATATGCGGCTACAAAACTTTCAGGTGGGGCAAGAGGAGTCTCCCAAAATTCTGAGGGGATAAAAGCATACTCTTGCCCCTCTGCCCCCTACTGCATCGCCCTTAGTTGGGCCAAACTGTGTATGATGGCTCTACTTCATCCCAAAGATCTGGAAACATTCTTTTTTAGCGCAAGTGCTGTACCACTTCAGCCAGCCAGATGGGGTGAAGTGATAAACATCAGCTTACACCATGCTTCCATCAACACATAAACCTTTGAGATGAAGTGAGACGAACATCGTGTTGGAAAATTACACCTAGATCTACAACAGCTTTGAGTGCTGAAGCAGTTTAAAAATTCCAAAATTTTAAGCAGACAAACGGACGGGATGACACTGAAGCAAGAGCGGCTTTGGCCGGATACCTCGTTAATAACGTCATCTATTCAAAGCTGACATTGCTGCAATATTACTGCTTTCAGGCCACATCTTCGCATAAACATTGTGGAAAAAATGACCCTATCCCTCATCGGTCTTATAACACAGTAAGGATGTTGAAGAAGTAGTGCAGGTCGCAGGTCGTGCCGTGGTGGTCCGGATTGATCGCAGTTATTTTCCCGAGGACATCATTCTGAAGGGTAGGCTTAGGTCTAAGGTCTGTAGGAAGCCTCTCCGGGCTCACAAAGCCCCTGTGGGTTGTAGCAACAGCATTTTCACAGGACTATTGCCAGTTGGGGGTCCCTAAAGCTGTGATGGGTCCAGACGCGGCTTGCGCGGGTCCGAGACAGCTGTTCAGGGAACCCCTTAGACGTTTGGAGCCTAGGTGAGGCTTCTTTGGAGGCCTTGAGGGGTCCGCAGCGGCGTCATCAACGCCGTTCAGGCAGCGATTGCTCCCTTACCATACGCTTTTAGTCGACACCTATGGAGATCAGGCAAGGCGTGGTTGAATATGTTGTACCACTCCTACCCTAATAGTCAGCTCACAAAATACAAGTTGGACTCCATGGACCTAGATATACTGCAGCTGAGGAACACTGAGTATCGTCCATGATCATCTAAATGGCCGAAGGTGAAAACGAATATTTCGTGCATAATTATGTGTCGCACAAAAAAGACTTGCACGTCTTTTCCTTATGAATTTAATCGACATGTAGTTATTTTTATATAGCATATTGAGCACATATGACCATTTGCAATGTTTATTGCTACAACAACTAATTGTACGTATTTATTCCGAATGGTTTGCAATGGTGGCTTTGAGCTCAGCATGCCTGCTGATCAAAGCTTTTGTGTGCACTCTGAACCCACCACCCAAGCTGTACCGTTTATTTCAAAGGATAATTTTGCGTTCGTCGTTTCGCCAGGCGGAATTGTGAAGGGCTTAACATGCTGTGTAATGCCGCGGCACGACCGCCCTGGGTCTGGGTTGACCCTCGTTGGCCAGTCGCCAGCTGAACTTGCCACGTCAGTCGGGCCAGGCAACGTGTTCGATCTGGGACTGGAGACCAGTGATCAGAGACCAGATCTGGGACTGGAGACCAGTGCCGCCGGCTTACCAGTCCAGCATCTTTCCCATAGGCCAAAGAAACGGCTCCAAATGTCATCAGAGGTTCAGCCTGGGCAGTTTGTTGGTACATTATTGGCGTTGGTTTGAAAAGTACATATCTTGCGTCTTATTTCACCCAAAGCTCTCACGTCACCCAATTTTGCTACCTTTAAATGAAATGTAATTTTGGTAAAAAAACCGTCATCCACTGTGAAGATATAGACTATGACGGACAATCAAAAACAAATCAAGTTACGGAATGATGGATACAAAATTCGTGGGCTTTATCCAAGTTCTGTCAAAGCAATCCAAAGCTATGTCATTCAAGGTTAAAGAAAAACGACTATGGATGACATGAACTGACTAGCTTCACAGCAACATTTTGATTACACCAGCTGGAAATAGTTTTGTGTGCACGTCATACGGTGCACATTGGACAAAACAACTCATCATAATGAAAATGTGCTGTGCTTAGAGATAAAGACACTTTTGTTTTGGAATATTTTGTATAGCCCGTCTTTGAGCGAATTGACGCAGAATGGGTTCCATGGCTGCCTGTGGGCAGTCGACGTTCATTTTCCTAATTTTGCAGGTTTGTTAGTTTAGAAGGAAAACACATTTAACAAGGTGAATACTTGATCCCAAAGTTTAAAAGACAAATCGTTCAACGAGGTGAATTCTTAATCTCAAAGTTTCAACGCAACATCACCGATGAAAATGGGTTTACAAAATTAATTCTAAAAATGACATGGACTTGTAGCGAGATCTGGATGAAATGTCAGGTATCTGGATCGGCAAGTCTTTGCTTAGTTCGTCTCTTCTTGATCTTGAACTTGATCTTGAATCTTTGCCAAGTAGATATCACCGCACCCGTGATGAGCGTGCGTAGGCTCGGAACAGGCATTCGTGTATGCTTCCGTGTATTCAGCCACTCTTATGCAATTTACTTCACAGTACGGTTAGCGATGGTACAGATAACTCGGGCTTGTTGCAAGAAGCCTATCTTACGTCGTCAGAAATTCGTTTGAAGAAAATGAAAAGATTGAACCGCGGCATCCGTTACACTTCCTAAAATAGCCACTGACGTGACCTGCCTACTCTATCTAATGAGACCGCTGCACAGTTGCACCATACGAAGCTAGAAATGACAAACGCGACACGACCCCACAGGACATTTTCCTTTCAGCGATACTGAAAACCGCTTTCCCGGGCTTTCCGACACCCGTGCCATTGCGTGTCAGGTCGCCCACCTGTGCTCACAGACGCCACCGGAGGAGCTCCCGCCCGCATGGCAGCCGCGCCCGGCGCGTGCCGAAACTCTACACCCCGACTCACCTCCTAAAAAGCGGGCGCCTCGGCGAGCTTCCTCTTCCCGTGTCAACGAACCGGGCGACGGACGACCCACGTCGCTCCACGGCCGACGCCAGCGCAAGGCCACGTGCCACGAGGCCCCGCGGCTAGGATCGCTCCCATGCGCACAGCGCTGCTCGGCTGGTGCCTGCTGTGCCCGCTGGGACGTCACCCACCACGGGCGCTGGTCGGCGGTCGTCGTGGCTGTCCTGCCCGTCCAGGCCCGCGCAGGGCGTGCCAGCCCGCAGACGCTGGCATGGGCTCCAGCCGACAGGGCGCCGGTAGGAAAGTCGCCCTCGTCACCATTAATGGGCGCACGTGACGGTCGGGGCAGCGGTGCTGTGACAGCGACCATGACGTCGGCCGGCCGGTCGCATGCTTAAGGTCGGCGCTGGTTGGAGGCAAGGTTGTCCGGTCGCAGGCTCCTCCGTGCAGTCCCGCAAGCAAGGGTTGAGGGTGACGTGCCTGTCGTGCTTTACATTCTCATTCCAGCCGTAATGGTTTACAGCGTGTCAGCGTTGGGTTCTTTATTTTCGACAGCAGTGATAAATGCAAAGTACTCTCAACCCAAGAGTGCAGTTGTGCTTTACCTTTGCATGCAAAAACTTTCCTTCCTGCGTGCCTGAATGAATGCCATTGCTTGACTTAGAATTCAAATCAAGCTGTCGTGTTTCTTTGGTATGATATACCGCTCACATATTTTTATTGGTGCATTTAATGCCTGAATGTAAGCCAGCAATGACTTTCACGGAATGTCGATCGGTCAGTGCACGATCGCTCCTTAAATCAGCACTGTGCGTGCATCAGTGCATTTGCGATGAAGTCATAGGCCACGAGTCAGCAGCATACTTTGGTGCATGCAGCGATCGCTTTGTATGTCGTGCACCTGGATGAACCGTTATCGCTTTGCTGATTTGATGCATGGGCGCGACTGCATTGTATTCTGCATTATTTTCTCATTTTTAATTCCTTTTATTTTGTTCAGAATACAAAATGCAATCAAGCTATTTTTGAATGGATGTATTTCTTAACTCAGAACCCACTTTAAAGGAATTGTTTCACATTAAAAAATATTCAGGCAGACATCAGATATGAATGGAACAAGCTCACTTATAACTAGCATCATTTAAGGGGAAAAGACTGCCCCAGACAACACAATTTCTCTGGCTAGTATGTCCTTCGATGCGTCAAAACTCCCTGTCAGCAGTGCTTGTCGTGTGAGTCATTACTCCTGCCATCCGATCATACAACTCCAGGTCAACAACAGGACTTAGCGGCCGAAGTTTAACGTGCCGCAGCGTTCGGCACGGTTCGTCCTGCTCTGTGACGTCACCTGACCTTTAGCGAGGCCGCTGCCACCGGCCGCGGGACCTTACCTGTTACAGGCAAGTGGCGAGCGCCTAAAGCGACACGAACCCCCCTACCACGGGTGCGTGGATCGGAAGGCAGACGCTATAACCAACTGAGTCGAGAACAGATGAATGAATGATAATAGCAGAAAAATGGATGATAATAATAGATAACTATAACATATAACTAACATATAAATCACAATACATAAGTCTTCACATCTATGCTGCAGACAAACATATTGATCGTATCACATCGATATGGATTAACCGGTGATCTCGATGATAGCTGTCTCACTCGTTTTCATTAATGATAATTTATAACACATTTTATAAACGAAAGCAAGTACAGGACTTAAATCAGTCGCTCTGAAACTTTGAGGAGCTGTCAAATGACGCTTGCCGTTCCCATGCACTGCAGATGCCTGCCACTGCCCGATCAATAGTGCATTCGAGGAGAAAAAGCATTTGGTCTCATCCCAATATCGTTTTTAATACACACAGGCGCCATTTGGTCTTCAAAAACTTTGTCGTCGCAAAATATAAGCCGTAATCGAAAGAAATGTAAGGGTCGGCCATAGCCAGTCCCTGAAAGATCTACGAAGCCCACACGTGAAGCCATTAACCCAACACGATACGGTAGGTAAATGTGGGAGGTAACTATCGAGTCTCTCAGGCCGTAGGAAGGAACTTCTTCTTTCACTCGAAAAACATCAAACCGAGGCGGGATGAACCGAAATAAATCCAACACGTAGTCGATCCTAAGCGTGTCAAAAATCCGTTGAAACTCACAAAATGCCATCTCCAATTAACTACGTACACCAGGCATACCAAAAGCGGTACTGGAGCGTCCTGTCGTGTAAACGACTTGTGACACCACTTGCCTCCAAGAGCCGTGGCACCGGCCCGCATGGCAGCGGGGCTGCGCAGTCTCTCAGTGCACGGGTCCATCGCCGGCCGACCGTTCACCCCATGCCGCCGGTCGGCGGCCGCCATATCGGCGCATCAGAACGTGGCCGGCCGGTGCGTCCTCGCCGGTGCACCCGCCCGGTCGGCCGGCCGGCCGCCCGGGCAGGAAGGCGACGACGCGCGCTTCCGGATCGCGAGCGAGGGCTCCCCTCCGCTGCGGGGGTGGGGGCTCGGCTCGTGTTGTCGAAGCGGCGCGGTCGGCGGCCGCTCGGCGCAGGACCGGCAGCTGGCTCATGTGGACAGCAGCCGGAGCGACAGCCGGCGACTGGGCACGGCACACCGCCGGCGTCAAGGCCTGAAGTCGACGTAAAGACTGGTGACGGAGGCGCTCACAAATGGGGAGAGCCAGCGATCATGCGATCAGCTATGACGTGCCACCGTCCAGGGGGTTTCACATTCGCTCGTGGCTGGTTCAAGTGTTGCGTGCGCATTTGAGCTGTTACGCTCACCACGAAATTGTAACAGTATCGATGTGGCAGCTTTAGTAGCGCGCATGACATGAACAGACCAACTTAGAGATGTAAAACGCATGCGGTTAAGATGCAGTTGCATAAAACTTGCGTTTAATATAAATTCAAAAGTGAGCTTAAAGAGAAGTTGCCAGGCATGCCTGGCGTAGCAGAATGGTCTTTTGGACGTGGGTTATCCTGTGTGGAGCTGTGCGGACGTCGTGTGTTCGACATAGTTTCTGGGCCGTTTATGGATGCTCTTTCCAGCTGGACACAGACCGATTCCCCAAAGACCAAAGAAAATGCTTTTATCCCCAATATTCATGTTGTGCTCAGTTGACGTGCAAGTAGTTTGTAGTGCGGTGCCATTCCATGTTTCTGTGCTTTTGAAACATAGAGTAAACCTTTGTATCTCAGTTTCTCAGTTTTTTTTCGCTGCTACATGATGCTGTTCTGACAACAGCCGCATTGGATGGGGAGTGTCCAAAGCAGTTGAATCCATAAATGATGAAAGAGGAGAAAAGATGTGACTTCCCAGATGGGCAGACTGTGGTTGCATGACCACAGATATGGATCGAGCTCAGTCCGCCCTTCCGAACTGACCATGCATGACTGTACGGGCTTTCACCTGACCTGACCACCGCAGATGGTCAAAACATTTCAGGTTGATCCCATCCATCTCTACAAAACAATTATGTGGTTCTGCTTACTTAATGCATCAATCTCTGTAAACGAGCTTTGTGGGTATTACTCTCCAGATCCGAAGAACTTGTATCCCACCCGGAATAGATCGGAGCGAAAGATGTTTAATGGAATGCAGTCCAATCTTGTGGGCTGTGTGTCGGAGCCGTGAATTCCTACCCTGCACCCAGCCCAACGGCAGCCGTGCCCCATTCAGGCCTGTGGTCTCAGCAAGGCGCGCGGTGCCGGTTCTGCTCCCCAGCGGTACCCCCTCCCGCGCCTCTCCCCCGCCGACACCATACTTCACGTACCGGTGTGGCAGCGGTCGAGGCGCGCTGTGCCTCTGACTGCCGGACCGCGGCAACGTTCGCAGTGTGGTGCAGGCACCCGGCGGCCGCGGCCCCGGGGCGGCTGCTGCGGCGGAGGGACGGGTCCGGCGCGACAGAACGGTGGCGCGGCGTTCCTGACGCTGCTGCCGCGGCAGAGAGACGGGTCCGGCGCGGTCGAACGGTGGCGCGGCGCTCCTGACGCTACTGACGCGGCAGAGAGACGGGTCCGGCGTGCCTGATGGGCGTTGCGGCAGTCTCGGCGACTGCTGCCGCGCCGAATAGACGGTTGCGGCGCGGCTGATCGGCAGCGCGGCACTCCTGGCGCGGCCGTCGGCCCGCGCGGGGCCGCACCGCCGAGCGTGTCATTGGCCGGCCTTCCAGGCTGCAGCGGTCGCTGCCCCGGCCGGTTAATGTAAAACGGACGCGTGGCCTTGCCACAGGTCTCGGCGCTGGAGGCGCACGCGGCCCGGGTCCATCGGCCTCGGCCCCGGTGCGCACGCTCGCTGACTGCGACCAACTATATCGAGCCGGAAAACTCGCATGGGAGACGACTTCGGCATACTATTAGTCGCTAGCCTCTCATGGACTCGGCTGTGACCAGGAAATGCGGCGAGATAAAAAGTGACGTTGCACACCACATTCTTAAGAGGATTGGCTTGCACCGCTTGCAGCTTAGCGACAGCAGCCAGTTCCGTCATATGTGTTTGCGGCGTCTTAAGGCTGCGGCCAGCGCCTTGGAAGTGGACAGTTCTTTGCGAGCGCGGTGATCGACCTTCTGGCGGTGCAATGACCCTTTGGATTGCCCGTCACTGCACGTCCTGATGAATATATTCAGTCACTCTTGTCCTGCCACGTCCCAACTACGTCCTTCTGTTCATGGAAAAGAGCAGTCATGACTAAATATTCACTGCTGTTATGGCCTGAGTGATAATTAATGGTGGCAGAGGTCTTCCGAGGAAAATTGAAATGCTCATCAAGGATAACTAGCGGACATTAAATCGTCCTCATATAGCATGCTACGTTCAAAAATAGCATGCGGCGCTGTGCAAAGCATGTTTCCCTTTAATAACAAATCCGATGAGTTGTAGAAAGGGCGCAAAGATACCGAAGGACTTTATTGTCCATTCTCTGCACATATGGTGCTATCCGGATATGTTATCAATCATTCTCATCAAAACAACTATTTTTTGTTTCTGTCATGTACTTAACGCTTTGTCATTCACAAGCTTTCGTATCAAGAATGCATTTGTCCACTCAGAAAACACGCAACTAAGATTTAACGCAGATTGGCGGTGGACTCATCTTTAATTTTAGCCTCAAACTTGGTCGTCACTGAGTAGCTCCATTCTGGATCAGATGACACAGGTGGGCTGAGTCTAACATTTTGCTAATATATCTATCTGTTCCATCCTAAATCGAGCAGGACGGTTATAAATCTGGGGAATCTCACTTACAATGATGCGATTGTGGGACCTCTATTTATTTAAAGTTGCATGGTTTACCAAAACAGCCCTTAAAGGCTGTGTCATAAGTTGGACATAAAAGTGTGGCAAAAGAAAAGCTTTTCAACCGCAAGAAATGCACAACTGAAATATTAGCCCTTTTACAGCATGTCTTGGCGTGTAGCGTTGTAGACTACAACACAATCACTTCAGAAAATATTTTTTTCCAATTCTTCGCATTCAACGTTTGATTGCCAAAAAATGTTCTAATTAATTTACCATGAGGCAGATATGCATTCAAACTAAAGATAGACCTTAATCACGACCGACTCGGTAGCCCACGAAATACATTATAGAAGAACAAATTGTAGAAGTCATTGACTTTCGTTAAATGTAGGCCGGTTATCTTTGCGATGGTTCATGTTTTGGCAATTTTCTAAATTGAGTTTGGGGTATCAAACCTAGCACCAGTGGTGGGCGTCTTTAGCGGGGAAGCATAGGGGTTTAGGCCTTGTGGACAGGAAAATGATGGAGTTAGCTGAGTTGCGGGAAACGTTGTTAGACGTTGACAAGTATCATGTTCATACGCATGGGGTTAGAGTGCAGTCTGCCTTCTGGCACCTCCCGGGCAAAATCCAGGCTGCGCTACGTGAGCCACTCTGATTTCAGTTACAGTATTTATCGCAAGCGACACACAAAATTGTGACCGCAAAAACAACCTCAATTTGGAATGTTGAAATCACGCTCAGATCTACCATCATCAAAGTCTTAGATAACTGATTTTCATTCCATGCTTTTCGTGCTCTTTTAAATTATTTTCCGGTACCTTATCTAATTCCGTCCCTTATTGAACCCAGTCGATAAAGGGCCTGTCCATAACATAGTTTTAGATCTTTAGGCATTACGTTATGACAGCTCCTTTATGTATGATGACATCCGGACTACATATGGAAGACGGACGGTGCCAGGAATATCCTCGGACTTCCAGTAAAAACCAGAGAGTGCTGGAGACACAAAGGCAAGGGAGATCTGTCCATGAAGTTATGGCGCAAGTGGGTGTAAAATAGAGCTGAGAGCTCGGACTCGCAAGATTTGAATAGATTCGAACCGATTCGGATCGAATGCATCGTCGAATCCTGAAAACGGGGACTCGGCCCTGAAGATTATAATTCGAATTCTAGACAGCACAGCCGAATCCTGAAACCCGCCATTTGAGCATGAAGCGGGGGGGGGGGGGGGGGGAGGGGAGGGTGGACGTCTCCAGCCCTCTCCAACGCGTTTCATGTACCGAGGCCCTCAAATGTGAACGTGTTGAAGTCCGCTCGACCAAGTGAAAGATGGCCATTTGGGCCAGCCATTTCCAAATTAAGCCATTACTCATGAATCGAAGCCTTTCTCTGCAAACATTTCATGCCCGACACGGTTATTTGCTTATTCATGGATCGAAATAGCGAGTACGTAAAAAGGGACTGAGGGCGAAAGGGAGTACCACGATGCTCGCAGTGCAATATGCGTACCATAGACGCATCCACTACGCAAGGTATGGAAGAGTCCATGAGACCGTGCCTTATCAAAAACTAAAAACTTGGGCACCTACACAGGCTGCCACCAAAGGCAGAAGCGTTGAGCTCAGTTGGCCAGATACCAATGCAATCAGCTTAGAAATACGATGATTCACACGACATCAAAATCACGGAATTATGATTGAGCCATTCCATTATATTCGAACCTGTTTCAGTCTATTCCGAGTTTCGAGTCGGATATCAAAATCCCAATCCGGTCTTTACGGGATTAGAATTGCAAACCTCAGCGAAACCTCAGGCCTAGTTTACAGCCCTTCAGGACAGTGCTACAATTATGAAAAGTCACGCACACTCATAGCTTAGCATGAGGAATGCAATACGCTGATTGCATGGCAAACGATACAATGCTTCCAAACCAAGCAATATTGTAATATTTTCGATGTGCTGACGACAGAGCAGTGTTCCTTACACACAAAGGACTTGATCAACTGCAGTCGACCATTGTTGAAGTCATGTTCTGAACATATGCCTAGTTCCAATGGAGCTGTCCCTCAATAAATGTGTCAAGAACATTTCAACAGCCTTGCTCGATTCCCGTGTCGTCTTTTGATACACAAATTACTCAAGCCACGATTGAGAGCAAATAATATCTAAGGTACGTAATAGTTGCATTCGCAACGGATGTGTAATTGTCTAGACAGGTAGCAATATGTGCTGCTTAGTAGACCTTAACACATGCGCAAGCGCTGTCGCCTCAAACACATCAGCAAGTAGTCAACTATTGGGGGAAATCACTGATAAACATAAGCAAAAGCCAAATATAACCACCCAAATGGAATATTCCCCGCCCGTTTCTACCCGACCCATGGTAATGGTCATGACCATAGTGTGGTCTGAAGGAGCGGTGACCAAATGGCAGCTCATGATTCCGAGTGATGCTCAGAAACTCTGCACGCTCTCCTAGCCCCTGTCCACGTAGTAAATAATTAGGTCTCGATTTAGCAATAAAAAATACCTTTGGAAATGAGAGCGCCGGCTTACACGTCAATTAGTCATGCAATGCCTGACGTAAAGAAAAATGAGGGAGTTTATTCCGCCATTTCCCCAGCGCCGATCCGCTAGTTCTGGACCGCACGCGGCGCAGAACACCGAGCTGGCGCCGCACGCTCCGCACGCGGCACAGAACACCGAGCTGGCGTCGCACGCTCCGCACGCGGCGCAGAACACCGAGCTGGCGCCGCACGCTCCGCACGCGGCACAGAGCACCGAGCTGGCGCCGCACGCTCCGCACGCGGCACAGAACACCGAGCTGGCGCCGCACGCTCCGCACGCGGCACAGAGCTGGCGCCACACGCGGCGCCAGCTCGGTCGGCACCGTCAGGCGTGCATCTAGAAGAATCACATGTATAAATACGGCAAGTAAATAAACATACATCGACCTGGAAGTACTCCATAGTTGTGAACTCCTGCACTGAAACGAAAGCGTCTCAGAATTCGCCAACGCGGTATTTGCTTGATCTACCATCAGAATCCAGGCGCGGCTGTGATTATGTGACCAATAACGTGAAACCGTACTAATGCTGCAACACTTGTAACGAGCCCTTATTCATCTGCCATGAATCACTAACACCAACACTGAAAATTGAATATTCTGAGGATTATCGTGCCCCTCCGAGGGAAAACTTGGGTGGCTTTAAGGAATCTCCAGCGGCAGCCAAAGGTGAGCAGCTCTGCTCTTACCAACGACCGGCTTATGCTGATGCCAACGGCGGTGAAGGAAAAACAAACGGGTTGCTAGGTCATTGCAGTTGTTTTGAAAACACTTTGCATGCAACTTTTTGTTAATATATTGTTCAAAACGGTTTTTTGTTGAGCCTAGCTAAAAGCGATGTGTTCATGTAGGGTCACGAGGCCACGCGCTACCGTTGCAGATGCTCTCTCGGTGCTTGAAAAATGGTCTGGTTACTTCCATGCGGGTCGCCCCGGTTGATGCCCGATGAAAACTTCTGTATTGGGCATCATCACCAGTTTATGCTCGTTGGCTGCTTCGCTGCTGTTTCGTTCAATTTGTAGGTGGAGCCTTGAATCCTTCTGAGAAGACATTGGTCTCCAGCCAGGGGTGCAATATGTGCTGCTTAGTAGACCTTAACACATGCGTAAGCGCTGTCGCCTCAAACACATCAGCAAGTAGTCAACTATTGGGGAAATGTGTCCTATTCAGTAGGCATCTCCAACCACCTCAACCCAACTTGGAGCAGAAAAAGGGCCAAACACGGAGAGAAACCCGTTTGTCGGCGTAATCTGGGGACATGTTTCGGCATTCTTCAATGTTCAGCCCCCAATTCTTTTTGCGAAATTACATCCCGGTCTCCATTGCTGGTCTACGCCGAAGAAGGGTTCAAGTCATGCAAAAGTCAACTAAAAAACATTAAAGGAAGCGAAGGTACTGTTCATCGTTTAAAAAATAAGGTATTTGGCTCGCACGTAATTTTTGGAGGCGCGCACTGGTAAACGACATAATTCATTTACAAGTAACCTGCCCCACCAAGTTATGGATCATCAATGCCAGATTTATTCTTTTAGGCTATGACAATTTTCATGACCAGTGAACAGATGATGTGTTGAGTGCACGTGCGGTGGGGGGGGGGGGGGGGAGGAGAGAGGTAATGCAACACACAATCTAGGCATCAATCCTACTTTGCCCAATATTTATATTCCCTCCCCCCTATGGTGAAGAAGCAATAACCCAATATGTTTAGACATATTGGGCAGTTCACTTGCACTAGAAGCTTTTTTAAGCAATTTTACGAGACGTAAAAGCAATACAGCTAGAAATCGCAATTTCAACCATATTGTAAGACAATTTTCCTCTTCCTTACACGCAACCTTCTGTTGAGCTAAAAATTCGTCCACACTGTGTTTGGCACGACGAGCCGCCCATTCAAAAATAATGACCGACCGAGCTTCCCCTATGTCAGGACAAAATGCTCAGCGACTAAAATTATGAATGAAGAAATGACGAAATTAGCGTCATGTTTTGGGCTTTGAACGCTATTCATTTGGTGCAGGGCCAATATCCAGATTAGATGCGGATTCACGAGATTCAGGTAAGCTGCAGTGCATCATAATTTGAAGCTGTACCAACAAAGACAACGTTTTTGAAGCACGTATTTAACTGCGATTATGACCAGGTTAACTAAGCTTGGATGCTGCAGGCTGAGTCGGCTCACGCCGGGTTCTTGTAGTATGCGAACCGTTCTGAGACATTTGACAGTGATTTTGCGAACGTTTGCCCTGAACTTGTCGGTTTGTCTCTGATTTCTATCAATTGCAGCAGCTCCGAAGCAGTGGATCTTCGAGATTATATCGCACGCTCCATGCATTCAGTCAGGATGCATAGGGGCAACTTACCTGCCACAGAGTAAGAACTCCACCTACGAAAGTCAAGTGCTGATGTCTTACTACGTCTACTGGGAAGTTCGCTCACTGACTATGGAAATACATGGAATCGGTGAAACGAGCTGGACCGAACGCTGACGCGGACCTGGACCGGGTCGAATGTAGGCTCGTGGGCGCGGCGGTGCGCACCTCCAGCCGGCCTGACCGGAGCCTTCCAGGAGCTGGGAGCGACGGCCGCGCCGCGTACCACTTTCGATGCTTTCTCCGGGCGCGCGGCGCGTACTCTCCACTGACGCGGCGGTGACGCCGACCCGCGTGCGTGTGACGCATCGTCACGTGACGCCGTCGACCGGCCGGGAGTCCCGCCGCCCGGGGCCGTGTCAACCGGAAGTGAGGGTCACTGGGCGGGGCGGGTCGGTCGAGCCGCTGCCGGCAGGTGAGGTAGCGGTTCCAGCGATGGGGTCTGACTGGCTGACCGAGAGTCGAGCGCGGAGCTGGGAGACGCCGGTCCACGCCGAGTGATTGGCGGCGCGGTGGGTTCTGTTGCAAGGTTCGTCGAAGCGGACGATTCATGAGCTCCACAGGGCCAAGCGCCGTGAAAGTTGCGCTCTGCTCGCGGGTCTCGGTACTTGATGACGAACCGTTGCAGACTGAAGCGATCTTATGATTTCTGAATAAGTTTCAATGCATCACATCAATTACAGAAGACCGTGTTTAGATCATGATAAACGACGACATCGTTTGAATTCAGAATGATGGTCAAACTAAGACCCTACAATTAAGCGAAGAAAAGGCGTGGACTAAGACAAATGATCTGATAAATCCCAGATCATGGTTTAAAGTGTTCAGGCTGCTGTGATGACTATATTCCAAATCGTTGAGTTGGTGTGACAGCTTTTCGAATTCGGTGCATTCTGTGAAAAGCTTCCAAAGCGGTACGCTGTATCCAAATACAAACATAAGGTGGAGAAGGAATGTTATCGCTGGATGATAGATCCGGTTAATTAACACATCGGTTGTATAGGTCCGATTAATGTAGGCATTGGGTCGATAAAGGTTGAAGAATTGGGTCGATATCGGTTGCACGGTTCAAGGCTGATTAAACATTGATTAATTGCAGTTATGAAATTGTATGGCATTAGTCGTCACGAAAATTTATTTCCAGAAACAAACGAGCGTAACATTCATATTGCGGCAAAAAAACTTGTCACCTGTCGTGCCACGTGCCATTAAACCGCAGATGAAAAGTGACATGAAGTCATATACAAAACTTCATAATCAACATCATTCTTGCATTGCCTACACAAAAACGGCTCATGGTCAAGATGAAAAGCACATCGAGGTCAAAATAGCGCGAGGAACCAGTAAAAGCAGACAGTGAACATAATAATTGACACATGCGATATACCGCAGACTAGCGGGAGCAAACACCTGGGACTGTTGAAAGGGCAGCTTCCGACTAAACGGGCCGTCTATGCCGTGTGGCATTCGCATCCTCGGGAACGACGTGCTACAGCCCGGAGGCTCAGTACTGCCACAGTCTGCACACTAGCTCGGTTCTCACCTTGGGTAAGTGAAGCTCTTTGCGCTTGGCCCTAGTTTGCCGTCGGCCCACCTCTCATCTTGATTTAAACAGTCTCACTAACGACGTAGGCACGGCAGTGAGTAGGCGGCGCGATGTATCGGCAGTGTAGCTTTGTGTTGGAAAAGGTTTTGAATGGTTTTCCAACTCAGGTGCGTGAGCACAGGGCTGATGTGTACACTGTGCGGTGTTTCAGAAGGCTGATGTGTACACTGTGCGGTGTTTTTGTCGCTGTCCGTGCGGCGCCGTTTAGGACCTCTTGCAGGCGATGACGCCTATTTGCTCCAAGGTTATGGAGGGCACAGTACGTGACGTGGGAAAGAAAGGGAACTTGTACCAGTTTTGCCAGTGTGTTTGTTGATATGAATAGCCCGTCCTCTGCCAGGGAACATAATTCTGTTGCATCGTTGGGAGATGTCACGAAAATGTCTAGCCCAGGCCAGGTTGCCGCATCTTCTCTCATGCCCCCAGTTTTCAAACAGTAAAACAAGGTTGGTTCGACGCCATCTACGACCAGTGTCACATTTGGCAGCTGGCACCGTAACTGTAGGTGTAGCAGATGTCGCGCTATGTTTCGGAGGGATTATGTCTCATGTGGCTGACTTGGTTCCACTTCTCAGCCGTCTGGGATCTACAATGGCGTTCGCAGTCCCACTTAACAGGGCTATGCTATGATGCCAATAAGTGCTATGCTATGCTATGATGCTATGATATGATGTTGATCTTTAGGTGTTAAGAGCACCCACCCATCACTGAAGCAGGTGGCGGCTCACTATGTGCGTGACAGCTTAACACAGGGCATTGTAATGCTGAGTGCTCATCCGTAGTTACCCGTTGATCGAGCATTCTCCGATGCTCCCTCTGATGAAATTAGCGTCCTAGCTTCCGCAAACTAGCGCCTTAAAAGGACATCAAAGCGAAAACTCCTAAGATCAACACTGAGAAGAAACACCTTTTTCCAATCACACCTCCTTAAAATAGACCCCACGATAGCCCGAACGATTTTTGTCAATCCTGCTGGTAAGGACAGCTTGACGTGCAACAGCCAGCCTTACATGACGCGTGATGTGCTGTCAATGATTTTTAAAATACGGCACGAGAGTCTGTTGAGTCCGTTGAGATCAAACCCTGATCCTAGCGGTAGAAACGCCCCTTGCACGCCCGAAAAAAGTATAGCAACAGCCCAAATTTCCTCAATATCTCCAGCAATATATCTTTTTTCATGTATTTACGTAACGCGGCACCACACTCGATATTCCACGCCACACAAACTGTGTTCTGCTCCCGTTGCAATCGCAATTGCAAGTCGTAGATAATGTCGCATTTTCTCCAGCCCTTTTCTTACAACCTTCATATGACCGCGCTGAAGCATCTAATAAGTATTACACCTTCACATATTGCGCCATTTTGCCGTGTTGTATGGGCAGACGCATACACCTGAGGCGGCATATCGGCGCCGCATAAATATGCTGTTTATGCTCTCCGTAATATTTTCCGGCTATATTTCAGTACCGAGCTATCCACAGTGACAGTACACAAGCATGGCGCCTCTCTATACTTTAACTGCAATCTTTTTTTCGTCAGCCGCAGCCCTCTACATATATCTCTTTTGCCGGATCCTCTGGTAATCCCATGTCTCCTCTGACGCACAGTCAAAATCGCACTCACACGAAGCTGCACACACTGCTGAGCATCAAGCTCCGTCATGTTTTGAGCGCCGACGACCACTGGGCGAGCTTGCAGCGGACAGCCAGTGCCCGTCACCACGCGGCGGCCGCGCGCGCGGCGGGGGCGCGCCGGCCGCGAGTGAACGAACTAAAACACGGCAGTGACCCCCGGCTCGCTCTCCTTGGCGACCGGCGAAGGCCACGGCCGCCGCCGCGGTCGCCGCCGGCCGTTGACCGCTGTCGGCCCCGCGGCCGCCAGGCGGACGGCAGCGGGGGTGGATGGCAGGGGGGGGGGGGCGTCTCCGTGCGGAACGGCCGCAGGCGGTTCGCGGTCGCTCTGTCGCGCGTCTAGCTGTCGCGGTCGCGGTGCCGCCGATCCAGGCCGGGAGTTCATCCCTGCTAAGGTCAGGCGGACGTCCGCGCATGCGCGCTGCGCCGGCCACTCGCCGCGAATGGAAGCGCCGGCCGGCAGATCGCGTTTGGTGCTCGGTGCGGTGTGTGCGCGCGAGGGCTGTCCCAGCGAGCGGGTCTGGTGAAGCCTGATCGGCTAGCTCTCAGGCGCGCCTGAGGGAGCCCAGCGGTGGCCTGTGGTCTGCTTCGTACCGGGGTGCAGCGTGCCGACGGCAAAGGTCAGTCGGCAGTGGAGACAGGACGGCGGTTGGGGTTCGCCGTCGAGTACAAAACAACCCATTCATCTTCAAGGTTATATCTGGCCGGAAGACATCGAATCTCAGGGACGCGCGTACCAACGGCTGGGCCGATATTGCGCACCATGAAGAGTAGATTTAAGGGAATCGGTTGTTTAGGTGACATGCAATGGGATTACACCTTTCATGGATCATGGCACACAAGATGCAACGTTTGCTTTTAAAACCCTGATATCTGTCAGACAACAGCCTGCTCCTGGCAGTTGTACTTCCAGCAGTTGTTTCTGGGATCATTTACTTCAATGTTGTAGGCCATCAAGACGCAACTTCTCTATTGTCAATATCTTCATTGCTTAAGTTTAGTTTCATGCGTGCTGTCCTTTGACGCATCCTCCAGCACTGTGCTAGGCTACCTTATTTGACGTTCTCCTGCAAACGGCGTAGCTGATCAGTGACGCGAGTTAGTGAGATGTGCGGCACCAGCACCACAGGCCTGCTGAGATTGCGTGTCTCACGCCAATGTTCTGGTGGCGATTAGTCCGTCGATGCAAACGTGCTTGATAACGATGTCATCACCTCGCAATATTTTGATACGCCGTTGTTTGAGCAGCGCATGGTCACGTAAACAAATCCCGTCGAAGGCTTTGATGGATGTCCTTAGAGTCAATGACAGTGTAAATGTATATCAAGCCGGCGTTTTTCACCTAATTTCTTTTGACATTACCGTATCCTTCTTTTTGCTTCGAGGAAAAAGGAAGCGGTTAACTGCTGGTGACGCTGCACCACAACGCAAAACAGGTCGTAAAACAAAATCCGTTCCGAAGTCATCGCTCCCTAGTCTATCGCTCCACACTCCCATCCCCCCCACATCCGTCCCATGCCGTCTGTGTCCTGGCATGCAGTCGCTCTCCGCCGTAAGTCGTCCACCCTTTGGCAGTGGTGGTCGGCGGTCGGGCGACGGAGGCGCGCGGCGGCGCCGGGCTCCTGACGGGGCGTGGGTCAGCGGCCGGGCGGGCGGCCGGGCGGGCGCGGCCACCGGCCCCGGTCCGCCCGGCCGTCGAACCCGCCGCCACCGCCGCCGCCGCCGCCGCCGCCGCCGCCCGGCAGTGAAAACGAAACCCACCTGACCGACTTAGAGGCCGGCCAGACGTCTGAGCGGCGCCTGGGCCCCCACTGGCTCTCCAAAGAGGCCTCGAGGGCTCGTCTCAGAGCAGCGGGCGCGGCCGGGGTTCTGACTGGCCTCCAGAGGTCCCGGAGGCCCTGGACACCCCCCAGAGGCGCTGATCTGGTCTGCTGGATAGGTCGCGAACCTCCTGAGTTTTCTTCGCTGTCCGGCCTTTCCTGATCGCGCTCTCAAGGAGAGGCAAGTCCATTGCATCTGGGATAAGCTCGTAGCTCCCCTCTGATGCAAATTTGCGTGCGACAAATGCTCCACATAGTTCTATATTCGTGAAACTTTACGGGCTGTTGTAAGCGATCTGGGCTTTGGGTGCATCTGCAGCGGTGGGTTGCTAAAACACACCTTTTGAACTCATAAGACGTTGAGGCGACCACTAGTGCAAGTGCTTCAACCTCTAACGATTTTATCCTATCCGGAGTGCACGAGCGTAGTGCGCTGAAGCCATCGTCTGCAAATGGTCATGCGATTAGCACTGCACCCGTATTAGTGTGCCCCAAGGCGGATCCCGGTCTGCACGTCCGTGGGTGAGGCTTACGGGTGGCATGGATCGCCTCTCCGTCGGATTCTTCGGGTCCGGGGGCGCCCTTTTGCGCAGCGGTCGCACGGTACAGAGTATCGCGGTTTGCCCCGTCTGCGGATTAGAACTCCACCGCGGAGGCTTAGAGCACTGGCGTATAGTTCTGCGCTGCAGGTGGAGTTATCGTGGAAGTGTGTGCTTCTCGACTCAGGAGCAGCTACCAAGGCCGGCCGTCCGTCCCAGTTCCGCATTCCTCCCGTGCTCGCTTTTGCTCGCGCTGTAACGCCTCGACAGCTAACGTCCTCCTTAGGAGGGCCGCCTGCTGGACCATTCACGTGAGCGTGGCGGCTGTTGGCCACCTGTTGGTCTCGCCCCGCCAATAGCTGCCGCTGGAGCCGCCGAGTCTTGCCGGCGTAGCATTGAACTTCTCTCTGCAGCTCGGCCGTCGCCGCATCTCGCCGTCCGTCGCCGTGGGAGCCAGCCGGCGCGGCGGGCGGCAATTACGGCCCGCCAACAGGGGTGCGGCGCCGTGTTTTACGCCGGCATTTTGAGCCGTACGGACGGCCGACCTCGCTGGGGGTCAACGTCCGAGGAAAGTGAAGCGAGGCGCCGCAGGCCAGCCGGGAAAGTTGGCCGGCGTCCGGCCCGCTCGACTCGGTCGGTGCCGATCGCCTCAGGGGCGTCGGACTGGCCAGGGGCGCCACCTCAGCCTAGCAGGCGCTGCAAAGACGCGGCGCGAGGGGCCTCCCCATGTGCAGGAGCCGCGCGACACCGAGCGTGGCGGATGCTCCGCTGGCATGTGTTCGAGCTCCGCTTGCGAAAGCCGGTGGGTCTGGCCCTGTCATCGGCACGTCATCCAAGGAGCTGTGCACGCTGCATGATCTTCTGCACTCCTGCTGGTGTTTCGTCGCCGCTTGCAGTTGTTGGAACATTATTATTTGCAGCGCTTCTGTGAGCTCGGTGCAAATGCGAAAGACGAATATCTATACATCAATGCTGCGTGTAGTACCCGCGTGCTGCATTTGCATCACGCTGTTCGTAATTTAGCTGCGTAGTAAGCTGCGTGCACATCTTGCGAAACACCGGCTTTTGCGAAAACACGGGTCGAGTGTCACGACCGGGCCCCCACACCCAGCTCGGCTCGTGACCGGCACATCGGCCGCCTGGAAAGATGTCTATCGACTACCCGAATGCGTTGTTTATTGCAAGACTATGCCGTGTTACCTTGCCATGCCGCGTTCATATCTCGTGGTAATGCCACGGGCTGCGTTGAAGTCTTTACTGGGTGAACCCGAGCAATTTCCTCAGTTAGAAAGCAAGTTTTCAGAAGTCATCGAAAGTCGGCCTGCTCCTTTGTAGCTGGGCATGGATTTTGATTGAATCTTAGGCTGCAGAAGAGTGTGGAAGCTTCCGGCTCATCTTCAACGATACGTCCCACATTTCCACGAACGGAACAATTCTCTTCGTCCTTCCAGAGTCTTCGCCACACATGCACGGCCACCACCAACAGCCCTGACATTCTAGATTCCGTGATACCGTTGTGTGCCCGCCGCTGAGCCCTTAAACGCCCGGACCACGCTCGCATTGCATTGGCATCGCCTCACTCCCTACCCAGTGGCATGGCATCTCCGGAGGGCTGGCGGCGCCGGTGAGCGCTCCGCGCACGCCGGCGACCGCTCCGTCCGCGCCGGGCTCCCAGCCGGCAGTGCGGCCCAGGCACCGTTAGCCGCCCCAGGGCGGCCGGCGCGCGCAGGCGTCACCCAGATCGGCGCGTCGGCTAGCCGGACTTTCGTTCTCATTCCGCCGGCTCTGAAAGAGAACTGCTGCGGCGGCCGCGGGCGCCACACAACGGTACCACCGAATCTGGAACAGGTAGAGAGTTCATCGACCGAGCGAGCGCGGCCGCCGCAGACGCCGGCCGCCTCACCGCTGACACATATATACTGCGGCGAGGCGTCGACAAAAACCGGGCTCGCCTTCAAATGGGGGTCACCGAGATGGCATTACACCGGCCGCCGGCGGCAATTATGTGCACTGGAGCGGGCAGAGGGGAGGCGCCGGCCCGTCCGGGTCGGGGGTGGAACGGCAGACGCTCCTGGGCCATCCGGGCGCTGCTCGGACTCCGGCGACCGCTGAGGGTGTGGGCACGCGCTGACCATAGGGTCTGGAGCCCCTGTGCGGGGCGGCAGCTGTGCCGGCTAGAAGTCGTCCTGGCGGCTCCGGTGGTTTTCCGGGAGCGGGTCTCTCGGCGGACCCTTGCTGTCGGCGTAGACTAGAATTGTGCAGATGGCGTCACAACACAGACCCCTCGGATTGTGAGCATTGCTCCGGACCGTCCTTAAATAGCACGCGTCCCTCCTCTGCACCGGTGATATTGATGTGATGTGTGTCCTTGCACCGATGTGTCCTTTGACCGGACTGAGCCCGCTGCACTCAGGCAGACATCAAACATTTCAAAAAGACCTTTGTTCAACAAGGAGATAGCATGCATGATGAACTGCTTGGGAACCTGCTCGAGCTGAATTGCACGAATCACCGCGTATTGGTCGGCGGCCGTACGTTGTTTCTGGCAGGTCTGGAAGAGCGCGTGCAGTTAAGTATGAGCCCGGCGGCCGAGTGTTTTCACCTGCGACCTAGTCCCACGTCATCACCCGGTAGCCACAATAGTGGCGTTTTTCTATCATGTTTCCTCCTGTTGCAGCTGCATTTGCAGCATGTTGAAGTAGATGCCACGGAAATCCCTTTGCAACGAGGGATGATTTTTGTCCTTCAAACCGGCTCCATCATGCCTGGATGACTGAAAAATGCGCCAGACTGCTGTTGAGCCGCGCCAATCAGTCTGCGCTGTAGTTGGCTTCCTAGCGCCTACGCTGGGCTCGCGGGGGTGACTACTCGACCGTTCGCTGAGGCGTTACTCTCGTCAGAGATAGGAGCGAGCGCTGGCACAGGAACTGGTATGACCTTGCATTTTGACGTGATGCCCGGCAGATGGTTTGAGTCTGCAGCGGTGCCTGCGGCCGGTCAGTTGCACCAAATGGTGACATGTAGTATATCAAACCAAGACCTCTGTGCCGCACGCAGCGCTGTTACCAGAAACACTCAGCGGTCAGCGACGAGTGAATCCTCGCCAAATCTGATGGCACATACAAAAATCCTCTTATCGGGTCATTTATGCAAGGACGTGTCGGGTATGGTTTGCACTGGGTTGCAGAACTGCAGCTGTGCGTTACAGCACCATCAATTTGGAGTTCAAACCGGAAGTGTGCTAACTCCGGGTTATGTAAGTGGCAAAATCAAGCCCATTACCTCCCGCTCCACCTTATTGCGCTCATTTTGAGAACGGTGGCACGCAGCCCTGTTTGCCGGCTCTGTACATCCCCTCGCCACCGTCGACCCGTACGAGTTCGCGGCTGTCCAGCAGCTGGTAGCGTGACCTGTCTGCGTCTCTGGTCAGACACTGCCGGTGCGCGCCCAGGTGACGTGTCTCTCTGCTACGCCCCCGAGATGGGACCACGTCATGGCACGCCCCGCGATAAGACGCCGTCATGGTACGCCTCAGAGACGCCGCCACGGCGCCGCCGGACAGCGCCGACGCTGCCCACCGGCCGCCAGCGCCGGGGCCACGGACCGACCTGGGCGTCGGGCCGCCGACCCGGGGCGGGCAGGTGGTCCTTCCGCGTACCGGACGCCGCCGTGTTTTGATCAGCGCCGGGAAGCTGCCGGCGGCCGCAGCGCGGCTCTACGCCCTCCCCCATGCCCTCCCCCACTTGTTTGCGCCGCGCCGGGCCCATGCGCAGAGGGAGGCCAACAGGACGGGGGTGGGGGGTGGGGACGCGGCCCGCCGCGGCCTGCCGCAGCCCGGTGAGAGTACCGTTACACTTCTCGGCGCCAGACGCTAGCACCAGCGGCCGTGGACCGCATGGTTCTCAGGCTGGGTGGCGGCCCCGCATCCGCGAGAAACGGACGCCCGCAGCCCTTCGCCGGGTTGACGGACCCTCAGGCGGCGTTGTTCGCACCAACGTCGCCTGTTTGCCGCGCGCTTGTTGTTCTCGTCGGCGCCACTCTTCGAGCGGGACACACCGGCCAGTGCCAGGCGATGGAATGTCGCCACTGCTCCCGGAAGGCTCGGCATGTTTTCTCTCCCTCTGTTCACTCGCCTACCCGGAAGAATGGCACGCATTCACACTGTGTTTTCGAGCCGGCGAGCGCCGTCCTTCGGTACGTCTGGCTGGTCAGCGATGACCACAACAGGCCGCACATGGGTCTCCCCCTCCAGAAAACCCCTGCGGTCACTCGGCTCTCCGGTATATTATCGTTTGGAGCAGGGTCGGGTCCAGAGAGTGCGTGAGCGGAAGTACCTTCATACCAGAAGTACGCGAACACTGAGCAAGTCACAACTCCAGTTTTGCTTCGAAGCCTTCAATTCCGTTATCTTAAAACAGTCCGCTCAAGTTCTCATAGTCGCTCGAATCCTCCCACAGCATATGTTGCATATCAGTCTACATTAAGTCCGTTTCAAAACTCGGCCAGGGTTTATTCCTGACTGCGCCCCTGCGCCGTGAGGACCGTCCCCTGTGCACGGTCGGGGTACACAGGCGGCGCTGTTTTCGCCCGTGTTTCCCGGTAGAACAGCCGGCCCGCACCGGGAAGGACGCCGCCTCAGCTGTATTTATGAGCCCTTAGATAACGGGAGGGGAGCACGGTAATTGGGTCAAGCCGACCGGCAGGGGAGGAGCAGACCCCGTTACACAAACAGGAATAGATGGGGAGGGAGGGAGCCGGCCGGGATTTAATACGCGCTGCCCGACAAACAGGTCAGCAGCTGCCCTTCGGTATAGGGTCTGCAGCGGGGTCCTGTCCCTTCGCGGTGTTGATGACGGAACAACCCTCATCGACGGGGAAGGTCATCCGCAGCTTTTGCGCGTGTGCGAGACAATGGCTGGTGACATCATGCCAAGATCTTCCGCTGTAATCCCCTGTTAATATTCCAGCGGAGAGCGAGAGGCTCTTGATCACCGTACAACCACCCCGGCCGACCCCAGACTGACCTCTGCGGACTGCTCTCTCGGTCAAGCCCAGTCAGGTCACAGGCCCTTGACCTGACCACCAGCGGGCCCGGCTGCCGCGTCGGGGACGCGCCAGCTGGCGTGCCCGTCACAGGCGCGTGTTACCCCCGGCCGCAGGGCGTGTGGCCGCGCGCGGGCAGCGTCCAGCGGCGCCGGAGGGTCGCCGAACCCTGCGAAATCCTGGACCCGGTATTGATTGCCGGAGGGCCGGCCGGCGCGGTCACGTGTCGACCGGCTGCTGCCGCCCGCGCCCGAAGGTCGCGGTCACGTGGGTGTCGGGCGGCGGCGCGTCACGGCCGAGCAGGTGCGCCGCTGGCGGCGAGCCAACCGATCTGGTCCCTCCCCGCCCCCACCCCCTCGCAGCACCCCGGCCGACCCTGGCGGGGGTCATCTGCACCGGCAATGTGGTGAAGGATGACAGGGGGTTGACGACCGTTACGCCCGTGAACTGTGCGGCCTCTTGGACTTTTGAGCCATCGGCGTCAGGCGCCACAGGACGAGGACATCTGTTATTTTGTGGTGCAACTGCATGCTGACGCGCGCGTGAACGCGAGCGTGTGCCGACATCTCAACCGACTTGGCGGGGCGCACAGCCGTTATGCGACGAACGCGACAAGCGCGACGGCGTCGTGGCCGCGTCGCACTGCATCCACTCTCGTCGCCCTGGCAGCCAAATGCGCCACGGCTTGGCTCGTCGCTGCGTCACGCAACGCGGTAGGCGGCTTGCGCAACACTCCTCCGCCGAATCGGCCCTGCATGCTGCGTACGTGTCGCCCCCTCGGCAACCATACCCCGGGGAGAGGGGGGGGGGGGAGGCGTCACGGCCGCCATCACGCCGCTTCCGGTGTGACAGCGCCGTGGGCAGGGCGCCGGGCGGTCCGCCCGCGCCGCCGCGCCGTAAAATGGTCCCGCCGCCGACCCTGGGACGAGCACATGTGCGTCATTCGGCCGCTCAAGGTCAGCGCCGGCCGGCAGGGTTCAACGACACGGCGAGGCGCGCGGAGCAGACAAAAGCGCGCGCCGGGGCCGTTACCACGCGCCGCCGGAGGCCCGCGGCGCGCGGAACTCGTCCGTCCCCGGGTGCATGTAAACAAACACCCTCCCCCCGCCGGCGACGGCAAACAACACCCCCGGAGGGCCCCGCGGGCGCGGCCCGGGCGCCGAAGGGCAAGGTCATCCCGGCTGGCGCCCGGCCGGCCAGTTGTGCGCCTTTGCCCAGTACGGCGAAGTCGGCGCCCGACTCCGCCGCGCCTTTGTGCCGGCTGCCAGCTCGCGCGCGGCAGTTGCCGCCAGGCTGGGCTTGTGTGGAGCGCAAGTGGAGCGCGCGCTTCGCGGCGCGCCCCGGCGGTCGCTGACCCGCGGCCGCGCGAGCGATACGGAGGTAGGTCGCTGCCGCGATGCGGGCTGTGGAGGGTGGCGGCGAGATATTGTGCCTGGTGTGCTCTCCCTGAGCGCTGCGGCCAAAAGCCCGCGGTCGACACCGCACCACGCGCGCGGCATGGTCGTGAACGTGCTGCCTGCTAAACCTTTTGTGCGATTTGCGGATGTCCGTGTGTTGCTAAGCTTATTCGCCGGTTCGCGATGACATCACACCTACGAAATGGCGCAGTCGTCAATGCCACGGTCGCTCGTTCACGTGCAGCCACTGCCTGCCCCCTGCTGCATGGCCGAGCCGCCGCGTACTTTCCCGCAGGCGGCCATGTCCGTCCGCCTTGTATGTAGGTCAGGCGGCGACGGACGCCTGCCGCCTATAATCCGGAGCTCCCACAAAAATACCTGCCAGAAGGTCGCCACGGCGGCCGTCGCGTGAGTCGTCCGAAACCGCGCGACGCGGAGCCCCCCTGCAGCATGTTGCAGGGCCGCTGTTGGCGGCGGCGGGGTTCAAGGTTCGCTCCCCACGCCCGCAAGCCACCATGTGCGCGGAAACTCCAGCTCATTCATCACAGTCGGCGTATGCTCTGATTGGCCCCGGTGCTCGGCTGTACGTCACCTTGGCTTGTAAAGGGCCATTTCAGGGAAACGTAGCGCTGGCTCGATGTATTGAAGATATGGTCGTCATGGCTTGGCAACACGCCAACGACGATCGCTCTAGGCATCGGCGCTTGTCACGTAAAACGCCAGATTTTGGCCACGAGAACTGCGGAGCCACTGATTTTAGCAATCAATACTACAGAACATAGCAGTTGGATGGGCAGCCTCAAAAGGTGCGGGTCTGTATTTTGAGCTGCAGACACCTGGTTTTCGTCAGTCCGTTCTGTCGGCCCAGCTCCAGCACACACCGATTCGCGCTGAGGCCGGCTGCACATGCACCGGTGACCGTGACCCTGACCCGGCGGCGAGGTGCGCCGGGGAGGGGGAGGGGGAGTGGCGCGCCACACCCCCCTCACGTGCCGCGCCACACGCGCGACTCGCCAACCGATCGATGCGCTGCAACCTTGGCCGCCCCCCCCCCCCTCCCCCATTCCCCTCCCCCGGTGGCCCAACTGCAGCGCGCTAATGCTCCGTTATCAGGAGGGCAGCGAGTCCATGTGGCCTCGGTGTTAACACGAACCCCCTACCCAGGCTGCGCACGCACCTCACATGGTCTTCCTTGGCCCCGTAAGGATTTGCGGTTCCGGGATCCATACATAAAAGTGCGTAGGTTGTAATATATGTTTCGCCTACGCTGTCATCCGATCCCAAGATAAGGCGCACACTTCCTCGTGTGAGCCAGCTCTGCGTCGACTCCGTGCAACCATAGATGGAAGAGATCGTTTGGCAAAACCGCACGCCGATCCTGCAAAGTAATCGGATGAAGGTCAACTCTTGCCAGAGTTTCCTCCTGAGCGCGCTGCAGTCGCTCGGTCGCCAGACGAAAACGCTCCTCGCTGTCGTGACTCGAACTGCACAGCGTCTGGTGAGCGCTGCCGGCCGAGCAGTGACCTGCACCGGCCCTCGTCTGACGTGACGTCCCCCCGCAGATGCCGACCTCGGAGCTGGACGAGACCAGCTGGAGCGTGGACGACCTCTGCGAGGGCGAATTCGACGCGCGCGCTACCTTTCTCGTGCGCGACTCGCCGACCGGCACCGACGTGCCCGATCGGGCGCGCGCCTCGCGGCCCAAGAACGTCATCATTAAAGACGGGGTACGTACGCGTGGAGGGGAGGGGAGGGTGGAGCGAGGTCCGGTGCAAGCGGTCGGGCCGCCCCCCGGCCCCCGCCGGATGTGGTGTCGTTGCGTGCGTCGCGTACGGGTAAAAATGGCCGGTGGCTGAGGCCATACCGTTCGTAACCAGACGACTGCTGCCCGGCTGCGCCTCTGGATGTCACCCGGCTCCGTTGTGCCCCTGTTGACACCCTGTCCAACCGGTCGGGCCACCCCGAACGGCCGGCCTGTTAATGCAGCCGCCTTATGCGGCGAGCTGCTTAGCATAAAATGTTTTAAAATAGGTGCTGGGTCGGCTGCGTGGCGGTTTTTATCGGGTGTGGTGCCGGCTGTCTCTGGCTGACACTGTCTTAACCGACGCGTCTATTTTGGCAGGTTCCCGGGGTACGGGCCAAGATTGGTCTTCCAAAGGGCACCCGCTTCGGGCCTCTGGTGGGCGAAGCGCTCCAGAGGCACGAGGTGTCACCGACGGCAATCAAGAAATATTTCTGGAGGGTAAGCGAGTAGCTTGCTACGGCTGTGATGAAAACAATGGTGGTGGTGGTGACTGGGGCTTGGCGAGAACGTGTCCAGCCAGAAAAAAATGCTCGCCTATTGCAGTGCCGGGATTGAAACATCGTCTTTCTTGCCCAGGATTTCTGTCCGCTCTACTACCCTCACCGCTGGGAAAGCATCGCAAGACATCAGGTACCCTGGAAATAACACCGCTTCTTGGAAATGCATGAAAGCCTTCTTTCTGTGTCATGGCCATGTGGTCCTGCCAAAGCGCCGCGTGATCCAGAACCATGGTGCTTGCATGTGTGCCCTTAACATCTGATAAGCCATTTTTGCCAGATCCGTCGCGTCTTGCGTCATCACAACTCTCACCTTCAGCTAACCTCTCTGCCTACCTGCCTGGCCCGCGTTTGTTGAGGGGGCGCCTCGCGCCGCTGCATGCGCAGTTCGTGGCTGGCGGGTTTCCCTTTTGCTGGGATCCACACCTCGCTGGCGTCCTGAGCTGCCTGAGAGGTCCGTGCAGCCGCATTACGTAACATCAGAGGATGAAACAGACTCACTTTCAACCGCCTAAGCTTCGGGACGTGAATCGATTGCGTGGCGTTTGTGCCGCAGTGTTTGCGCCGCTCACGCCGCGTCCGTCGGCTGACCTCTGCGCGTCCGCTGCGCAGGTGTACACCTCCAAGGACGACTATTACTTTCTGGACGCTTGCGACACCAGAAAGTCGAACTGGATGCGATACGTGAACCCGGCGTTCTCGCCCGACTCGCAGAACTTAGTGGCGTGTCAACACGAGGTAAGGACGTCACGGTGTGGCCCGGGTGCAGGGTAGCTCGCTGGCCCCGCCGGTTCTCCATCTGATTTGCCGGAGTGACTAAACCAGCTGGGGTGCTCACCTCGCGTGAAAAGTTCCTACTGCTACGTTAATGCGATCAGGACCTCGCTTTGCCCCAAAGCTGTGAAAGCGTGCATCAATGCAAACGCGCCTGATTTCCCAACCGGACCGAGTCTTAAGGGCTCTGCAGAAACGTCCTCTGTAGTGCGCAATCCTGACAGAATGCCATTGTTTCAGCAAAACATTTACTTCTACACGATCCGCGACATTCAGCCGGGCGAGGAGATGATGGTGTGGTACTGCCGCGAGTTTGCTCAGCGGCTGAACTACCCCGTGTCTGGATCGCTAATGCTCGACCAGATCCGTGAGTGATCTCGCTTCCGTCATTTGTTTACGGCTGACATTGACCTTGCTGCGCGGCACGAGGTTTAGGGGCATCGACCTCGATGGATTCCTCTGTATTGCGCAAGCCTTGCACGCCTGAGCTAAACCAGACGTGGGCATTGGATGCCATTCGTGCATTGGGCTTGCCGACTCGCTTTTTTGATTCGGTCATGACAATATTAAAACGCGACAATCATAACGCTGGTAAGACAACCATTTGCTACTCATTTTAAGTCGTCTTGCTGACGTTGCCCATTTCTCTATCCTCAGAGCAACGCGTCAAGGTGGACCAGCCTTGCGAGCAGACGAGGCCCGAGGTCAAGCTGGAGCCGGCGGCGCCAGAGCGGGCCGAGTACGCGGCGCACACACAGATCTCGCCAGTGCGCTCGGACGAGGGCTACCTGAGCCACGAGTACCAGGACGACTCGCCACCGCACGAGCCCAGCAGCGACGAGGAGGCCGATAACAACTACGTGCTGGACTTCAGCAAGACGAGCAAGCGGAGGCGCGACGAGGACGACTCGCGCAACGAGTTCCGCAAGGTCAAGATCAAGATGTCCAAGGCGTACCACATCAAGTCGCAGAACGAGGCGGAGCGGCGCCGCCAGGACTCGTCATCAGCCGAGCCGCACGAGGAGGTAGCGTCGGCGCTGTCACGGCCCGCCGCCGCCGCCGCCTTCAGCCCGCCGCTGGCGAGTCCGCGGCACGCGCCCGAGCCGCGTCCGTCGAGCCCGGCGGCGGCGAGCCCGCGGCTGGCCGAGGCGCGCCCCTCCAGCCCCTGCACGCCGCCCACCTACCACGTGCTGAGCGCACCGGCGCCGCCGCCACCGCCGCCGCCGACGGTGCCGGCGGCACCGCAGCAGTCGCACGTCAGCGGCGGCAGCGAGCGTGTGCCCGACCAGAGCTGGGTGTCGGAGGCGTACCGGGCGCCATTCTTCCGCGAGCGGCGAGCGGCGCGCTCGCCGGGCGCCGACTCGCCGTACCAGCCGGTCTCGGACAGCACGCAGGTGGGACGCGAGCCAGGGTCGCGCGAGTTTCAGGAGCGGCTGCGCCGCTACGGCGTCGACCCCGTGGGCGCGCGGCCCAACAGCAGCCTGCTCGAGAACATCCTGCTCTACAAGAAAGACGAGCCGCGCCTACTTGAGCCAGTACAGGTGATCGTTGCGAGCGACTCGACGCCCGCGCCCGACTCCAACACCTCGCCTGGCGGCTACTACTACCGCCACCCTGGCCAGCGCTATCCGGACTCGATGCAGCCGAGTCCGGACTCGAGCTCGGCACCGGCGCCGGCGCCGCGCCCGTCGGCGCCGCCGCCGGCGCTACCCGGCCCGCTGCCCACCTCCTCCACACCGCTGTACCCGTGCTTCCCGTCGTACCAGTACCAGTACGCACCGTACGCGAGCGAGGCGTACCCGGGGCGTGGCGACAAGTTTCCGAGCTTCGCGGCGTCGCAGCTGTCGCCGGGCGGGCTGAGCACGGCCTCGGCGGCGAGCGGCGAGTCGGGCGGCGAGCAGCGTCCGCGCGGCTTCCGCTCCCTGCCCTACCCGCTGGAGAAGAAGGACGGCAAGATGCACTACCAGTGCAACCAGTGCCTCAAGACGTTCGGCCAGCTGAGCAACCTTAAGGTGCACCTGCGCACGCACAGCGGCGAGCGGCCCTTCAAGTGTGACGTCTGCAGCAAGAGCTTCACCCAGCTGGCGCACCTGCAGAAGCATAACCTGGTCCACACCGGTGAGTGTAGCTGGGCGCTGTATGGACGGTGGGTGGCAGTTCTCAGGTGTTGTGGGGGTGGACGGTTAAACACATTAAATATGCGAAGGGTTCAAGCGTAAGTTGCTTTTGTCGAGTAGTTGCTGTTTGTCGTGTCCGTAGGATTGTCATATGCTTCTCGAATCGCGCTCACAATGAATACGTGCGCTTCTCATCCGTCGTTGCTCATCCAACGTCCTTGCCTCCCAGGTGAGAAGCCGCACGAGTGCCAGCTCTGCAACAAGCGCTTCAGCTCCACCTCGAACTTGAAGACGCACATGCGACTGCACTCGGGCCAGAAGCCGTACGTGTGCGACATCTGCCCGTCGCGCTTCACGCAGTTCGTGCACCTGAAGCTACACAAGCGGCTGCACACCAACGAGCGGCCGTTCACGTGCGAGTCGTGCCACAAGCGCTACATCAGCGCGTCGGGCCTGCGCACCCACTGGAAGTCGACCACATGCAAGCCAACCGCCGAGCAGGAGCGGCAGCTGCGCGTTGGGCGCGAGGCCGGCGGCCGCAGCCCTGGCTCGCAGCCCAGCCTGTCGCCGCGGCCCGAGCTGGCGCTCAGTGACGTCAGCAACGACAGCGTGACGTCGGTGGTGGCCGAGGCAGCTGAGTGGGCCGGCCGCCAGTCGCCGAGCAGCTCAGTGGTGCCACCTGGCGGGCCGCCGCCGCCGCCGGCGGCGCCGCGCTACCAGCCAGCCGCGCCGCCGCCGCCGCCGCCCGCACGCCCCTCGGTCATCGACACCTCTCAGCTGCACGTCATCGAGTGCTCGTAGCCGGCGGCGACGCCGCTCCGCGAGCTGCGGCCGTTGATCGCGGCCAGCTCCTGCCGCCGATGCGACGTGGGTCGGCCGCAGAACGAGACCTTGGCTGTTTCGATGGCGACGTTGTGTATGTAATATTTCTGGTGACTCAGTTGCAAACTTCCGTGGCATTGTACAGTATTCTTTACACTTAATGCTTTTACCGTGCTTATCGTATCGCTGTTTTCGCGTCTTGGAGGGACTGGATAGCCATAGGTGCAATATGATGTAGAGATCTTCGATGTCGGGCGTAGATTTACTTTTGAGACGCTGTCGATTTTTCAACGAGCATGATTCTGTAAGCAATAATATGTGTATGCGCCAGAAATGTAAATCAGTTGGTGATACTCACGACATTGATGTTGTACAGGCCCCGACTAAATGGTATACAAGGTCGCAAGCATGGTAGGCAACGCCGACCTAAGCTCAACTTTATGATGGCATACAGTGATGCTTCCTTGCTTGCTCTTGTGTCCGCCGGTTATTGTTCTCTGAACTCGAAGTGTTCTTATTCCGTGCGGCCATTCTTGTTAGTTGAAAGCCATGTGTTGTAGAATTGGCTAATCTTCGAAGCACACCGCGAAACGTACAACGACGATTTTCCGTGGCTTGTGCAAAATCGCTGCAAGGCATCATTTTGCATTTGAACTGCGAAATGTGTTTTTTCAGGACTTGTCAGGCACTTTCATGGCATTATGCACCGTTTTGGAAATAGGCCCCCATAACTCAAACAATCGTCTCCCCCATGTCGCATCGCCCAACATCTTCAACTGCTTCATTTTGTGTATCCTTTTCCTTGAGTCCTATTGATTCAACTGATCGGGGACGAAAATGGGCATGGCCGTACTGCGTGCCCGATTAAGTGAAATCGACCATACTCAATACTCTGTGATCTTCACACCAGTTGTAAAAATCAAGCAGTGCGTAATCTCCATTTTCCTGTTTATGGTCAGCTCCAGTGTACATGTGTCGCGAATGCTGTTACCGTTTTGCTTTTGTTGCCGCTGGTAAATCGGCGGGGCCTGGTCCAGTCTGGGGCGATCGAACGGCCTCCTGGACTGGTGGCACGTCCTTCGCACGTCCTGGCGGCTAGTTCGCAACCTGTTATTGGGCTCAGTTGTTACGCATACTACGCTAAACATTGTCGAGGCATTGGACTCTATCCGCTTTGGCTGCGTGTTTCCCTTGGTTACTAGTGCCAGTGTAGGCTGAGGCTCAGTACAAAATGCGGAAGAGCTGATTGATTCTGATCTCACCAGCTGCAGCAAATTTGTTTTGTTTTCGCTGCAGCTCATGGGCTTTTCTGCGATTGTTTCTTCTGAGCCGTCATCGTTTTAGGTGGTGCGTTGTTATTTATTTCTCGTCGGCGCGAATGCCAATGTACAATATATTCATACTGTATGGAATAGTGTTTAATACACACCCGGTGAATTGATCCTGATGTTTTTAGCCGTGATATGTCCTGAGCGATGCGCATGCCTAAGACTCTGATGAGCAGGATTTGACCTTGCCAAATCCTGACGTGAGACCTCACAACAAAATAGAGTCGAATAAGGCTACCATTATTGATAGCATGGCTCAACTAGCAAACGCATACGGCTCATATCCCAGAAAATGATTGCCAAGAAACGCAAAGTCTCATGGGCAAAGCACGTTGCAACAGTAGCATATACGTGCAAGAAGTGCTGTGGGACAGGTGGTTAGAAGAGTGCTGTTAATCAGACGGCTCATCTGGCTCCGGGACCGGTCGAACCATGGTCCGTGTGATCAAGGGGTGCCGCAGACCCCCAGACGGCTCGGTACGACCGTGAACACTCCAATGACGGCAGAGAGAGGCACCGCCCTCAGGAGTCATCGACCGCAGACCTACTGAAACCTAGAGAGCTCTGAAGCAATGCAGAGGCAGCAGACCTACTGAAACCTAGAGAGCTCTGAAGCAATGCAGAGGCAGCAGACCTACTGAAACCTAGGGAGCTCTGAAGCAATGCAGAGGCAGCAGACCTACTGAAACCTAGGGAGCTCTGAAGCAATGCAGAGGCAGCAGACCTACTGAAACCTAGGGAGCTCTGAAGCAATGCAGAGGCAGCAGACCTACTGAAACCTAGGGAGCTCTGAAGCAATGCAGAGGCAGCAGACCTGCTGAAACCTAGGGAGCTCTGAAGCAATGCAGAGGCAGCAGACCTACTGAAACCTAGGGAGCTCTGAAGCAATGCAGAGGCAGCAGACCTACTGAAACCTAGGGAGCTCTGAAGCAATGCAGAGGCAGCAGACCTACTGAAACCTAAGGAGCTCTGAAGCAATGCAGAGGCAGCAGACCTACTGAACCTAGGGAGCTCTGAAGCAATGCAGAGGCAGGCAGACCTACTGAAACCTAGGAGCTCTGAAGCAATGCAGAGCAGCAGACCTACTGAAACCTAAGGAGCTCTGAAGCAATGCAGAGCAGCAGACCTACTGAAACCTAGGGAGCTCTGAAGCAATGCAGAGGCAGCAGACCTACTGAAACCTAGGGAGCTCTGAGCAATGCAGAGGCAGCAGACCTACTGAAACTAAGGAGCTCTGAGCAATGCAGAGGCAGCATACCTACTGAAACCTAGGGAGCTCTGAAGCAATGCAGAGGCAGCAGACCTACTGAAACCTAAGGAGCTCTGAAGCAATGCAGAGGCAGCAGACCTACTGAAACCTAGGGCTTCTGAAGCTGCAGAGCAGCAGACCTACTGAAACCTAGGGAGCTCTGAGCAATGCAGAGGCGCAGACGGCAGTCGTGCCGAAAATATACGTATGCATATATATATATATAATATATATATCTATATATATATATGGAGATAAAGAGAGAAAGTTGGAGAGATGCGGAGACCCGCTGAAGCCGTCGCGAGTCAGACGGTAACTTTGTGGCTGCAGGGTTGCAAACATGCCAGGAACGGTTAGGGCTGGGTGGGGTGGAGAAGCGTGTCGGTTTCGGCGGTATTAACCGCATCATCGTCGGCCTCTTTGAGGTTTTTTTTAAAAAAAGCATAAACCGAAATGTTTTAGTGAGTCTCTAGATATTCCGTGTTCCGCTCATGCCGTGGAATGCTAATGATGGACTCAAGCATGGAATGGCTGGCAGTACGACAGTGTCCAGTTTACCACACAGCTTCCACCTGGTGTGTTCGTCTGTTAGGCAAACACAGAAATATGGCCGGCAGGTAGCGGGTCACTTTCTTACCAACTATCAAGCGCCGGTCGTGTATTTGACTTCTTGTATTTCCTAATAATCTTGTTTTCATTTTTAATCGGAAACGGCGTAGCAATGGAAGCAGCATTGCCTCCGTTTCTTTTACATAGTTGGCAAAAACTGCCACTGGCCTTACCCCAGTCCGGGAACAACTGTTGTGTGCAGTACTGCACACTGGAGAAGAACGAGCAGGAATTCATGCGCATAAGACCAGAGCCTGTGCATAAAAATATTGTGCTTCACATCAGAAGTGCAGCTAGAGCCTTGGCTACGAGGGGGGGGGGGGGGGGGGGGAGCGACAGAGGGCCCCCTGGCGGTGGAAGGCCCTTCCCCCAGATGCCGAATATGGCTCACTTATTAATGAGGGGCACGGTTTTCCTTGTTTTATCATCATCATTAAACTCCTTAGCTGGGAAGGAGGTTAGGAGCCACCGTAAGATCAATTCCGTCTGAATTTTGAAGTACATTAGCTGAAGAAATCTGGCGACATCCGACTGCGTGGAATAAATCGCTGGTGACTTTCACTTTCAAATGGTTCAGTGAACTCTTTCTAAGCCGATAGAACTCAGAATCATTGCCAAAATTTTGGTCTGGATTCTAAAGAGGTAATGATAATCCCGAAAGGCAGATTGGACGTATAAATTGGTAAAAAATTGTCTGAAAGCGGACCGCCGGACTTAAAAGATGACACATCCGAAAGAAATACCTTTGAACGCTTTAGGTCATCACGTCGCACACGTAGAAGACAGGCCGGCTATGTATTCCACCTGAGCGAATTTTAGATTAATGAGAAGAAAGGATTAGCCTTTACAACGCTGGAATCTGGCGGTGGAAAGGAAAGAGGAAGGAGGAATCTCGATTTTGGTGCTGCTGTTACTTTCAATCTGCCCAGAAGACATGCTCAGATAAAAAAGACAGGCCCCAGCGCTTAAGTACCAACTGACTTTGAAAAGTTTCCGGAAACAGTGTTTCATGGCGGTCGTTTTCGCACGCACGGCGTCCGCCGCATGGTACCTGTTGCAGTGGCCAACACCGTTCGGTTTTACGAAGACTGCAAGCCCGGCCATCGCTGTTCTTGCTCCTGAAATTGCAAGCACGCCGGCTAAACGCTTTTTGGGGTAATTTGTTTCCCTGGCAGGTTCCGCGAAAACATATCATGCTCACAGGCAACCATGGGTTGACCTTTTCCAGTTGAATTCATTTTGACCCACTCTATTCAGCACTAATGAGACCCATTATGTTTGCTGGGCAAGGGGCGCCGCGAGAAGAGCACTAGTGGTACTTAATCGTTCCCAGCCAAAAGCTGAATGTTCGTGAAGTGGGCGATTTATTGAGCGATTTTCTCATCAACGAGTCCCGATTTCCCTGAAAAATAGCTTCAAGGTCAATTGTGGCATGAGGACACCAAGAATTACCATAGTTTTGCAATATCATGTGACCTTCAAGGTCAAAGGCTGGCTCAAAGGAAGGGCAACTCGATATCACCCAAAAATTACCGGCCAATTTTCAACTTGCAAATGTCAGAATATTCAAGACAAAAAGAACTAGCGTCCGTCCAAAAGTCCTGACCTCTCAAGGTCACTTTTCGAGGTCAAACACGGGCTCAAAGGACAATCACCCAAAAATTAACAAAAATACCTCTCAATGCTTTTTTGAAGACAAGGCTTTTTGACGGATGCTAGTTCTTTCTGTGGCGAATATCTGAATGTTTGCAAGTTAAAAATCGGCCGGTAATTTTTCGGTGACAAGGAGTGCCTCGTCCTTGAGCCCGCGTTTGACCTTGGAGGGTGACCTTGAGAGGTCAGGACTTTTTTAACGGACGCTAGCTCTTTCTGTAGTGAATGTTTTTATTTTGTAAGTTAAAAATCGGCCGGTAATTTTTAGGTGATGTGGATTTCCCCGTCCATTGAGCCCGCGTTTGACCTTAAAGGGTGACCTTGGGACGTGAGGATTTTTTGACGGATGCTAGTGCTTTCTGTGGAAAATATTCTGATGTTTGTAAGCCTAAAATAGGCCAGGTATCTTTAGGTGGTATGGAGTTCCCCCTCCTTACAGCCCGCGTTTTACCTTGAAGGTTGACCTTGAGAGGTCAGGACTTTGTAACAGACCATAGCTCTTTCTGTGGTTATTATTTTGGCGTCTTTAAGTTTAAAACCAGCCGGTAATTTTTGGCTGATATGGAGTTCCCGTCCTTTGAGCCCGCGTTTGACCTTGAACGGTGATCTTGAGAGGTCAGGACTTTTTGACGGACGCTAGCTCTTTCTATGATGAATGCTCTGATGTTTGTTTGTTTAAAATCGGCCGGTAACTTTTGGGTGACATGAAGTTTCCCGTCCTTTGATACCACGTTTGACCTTGAAGGGTGACCTTGAGAGGCCAGGATTTTTTGACGGACGCTAGCTTTTTCTGTGGTGAATGTTTTGATTTTGGTAAGTTTAACATCGACCGGTAATTTTTAGGTGATATGGAACTCCCCGTCCTTTGATCCCTCGTTTAACCTTGAAGGGTGACCTTGAGAGGTCTGAACTTTTTGACGGACGCTAGTTCTTTCTGTGTTGGATATTCTGACATTTGCAAGTTGAAAATCGGCCGGTAATTTTGGGGTGATATCAATTTCCCCTTCCCTTGACCCAGCTTTTGACCTTGAATGTCACATGATATTACAAAATTAGGATAATTTTTGGTGTTCTCACGCCACAATTGACCTTGCAACCATTTTTTAGGGAAATCGTAACGCATCGCCGAAAAAATCGCTGAATAAATCGCTAACTTCACGAACGGACACAGAGATGAAGGGCCATTCCGTCCCAGCACAGTGTGCCTTCCGACAGGGATTCTGGCAATGCGGAGTCTCCTTGTCGATCCGGCAGTGGTTAAGGTGATATAATTTTTTTATAACATATTGACCCCCTTCCTAATGCGGGGGGCTTTCTGACCGGCGGACTTCGCCCCGGATCGACACAAGAACCGTTGTTGATGCAACAAGATCTCTGAACGCCGCACGTTGTCCAATAATGCGCACAGCCTCCAGCCCGGCCTAACGAGTCAATGGCTGGAATGGAATTGCAGGGCTTGGCACCCTCCCCTACCTCACACCCGAGCCCTCGTACGCACCATTGTGAGCTCCCCTAGAGTTAAGGGCCCCCCGAAAATATCCTTATATTCTGCTCATTAAATTTTGAGACAACTAATATATATATATATATATATATATATATATATATATATATATATATATATTGAATCAATACGGGAACCCGTCTTACTGTGCTGCGTTCAACAGATTATGTAAAATCCAGGTGGTTATAAGGCTAAGAGTTTCGGAAAAACAAGCTAAATAAAAACGATTTGGCTACAACAACTATCAAAACCAAAGATGGACTTGATTCCTAGCTTATTTACGGCTAGCCGGCTAGGAAATGCAATGAGCTGATGGCTGATAACTAATGCAGATTTGTTCCTTTTTTATAAAGGAGTACAAAATATCCCAGTGATCAAATATGCTAACACGCACTCGGGTGGGGTGGGGTAAAATTGACTCCGCTGAAAGCTTTTCCGGAATGGTTCCGAACGACACGGTGTAACCGCACCAAAGTTTGCATAGTTGTAAACAATTGAAAAGCGGATCGTCTGGCATCAAAACATTTCGATGCACCTTGTAAGGCCGCTGACCTATGGCAGGTCAAAGCCAAGGCAAGGTTTCAGCGAAGGCAATTTCTAGGGAATCGTTCAATCTTATCCAACAACGGAGTGTTAGACGAGGCCATATATCTCTGAGATAATTTCTTGGACAGCACAGCAAATAAATGAGCAGATCGAATTGACCCAGGCTCAACTACGAGGGTCAGAGTACGGTCAAAACCAACCTGTTATATTACTCTAGAGATTGCTGTATGGGGTAGTTTCTGGCGCCCATTTTGAATTTATTGCTCACAGAAACCGCATTATGCACCGTCTATGGACTTCCCAAAGGTTTGAATAGGTCACCGATCTTAAATTTTCCTGGTCAGTATTTCGTTTTTAGAAACATACTGCGCAGCGTAATCTTTGTCGCTTAACGTTAAGCAAAGTCACTCAACTTAAATGAACATACAATCTTTTGCTTGGAACAATTATCCAGGATTTAGGGACCCTTTGGAGACCGACGTGTAATTTTACATTGTTTGACCTTAATTGACCCTAAGGTCATGACGCAGGAGTCTCAAACTTTGACCTAAGTGAGCTTACGTACAGTTCAACACACCCTGGGAATTTGGTGTTTCTAGATCTCTTGGCTCCTGAGATCTCAGGGGGTCAAATTGACCCTCCACCCGAGCGAAGGGTATCTAACCGGCCAACCGGGTGCGTGTTAAAAACGTGATGGACTAGTATACTTAGTGTCACACATTCAATAGCCAATGGAAATGACGCATACGACGTCGAAGGCACATACAATCACGTCCGACAACTGCGCGTAAAAATTCATCGGCGCTTATCCGACTGCTGTCCTTGGGCGAGGGCACCACAGCCAATGGGGAAGGAACCTGAGCGATCACGGGTACAGTAGGTCAACAAAGTAGCCCCCTCAACAAGCATAAGGTCCTCAAAGGAAGCAAAAAAAAAAGACCCAAGATCAAGGTGGTGGCCCCTATACGACCGGTAGTGTCCCGGCAGGCTAACATACAAGGCTCCGACCAGAGTACAGGACACTCTGAGCGAAGGCGAATTATCCAAGACCATGAATTAATACCTCAGTGTGATCAAGACTGCACGGGGAGGTTAACAGAAAAGCCGCGATAGAAGTGAAGAGTTCTATGCAAATGAGATCAAAGGGAAGGAGACCTAGATCAAAGAAGCATCTGATCATCGAGTGTCCCGGTGCTTTACATTATAGGAGCTCCAGCAACAGCACATGACCCTTCAAGCAAGTGGAAAGAACCCAAAACTAATATCAATGGCCCTAAACAGCCAAGTGTACCCTGGCATATGGTGCCCCAGAAAAGGCATATTTTTCGGTCGAGTTGGAAGAATCCGTGGAGGCAAACTTGATCGGTCAAGAGTGCCCCGGCGTGGAAGCAGGTAGCGTCCCAACAGCAGCGTTGAGCCCTACGAGAAAATGCAGAGAAATCAAGGGCAGCATGGAAAGATCTTTAGTGACCAGATTTACCCGGCAAGTGGACATATGGGGCCAGGGCAACCAACAGCGTAATGCCTCCGAACAGCGCAACGAGCCCCAACATTTCATCAAGCAACACCTTCTTAATCCGTGAAGAAATAACTTCATTTCCTTATGAACGTTTTATTTTTGCTGCCAGTTGTCCTTGGTCCTCTGCAGGTGGCCCAAAGGCGTCCGAATTTTATGTGTTTTTGTTGTTTGGAGACTGCATCCATTCGGTCGGCTATAGGCCTCTTCGGAGCCTTTTAGTCTCCTCGGCATGGTCCTTGGGATCATGGTACCGTACCTCCCCCTCTGCATCCCCCACCGGCCAGAGTAGCTTAATAAATGGAGCCCGCCAAGAACATAAGTCCATCCATTCAAATATGAAATACTCACGACACAATGTGTAGGGCTCTGAACGATCGAGTGTGCCCGAGCAGGTTAACATATAGGGCCCCCGTCAAGAGCCTGGAGCCCTCTATTCAAATAGGAAGTACCCAAGACCCAATTCATAGGGTCCTCGACTGATCGAATATGCCAGGGGAAGTTAACATATAGGGCCCTTCCAAGAGTGTAGGGCCCTCCATTCGAGTAGAAATTACCCAAGACCCAGTGTAGAGGGCCCCTGAGTGATCGAGTGTGCCCAAGCAGGTTAACAGACAAGGCTCCGAATGACAGCGTAGGAACCTTCCATGCCAATGGGAAACACCAAAGACTCATGAACATGGCCCCCGAATGATGGGATGTGCCGGAGCAGCTTATCAGAAGGGGCCCCGACAAAAGATCTTCAAATTCAAATAAGCCCCCGAAACCCAGTGCGGAGGGCCCCCGAAAGATGGAGCGTACCGAGCAGATTATCAGATGGCCCCGACAGGAATAAAGGGTCCTAAATTCAAACACCAACATCCAATCTATAAGGCCCCCGAACAATCCAGTGTGACCGAGGAGGCGAGCAGAGGAGTCCCCGACAAGTGCCTAGAGCCCCATTTGAATACGACGTGCCCAAAGCCTAATGTAGAAGGCCCCCGAACGATCGAATGTGCCCGAGTGGGTTATCAGATAGGCCCCCACAAGAGCGTTTGCTCCCCATTCAGATGAGAAGTACCCAAGACTCAGTGTGGAGATCCCCCGAACGAGTGCGCCCAAGCAGGCTATCAAATGGGCCCCCAACAAGAGCGTAGAGCCGTAAGCAAATGATAGAAAATTGGAAGGGCCCTAGACCAATGAAGAGGACCGATGAGCATATCGCGAGTGTGTCGGTAGATTAACCGAGACCCACATAAAGGGCCACTAAGCAACCGTGAATACCCCGGCAGGTTAAAATATGGATTCCCGGCTATAGCCCACAATCTTTCTGGCGAATGGAAAGAATCCGTGGAGCGGCCCGTGATTGAAAGGAGTGCCTCGGCACGCTAGCAGAAAGGCTCCAGCGACAGCGCAGGGCCCTCCGAGCAAATGCACAGAGATCAATAGCAACGTGGAAGGCTCCTTAACAATCGGAATGGTCCTGCAGATGGGCATGTAGGTTCCCCGCAAACAGCATAGGGCTCCCTAGACAGTGTAATGAGGCTTAAGATTCCCACTTCACAACTTTTTTAAATCATTGAATAGTTTTTTAACTTCTCGTGGGCTCTTCACTTCCGCTTGCAAATGTTTTTGGTTGCCTGGAAAGTCAGAGATGTCCCATTTTTGGCTCTTTGTGTTAAGAAACTGCACCTGCTCGACCAACTATTAGCCCCCTTGGAGCCAAGGGGCCACTTCGGGGCCCAGGGGGGGGGGGGGGGCATGGCTCCCGCAGCCCCGTCTGGGACCGTCCCTGGCCTCTGACTGATAGTTTCAGGTTACGGCCCCACGGGCCGGATCCCCTACGGGACCTACAGCTAGCTCTTCGGGCCCTCGTGCCCTCCAATCGCCCCCTTGATGATCGGCCCTGGTGGCCCCTGAGCCCCTTTTCAGGCCTCACCCGGAACACTGCCCTTAGTCGACCCGGGGTCTCTTGCCAACACAGGACCCCTGGTAGGCACTGTGGGCATCTGACAGATATAGGATCCCCGACCCAGGTGAACCGCTGGCCTCCGCTTCATCACTGCTTGGGAAGTGGGCTCAGGCTCGTGCTGACAAGGAGTCGAATGTACAGTACTGAGGGTGCCTCTCCGCCACATAGGCTCTCATCCACTCAGGGGACACCCAATCGGCTCAACGGGTCCCCTGTCTGGCATTAGAGTTGCCCATCTCCGCGGGGCGAGACCCCCTGAATTTGATCTCCGGCCGTCCTTTCGTGCCCTTCGGGGCCCTCATTCGTCGTTTCCTGGAGCCTAGCTCGAGACCTAAAAGAGGGGGGGAGGGAGCTGTACCTGCTGTGCCCCCTGCCTGTGCCACTGTTACACATAACAAATCATGATACGCAACACACAGAGGTCACCACAAGCGCACGTCAAATCTCACATTGGCTCAGATGTCGCTGCAACGCTTCCTGTCTGCGGGATCATTACATACTACTAGTTCGCTGTCTGCCAATAGATGTCACTGTTCCGAGCCCCTTCTCATGACGTCACCGGCAGTGGGCCGGTGCTGTCCGGGCCGTCTGCTGCGAGCGGCGAGGCTGTTTTCGCGGCCACATGTGCGCGGACTCTCGCCGTGACGCTGCACGCGGCGACGAATCGGATTTTGGACCGATCGGCGCGCTTCCCGACGCGATAAAGTGTTCTGGTGCGGCGGCGGCGCGCGAGGGGGCGCCGGGCATCCCGCCAGGAGCGCCATCCGCCGAGCGTCGCGGCGCGAGGGAGCCGTCCCGCCGTGCGGGACCGCGGCGCGTGTTGCCGCCCGCCTAAGTGGTCGCATCGCGGGTGGTTGGTTGTGAGCCTGAGTGACGTGTCCTGACGCCCCTCTCGCCCGGGCTCGGGGCGTCGCGGCGGTGCGTCGACTGATCCAGCGCTGCTGAAGAGCAGCCCGGCCGCCGTCCGCCACCTCCCAAGGTGAGGAGGGCGCGCCGGTGTGCGCGCGACCTCGATCGCACACCTGAACCCACAGGCAGGCCTCGGCGCGACGCCGCCCTCGTGTGCCGGCGCACAGGTTACGTGTACATGAAAGCCCGCCTGCAAAAAAAAACAAAACAAAACAAAAAACAATGGCACATGGGCCGAAGCGCGCGGGGCACGGCGGCGGCTGTCGGGCGGCAAATGCGGGGCGTGATGAACGAGGTGCCGACCTGGGCCCCGACGCCGCTAGTGAGTTATGTCGACGGCCCCCTGCTCCCCCACCCGCCCGCCGTCCGTCCAGGCCCGCTGACGGCTCATTCACGTGCGTCAGCGCTCGACGACGACAGCGGTGTGACTTGTGTCGCAGCGCGAGCGTGGCACCCTTTGAGAGCGAACCATTGTGTTTTCGGCTATTCCACGTGAAGCGTGGAAAGAACGCTGACGACGCTGGGCTGGATTAGGATTGCTGAAGTGAACCCGATGGTCTGAACGTTGAGTGTTTCGTTAGCACATCACGGGATGTGGTTAGACAGTAGAAAAGCTTGCATGCTCTTGGTCTTTGCAACGGCTTGCGGGGACAATACCGCGTCTTGTGTGCTAGGAGCAGCTAACTTTGGCACAGTCTTACACTGCCATCATCGTCATAAACGATGGCTGCACAAGTAACGTACTGAGCACATGCATTTACTTCAAAGTTACAACTCTTGGCTCTAGCTGAAAAAGCCTCGAACCTTTAAAAAAGGTCGTTAGTCTGCGAGGATCTTATCGTCGAAAACGCTATGACATGATCGGCACTCGGAGGATGTTCCCGGGGTCATTTCCGAGACTGAGGGATTATCCAGTCCAAAAAAAGACCACGCTCATCTGCGAAAGGCCATTCTGAACCACGGAGAGGGTCTCGAGGACCGTCTTGTTAACATTGTGGGTCGTAAACGACTGACTCAGATGACATGGCTGCCTTCGACTGCTTCCAAAAATCGCGTCATTACGTGGTTCAGCACCAGTGGCTGCACATGAGCGTGAGACTACCACCCGTCATGGTCTCATTTTACGAGCAGGTCGTGACATCCTTGATCGCTGGGCTTCCATCCTGTTGTATCTGCGGCCCTGTGAGCCGCATTTACGGCTGGGCCCAGGTCTGACCATTACACAGCCTGCCGTGTTAAAGACGGCTCAACGCATAGCACAGAGCTGACGCCAGCGCTTCAGTGTGAGATGGCCGTGATTGGTGACACAGAGAGCTGACGCCAGCACTTCAGCGTGTGATGGCGGTGATTGGTGACACAGAGAGCTGACGGCCGGCGCTTTAGCGTGTGATGCTGGTGATTGGTGACGCAGAGAGCTGACGCCAGCGCTCCAGCGTGTGACGGTGGTGATTGGTGACGCAGAGAGCTGACGCCAACGCTCCAGCGAGTGATGGCGATGATTGGTGACGCAGAAATTTGACGCCAGCCCTTCAGCGTATGATGGCGGTGATTGGTGAGGGCTCGGATGGGATGGCGCGTCCCACAGGGGACTAGGCGCACCCCACAAATATTTGCATTTATATATTATGCAAATTATTGATATGGTATGGAATGATTTGTGGTAACCACCGGCAATGACATGATGAAATTACATAACAAAAAATGAAATGACAAAAATGAAAAACAAGGAATGGAGGAGGGGGAATAATGAAATAAACGTAAAGTAAATTCATTCTTGCATCCACCCAGTCCTTTGTATCACTATGACCATATCTTTCGGCAGCAGTAGCATCTTGCATCACCCTAAGTAGGCCGAAGGCAGAACCATTGGTTTAATATGCAATTCACCATGTTTACTTTTGTCACGTCAAAAATTAATCGTGGTGGTTGCCAAAATGGGCTCATTGTTGACAATTATCTTCCTGAGTATTAACACAATTTCCAGCTTGAGCGGCCCAAGCCGACTCCCGACCCGACCTTAACCGACCCGACTTGACCCGACCTAACCTGACCTGATTTTTGTATTTTGGCAACCCCTGACCGCAGCTACAGGGTCCACAATAAGCCCGATTATTTGAACATTATGCTGTTCTGTTTTCATAGTGTTTACCTTCCGGTTGTTTACAAGAACGCACCCTTCCTGCGTCTTTGAAAAAGGACGCGAATTTGGCGTTGTGCATTCGATCAGCACTGGGGACGTAAAGTTTGCAAATGACGCAAAAGATGCACAACGCGTCTCGAACCGGGGCCTAGATGTCGACAACTCAAGGTCGCAGCTAGGCGGCATCAACATGTTTTGCATGTGAAGATAAGTCGCAGCCGAACCGCCCGCACATGTGGGCTGCTCAGTGCGTCGCGTCAGGTATATTCAAGGGGAAACCATAGACCCCAGTCTTTAAGGTTTAGGTCAGATATCGGCAGCCGAGTTAGGTAATGACTTCGAACGGAATTACGTAATCTACACCAACGTACCGTCTACGCGCCACTCGGCCAGATCAATGCTGTTTGATTCTAAGATTCGACTATATTGGAACAGGAAAGATGCATCGACGCCATTCCGAAAGCGGTCTCGAGTTCAAATCTCTGTGGTCTGGCGGCAGACATAGGCGCCCCCAGACATCGGCAGTCCCAGAGTCAGACAGCCGTGACGTAGCTGTAATGTCCTTTCAGCATGTTGTCAGCCGAAATTCCATGGCCTGCCCAGGTTTACTGCTAGCAAACTTTCAACCCGCGTTATTCGTGATTAACGCACGGATTTACCTCGGTAAACCTCCTTGCCTGCTTAAACTTTTCTGAAAGCCGGACATTCCAACATGCATGGACTAGACCCAATGCTAGCGAGACTGGAGGTCGAGATAGTCCTATCTAAGGGAGTGTTTCCAGCTTGAGTGACCAGTCCCGGCCGTCATGGCTCTAGAAACCAATGTCTTTGTACCCACCGGCTGCAATTTGATGCGGTTTTCAGCGGCAAGGAGCACAATCTTTGCCTTGCCAATCCTTGCCAGTCCTTGCCAATCTTCACCGTACCTAAACTTGTTCACCTTCTTTTTGATTGCTGACTCACCATTCGTGGCATACGCACAGCATGAGCCGTCGAGTATTGGCCCATTGAGTATTGACGACTCACTGCTCCCACTTGAGATTGAATGATTTGAATGATTGCATCGAAATCTCGAAACGGCGATACCGTATAGCTCTCGCAATTCAGCTGGTTCATTGGTTGTTCTGTTCCACCTGCTCCATCTGCAACAGAACCAACTGCGTCTGATTGTTCTAAATTTTCACCAATACGCAGTGGCGATCGATGTACTTTAAAGCTACAAATCTACGTGGCATATGGCTTTGTTCGAGGAGACGCATTGTCGGATGGCGCCCTTGATTTCTGCGTGTAAAATCCCCCCACGCGCCCCCCCCCCCCCCCCCCCCCAGTAATGCATGGCGCCACGCCCCACTGCTTGGGTGGCTAGAGAGGCTGTTTTCCATTCGCTCCCGCTGAAATGCAGCGATACATGGCGGTGGCGGAGTTGGGCCAGTTTTCAGTCACCACAGCAGTCGGGTCTGGCAAGGACTAATGCATGACAATACAACGCGGTGCGGGCGACGCAGTCCATTGCAACAACGACACATACGCGGATCATCTTGTTTATTTAACGGATAATTGGACGTAGGCATACTTCAAACCACTTCGTTACAACTTTCAGCTGATGACTTTCAGTTTTAGTGGCAGTGGCTTTAAGATTCGAATCCTTATTTTCGTGAATTTTTAAATCACGGTTATCAGGATTTGACGATTCGCAAGATTCGAGTGTATTTGAATTTATTCGAATCATGCTAATCCGAACATGCAGCTCTAACCTCTTTCCGGCCGATTTGTAGCGCACATATGAATCGGATGGTGTTATCCTGCAAACTCGAACAACGAGGCTTTTGAGTGGCGTGTTCGTCTGTACACCACGCTGAAGACACTTCAGCCTACAGCCGACGCCAGGCGTTCTGGAGTCCTGAGAAGGACCGGGTGTGATGGGCGCAACACGACCGTCGCAGTTGGCCTGCTCTAAAACCCCAGTCATCATCGCCATGGACTGGATGTTGTGTGGCTTTCAGCCATGCACACATCAATATCCTCCTCGGTATACCAGGGATTCAAACCAGAAAACCAGGGAAAGTTAACTGCACGAAACACTGTGTACATGCTAACGCACCAGACGCGGGCGATAACCGAAACAATTACTCCATGTGGTGTACTGGTGCCTCATCTCAATCCTTCCGAAACTACAAGTAAAATTCAGTGAGTAAGTGAACTGCAAAACCTTCACAAGCGTGTTCCCGGTTAACCCCGACAAATATCCACACAAAATAGTTGCGTTTTTCGTTGTGCTGTAGCCCCTACCACCAAAACCACGAATAGTGAAAAACGTCATTAGTTTTATCGACCATATTACCCGGCCCACGGCTTGGCGTTCGTCAAACAACGTTGCCTATGATATTGACGTGCGAAGAGTACACCATGGACTCCTTGTTTGCCGAACTCTGAAGGCTTGCCATCGAGGTCATCAAACGTCTCGGTATGAGTTCACCAAAGGCGTCATTTATCTCTCTCCATTAGATTAGGCTTTCAATCCATGGCCGCACAAGGTATCTCACTGGTTTGTGTACGATCCAAATATAATGGGCCTCATCTTTGTAATGATGCCAGGCAGGATACCTTGCTGGTGGAACATTTATTTGATGTTTACCTCGTCTCTCAAATCGGACCAAGAGCAAATAACACGACGGGATAACCATCACAAGCCCGTTATGACGTTGCACCCATTGTCCACGTACTCAAGAGACAGTACAAGAGACATTTGACCCCCACCCGAGCGCATGTTAACACGCGCTCGGATGGGTGGGGGTGAGATTGACCCCCCGAAGGTTGTTCCGGAATGGTTTCCGAACAACGAGGCGTAGCGTCGCCAAATTTTGCTTAGCTGTGGACAATTGAATAGCGAATCGTCCGACATACAACATTTAGATGCACCTTGTAAGGTCACTGACCTGTGGCAGGTCAAAGTCAGACCATGGTTTCGGCGAAGGCAATTTCTACGGAAACGCTCAATCTTATCCAACAACGGAGTGTTAAGCCAAGCTATACATCTCTGACGTACCTTCTTAGGCAACATAACAATTGAATGAACAAGTTACATTGACCTAGGGTCAGGTATGAAGGTCAGACCAAGGTCAAAACCAACCTGCTTTATTACTTTAGGGCTTCGTGAATGGATTAGTTTCTGGTGCTCATTTCAAATCGACTAATAACAGGAACCGCATTATAGCTTTCCATGGACTTGTTAAAATTAAGAAAAAGGTCACTGATCTAAAATGACCCAGGTCAGTATTTTGTTTCTGGGAGCATACCACATAGCGTAATCACTGTCGCTTATCCAAATGCAAAACTCAAAGGAGTCTTGCATGATTTTGATCACCATAACCTTCAAAAGGTCAAACTAGGTCACTGACCTCAAATGAGCATGAGACCTTTTGTTTAGAACAGTTATCTAGGTTCTAGTGGCCCTCTGGAGAACAACATGGAATTCGACCTTGTTTGACCTTAATTGACCCGAGGGTCATGACCTGGGAGCCTGAAACTTCGATCTATGTGAGTTCACATATAGATCAACACACCCTGTGAATTGAGTGTCATTAGGCTCTTAGTTGCTGAGATCTCCGGGGGTCAAATTGACCCCCACCCCATCGAATGGTATCCAACCGGTCACCCGTGGGCGTGTTAACTTCGGACCTTTAACGGAACACAACTTCTCCAAAATAGACCTGTATCATTACAACACTCACTTTCTCCATGTGAGTTTTCATGACAGCAGCAAAGCGTCAGCAAATAGAGGCGATACCATTATATGCCTGGACAGATCCCCGTATTTCGGGCGGTGCTGAACAGGTTACCATGTATGGCCAGGGACCAAGCGTACATTCGGGATGCAAGAAGCGAGCAGGATCTGCTGATTGAGGGTCAGCGCTGCTTTAAAAGAACGAGAGGCTTCATATAAGGAAGGGTTCAGTAATATGTTAATGCACCGTCACATTTATCACTTAACGCAGGCCAATTTTCGTACACGTCAACAAGCGTGTGGTAATGGCTCTGGCATTGCAGCAGAACTCTTGCTGCAACTTCGTTGCGTGGTTCCCTGTTCTTTTCTGCTTCAATCAGCGCGTACATCCGATGCAACGGATCGTGCCAATGTCTCGCATTCCAAATGCAGGAACCATACCTGATCTTGCGAGGTTATCTGGCCATCACCGCTCCACATACCTGGAGTGTTTGCCAGGCATTGCAATTCATGGTTTAAGGTCCAAGAATAATAGGCCTGTAACAGCCACCGGACATAAAAAAGAAGCACTCAAGATGATCAAAACTGTAACAATGTTTTACAACAAAAGGGGCTTGCTGCATAGCTGAGCGGAAACCTGAGACTCTGGTTTATTATGGATATAAAACAGTCATTTAAAGCACAATAGTGTATCGCAAAACGAGAACAAAAGCGGGACTGACGCTTAACATTTTAAGCTTGACCGGTGGCATTGTGTTAACTGTAAAGCAAGAAGTGAAATAATTTATAGGCAAAAAACTGAAAACACGAAGCATCGAAGGTGAATTTTTCCCTCTTTTTGGTTTTATTTAGCAACATATAATATAAAACCAAGGTTTCGGATGACGTATCAAATAAAACTAAGGGTTTGGTTACTCATATCTAGCCATCTATATTTCTGCTTATTTCCTTATTTCATGAAAGACCCCTTGTTTTGTATTTTGTCTTAAAAGTACCATGCTTCTTATATAACGAGATTATTACTTCTTCCGTTTTATTTGGCCGTATGTTGTTAACTCAATCTTTATTGCTTTGCATGCCGTGGTTTTAAGCAAACTTGTGCTCATAATCTTGCCGTTGACTACAAATAAACAACCAGAAAGCACATAATGATGATCATTCTTCGCTCTCATAAAAAATGAGCTTTTATCACCCGTCCTTGCGTGTGGAAAGTCAATGTCATCCCATTTTCCACAGTAGTGACTGCATGTTATACCACAATTGGCAATAATTATATGCTCCTGTCCCCAAAGATTATCGACGCCTGGTGGCCAACCAAGGCTTTTGATCGCTGGGAACATGCGAGGGCTTAAATACACAAATAAATAACTGCGATAGAATTGAAGCCATATCCAGAGTCAAATCACGTGTACTGCTCCTGTTCAGTCTTACCATTTATGAGTTACGTCCGTCGAAGTAGTTACAACCCGAGATGTTCTCGCTGAAGCCGCTTCTCTGATAAAATGTCTTACAGTATCGTGCTGTTGTACGTTTAATTTGACTTGGCTACGTTTAATTACTCCACCAATCAACTTTGTCTTAAAACTTCGTTCCCAGCCCACATGGGCTAAAACACGCACTTCATTATTAGGCTAGAGATGTACGAAGATCATCGTTCGAACAACGCGGAAGCATTGATCGAACGATGATCCCATTAAAAAATGAAACAATGAGCAACGATGCTCGAACGATGCAGCATGCACGATGTTCGAACGATGATCCCATTACAAAATGGAACAGTGAGCAAGCTGTTCTGTTCGTATTGTCGTATGACCCGATACGTATACCCCGCTTTTCGATCCTGCAACGTCCACTCGGTGATCCCTAAAGCTGGACTACTCCTCGATGTCCTATCTCTGATCCCAAACTCATAGCACGTGCTCATGTTTGAAGAGTTGTAAGCTATCTTTCTGACAGACACACCTTTGAGCAGACATTTTGTCTCTTCCAGTCGTGGGGCTCTCCCACTGTGGCGCCTGACATGCCCGCCGCTTTTTCTGACGCTGATCAGCATTGACTGCCACTTCGGCTGCAACATCTTCTGGTGTGACAACCGCCACCGGCAGCCCATACCACTGCCCTGTTACTGACTGCCCGCGGACGCGGCGAACTGTCGCTCCCCCTGTCATGACGGCCCTCATTTTTTCGCGATTCAACAGCCGTCACGACGCTGACGTGAAGGCCGTCACACCCCCTAACGTGAAGGCCGTCGCTTCCGACGCGCCCGCAGCGCGCGCGCGCGCCGGCCGCGACACCCCGCGTGCGAGCCAGCGCAGCGTGGGCATGGTTGGGCGGCGGCCGGCGGCGCGCGCTCATGTAAATGAGGCCACTCAACGCTGGTGGTGAAGCGCCGTCCGGCAGGACAGAGGCTTCAGATCTGGTTACCAAACGAGGGGACGGTCCGGCCAGCGGGGCGGCCTGGTACAGCCGAGGCCCTGTGCCTCGTCCCGGAGACGCATCTCCGACCGACCGCTCGGGCCGCTTGACGAGGCGCTGTCCCAGTGTTGAAGACCTGTCGTGGTCTAGGCGTGCGTTCGTTGTCCTCTTGGCCGTTTTTCGTTCGGCTTGACCACGGACATCACTATGTAAAATGGATGTTAATACAGGCTGCCCGCTTGCAGACGAGATGCCGCGCCCGCAGCCCAGATGTGCATGTGGTGCCTTGAATGGAATTGAATGCGCACCGGTGGTGTGAATGAAAGCGATGCGTGGGTGTGTACGCGGCTTCCTCCGCCTTTTGAGCCTCATCAAAACTGACAGTGATGTAATTCTGCTGTCCGCCCACAAACTGGAAGAGCAATCCAGCCCTGGCTGTTGCTATGCGAGCCCTTCCGAACTACTCATGAACATATTTAACAGAGTCTTGGCTCATAGTTATGAGAAACACATGAGCAATGCATTTGACAGCATCCAACTTCAATAAGACCACTGCTGCATGCATCATGCTGGAAGCCCCTCATCATATCCGTAACGATCGTAGACAGCTTCTGCCCGTATTTTGTCTCCGACACACCAACGGGCGCGAGAACGCGGACTCCATCCGCCGTCGCAGGCTCAGCCTGTCGCCGTAGCCTCAGCCTGCCACCGCAGCCTCAGCCTGCCACCGCAGCCTCAGCCTTACACCACAGCCCCAGCTTGCCACCGCAGCCTCGGCCTGGCACCGCAGCCTCAGCCTGGCACAGCAGCCCTCAGCCTGGCACTGCAGCCTCAGCCTGGCACAGCAGCCTCAGCCTGGCACAGCAGCCTCAGCCTGCCACCAACAGCCTCAGCCTGCCATCGCAGCCTCAGCCTGGCACAGCAGCCTCAGCCTGGCACTGCAGCCTCAGCCTGCCACCGCAGCCTCAGCCTGCCACCGCAGCCTCAGCCTGCCACCGCGGCCTCAGCCTGCCAACACAGCCTAAGTCTAACACCACAGCCTCAGGCTGCCACCGCGGCCTCAGCCTGCTGCCGCAGCCTCAGCCTGCTGTCGCAGCCTCAGCCTTCCAACGCAGTCCTCAGCCTGCCACCGCAGCCTCAGCCTGCCACCGCAGCCTGAGTCTAACACCACAGCCTCAGCCTGCCACCGCGGCCTCAGCCTGCTGCCGCAGCCTCAGCCTTCCAACGCAGCCTCAGCCTTCCAACGCAGCCTCAGCCTGCCATCGCAGCCTCAGCCTGTCGCTGACTGGCGTTCTCATGGGCAGCCTGACCCGCGAGTTACAGCGCGTCGGGGTTACTCGGCACCGGCTATCCGTTACCAGCTGGAGATTTGCATTTTTATGAGCCTGGCCCGGGTTGTTTACGCTGCCAAATGAACAATGGGTCTCAGGGCCGCCGGGCGGGCAGGCGACCGCGCTGCCGGGCTTTTTGTGGATTTCCACACTCCTTGCATGCGGGCCACGTCGCCCTCCACCCCTGCGCAGGTGTCAGAGGCCGGGGTGGACGGCGCTCGAGATGGGCTTCATAGAGAGGTGCATGGGTGCGGGCGTGACCGGCGGTCATGCGCGTGGGAGGCGCGTGTTGCCGTCGGATAGTGAACCGAGCGGAACGGGTCTGCCCACACTCCTGGTCCATATCGGAAGCAAAATGAGGCCGGCGGGTAATGTGTGGGTAGTGTTTGGCTTACTCTGGGCATGTGAGTTCCTGTATGTGATTTTTCACATTTTGGTGTGATTTTTATCACATTTCACATGTGATTTCCTGTAAACGATTTCAGCTCTTAGATTGACTCAGGTTTGAGCCAGAACATGTTGGACTCAAATGCCATCGCCTGAAAGAGAACAGCCGGTTCCGGGGCGCGGGGAAATTACTGGCCCCATATCTTGCAACGTTGCCAAGCCGAGTGCTCATTTTTGCTGAGGGTCAGCATCTTGACAGAAAATGAACCAGACGCCGCCTCAAGGTTCCTGTCTTTTTTCACAGTCGGTATGGTTTGTTAGGTTAGCGCTTACTGGTCGTGGATGTGCCCACCACGCACCAAGTGCTATGGCCTGTGACAATGGTTAATCGGTTATCATGTGCCACATGACTACTACCGTTATCACAAACAGCTGTAATGCAAAATTACCATCTTAAGGTCAGGTTAAAACAGGATCAAACGAGAGATGTCGACGTCAGATGCAAGAGTATGTTGCGTGAGGCGTGAGCTAAGCCAAGACAACACACAGGACATACGTGTCACATGAGTTGCCACGTCAAAATGTGCATTAGGGGCTGTTAAAGTTTCCTGCTGGGTGTGTGTTGCGCGATTTTTGTTCTGCTACCATGTGCTACCATGCTCATAGATTGGGATACCGATGAAGGCCCAACGCTGATTTACCTGGATAACTGCATTGTCATCATCCATAAACTTCCAGCGTGTATTATTGTTTGTTAACAGCCAAATCCTCCGTCTGTCCGGAGGCACTGCAGCACAGCTCTCAACAATTAATTCGGCTGCCTGCCTCCTGCAGTGGTAGCGGTCAAACGCGAGCTGCCGGCCCGTGCCGCTAATATTGGAGCGCTTGCAATGGAAATAATAAACAGACCCACTTGATGGTACGGCGGTGACTGGTGGTCCCATGCTTCCAACACCAGCTGAATAACCGGAAGCCAGAAGGGCCGATCGTGTTTGTTTGTCTGTCCCATGGATACCGGAAGGCAGAACACCGACGAAGCGATTATCCCTGTTCCCGCGAGCTGCAAGCCCCGTCATCGCGTCCTGTTGACTTACCCCAGCTCCTTGTCGGCCTGAATAACCCCAGCCTCCATGCCCCGCCGACTCACCCTAGCCTCCGTGCCCCGCTGACCCACCCTAGCCTCCATGCCCCGCCGACCCACCCTGGGCTCCATGTCTCGCTGACCCACCCCAGCCTCCATGTCCCGCTGACCCACCCTAGCCTCCATGCCCCGCCCGACCCACCCTGGCCTCCATGCCTCGCTGATCCACCCCAGCCCCATGTCCCGCTGACCTATAGCAGTCCCCGCGTCTGCTGACTCCTCGCAGTCCCGGTATCCAGTTGACTCATCCCAGCCGCCACGCGCAGCCGCCCCACTCAGGTCTATACTGTGCAGACGCACCTAGTTCCGTGTTTCTGCTGACCCACACCAGCCCGACGCGCTGCCGACCCACGCCGGCCCCGGCGCCCTGCTGACCGGCGCCCGCGGTGACCCCGGGTGTCGGCGTCGCCCCGGCGCCGCCCGGCAGGTAGCGTCGGCCGCGCCGGCACCGACGGCCATCCATCGGCCGGCCGGCCGCCGCTAATGCATGCTATATGAGTCGGTGCGAGATGGATGGCGGCGGTGGCGTGCGCCGCGCCGCCCAGATGCAGCCTCCGGCCGGCGCTATTGATCGCTGGCCGCGGCGGAGCGCGAGCGCGCGCCGCTCCGCCACCCGACCGCCGGCGGCCGCGCCGAGCCCGCCGCCCGCCAGCCAACCCGACCCGACCCGACCCCAGGTGAGAGCGAGCCGGCCGCGACCTGGCCCCGCCAGCGGGGGCGGCGGCGCAGGGGGCAGGCGGGGGCGGCAGCGTGGCGGATGGCGGGGAGAGCGGCGCTGCGCGGTGGGCGCGTGCGATCGCCGCCATGTTCCGGGCTGCGCCACGTCCGCCGCCACGGGAGAGCGGCCCGGAAAGAGACGGGCTGGGATGGTCGCAGGTAGGCACTCGCGGCGCTGCGGGCTGTGAGCGCGTGACGTTTGTGTCGATTTGGCACGGACTGCTGCCGCTGCTGGGGGATGACGCCTCGAACGGGGGCCCGGGCTCGGCCGACCTGGCGCCAGCTGACTGCACTTGGCCCCTCTGTGACCTTCATCTGACTGCTGCCGCCCGACACGAGAGGAGCGCCGCAGAACCCCGGAACAGGAGTGAATGGGCTCTCGGTGCAATCTCGGCTCGATCGCCTCATTCTGCGGTGGTTCTCCATGCGGTGCCATAAAGGGATGTTTTCTAGATAACAGCCACAGGCGTGTCCTTTCACAAAGGGAGGATCGGATTTCGGTGAATGGGATACTTTTACAGGAGAGGCTTCTCCAAGCAGGGCATCAACTTGCTTGGGATTTTCACAACTACTGGATTGATTGGCATCCTTGTATATCTAGTAATAGCTCTGTGCTGAATGAACTTTGTTTTTTAATGAACTGGCATTGTCGCTGGTAGTTTGCTCACAAGGTTATGATCACATTCGGGACATGCGATGCGAGATAGATCGTCCAGAAAATTGTAATTTTGAACAACTGGCTACCATAAGAATGGCATAAAACTTATTTGGAATGATTTGGCGCGCGATGTGATAGAGTTCTGAGATGAATAGCGATGGAAATTGATTTACGGTACCGCACTAAAAACCCGCACGTGCTATTTTCTACGCGGGTTATGTCGAACGAAGTAGCCCTGTCATTCCAAAACGTAACTGCTGATTCCTAAAGAACTCACGTTCCTTGGTGGTTCCACCATTTTCCTACCAGTTTTATTCATTCGGCGACTAAATTCATGCGGCCACCCAGACTCGAACCCGAGACCTTTACATGAGCGAGCACCTCCGGCCTCGCTGCCCGGCTGACATCCCGGGCGCGGCTGGTCGGGAGCGCGGCCGATGCTATCGGCGCCGTTCCAGAGCGCCGACTGCCTCCCGGCGGCGGCGCAGCCCCGGTGTGCGTGCCGCGGTGTGAGCGGGAAGGAGCACTAACGCACGGCGTCGGATGTCGACGGGCGCCAGCGCCTGCCGCGTTATTCCGGGAGCGCACGCTGCGTACGGGTGTGGCGGGGACGAGGAGCGAGGGCAGCTGTGTGCGCCGGAAGTGCGTGTCGAAGCGGAAGACAGCAAAATCTACCTGTGGCCTTTGGCGATGTGTATCCAAGCCAGCATTCCATCGAACGCGTTTCAGGCAACGGCGTCAGCACTGGCGTGATGTAATATGTACACTCGTTATACGGACTGTAGGCGTCAAAGAACGTTATAAACATTTTAAATATCCATTCACCCATTTTTTCATTACTTGCGTGCACCTATGACCACAACCGTAGTGATTCTATCCAGCCTTTCACTCAGTTTTGAAAGATCGATTAAGGCTCCATTGTCGACCGTCATCCCTAGCGCGTAATCTGTCACATGCACTCGAGTGCTGGGGCCAGCCAGCCGCCGCTTCATGACAGCCCATGACGTCACAGCCTGTCACCACGCCGCGCGACACATGACGCGTGAGACGTGACCGCGCACTTCTGCCGCTCCGGAGCGGGCCGGCCGTCAGCGGCGGGATGACGGCGGGGCGGCCCGGACCCCGGCCGGCACGTGTATCGACCGGCGCCGGGCTCGCGATCAGCCGGCGGCTGGGCTCGGGTCTCAGAAGCCCTCGAGGTCCGCCGGACGTCCCGGTCGCCCCCGGTCGCCCCGGCGCGCCGGCCGCGCGGCCCCAGTCGGGCTCAGGTGCCGCCCGCCCCGTCGTCAGAAGGCTGGGGTGACCTGGGCCCGAAGAGAAGGGCTTGACCTGTCAGCGCCCCCGGCGGGGAATGGGCGGCCGCGCCCGGCTCCCACGGACCTTGACCTCAGACGTGGGAGCTGGTCGGAGACAGCGGTGAGATTTTCCGGCCCCGGGAGTCCGCAGGGAACGGCTCCACCCTCTCGCGGTGGTGTCGGCCTCCGGGGGTCGGTGTGGTGCCGTGGGTACCCTCTTTATGCAGGGAGCACTGCTGCAATGCCACAGTACTGCTCACAGGAGGTGGGTGTGGGTGGGTGATTCCCTGATGTGGGCCTTGAACGAAAACCTGACGTGCCGGCACGGACGACAGATGGCAAATGACGTCACCGAGGATTGCTGACGTCAGGCCTAGGATGAAGGCTTGTGGCGACTTGTGAAAGGGTTGTGAAGAGCGCCTGGTGTATGAATAGGGAATGTTGGGCATTGGCCGTGGTCTGAGCGACATCACTCGCTCCCAACCTGTATTACCGATATATCATATATTGCTTTTACTAAATTCCTTTTCATATATCGTGCCCAAAGTCTATGCCAGCTAGTCACACTGATATAATACAAGTCATATTAAAGTGATGGAAATCAGAGCACATTGATGCTCAGTCCTGAGCAAAACAAAAAAGTGCCTGAGATGTCACGAGAGTTTGGTCCAATGGTAAACGTTCACACAAGAGCACTTCGCAACCACACGGATTCCGGGCCCCAGGAAATGCTGTGATATAAAGCGCCCAAATACAGGCCCCAGAGACGGTAAGAGGGTCCTTTGGGACCAGAAGACCCTAAGGGATCTCCCAGGCTACCAGGGAGTGCAAAATGGTGAAGGAGGTTCCGGAAATCTGAAGGGCAGGGGAAAGTCAGGAGCTCCCAGGGGAATCCGAGATGAGATAAATAAATTTCACGAGGACATCGAGCCCCGTGAAACATTCATGACGTCCCGATATAGTGCACCTGTTCTGAGGTTGCTGGACTTCGAGACCCAAACACGCTGATTTAAGCACTTGCGTGTACAGACTGAGATGGTTTGCCAGCAACGTCAAAGTTGCTATACTGGTGGAATGTTCTCAATATTATTTTCTCAATGAAATTTGCTTCGTACTGTTGAGCTCAGTTCGCACGTTAGGTGGAAGTTGTTACGTGCAGCATTTTAATCCACTACTCACATCAGTTAAAAGACATCATTTTTCAAAATCAGCAGGACTACGGGGAGAAGTCATTTTCGTGCAGCGATTCAACAAGGCTGCCGTTCCATGGTAGGCTGACCTTTTCTGGCTCGCTAGCAGCCAACCCTTTGTTATAACAGCTATAATTCCAGACAATGCACACGTGCTGAGAGTTGCCTTAATGCCGTAAAAATAGAGATTTCAGCTGTTTGGTCATATTTGAACACCTTCTTAAGGCCAGCATTAGTTCATTCCATCGTCTACATCGTACAAAGGATGCGGCTTGGTAAATTAATGCTTCCGTAAAGTAAACAAGGAAACAGTGGGTACCATCGAGTGAGAAAGTACCTATTTCTTCATTCGACACCAGATACACTCACAATTCTCACACAAGGGAACTGTGCGGTTCATTTCCGGCAGAACGATCATGCTCAGCGATCAGCACTGTTGCATGCTAAGAGTCACTGTGGACATTTGCTCCACATGTGTTTGATATTCTCAGGGCCCGAAAAAATAGCAGCCAGCTCTAGCAAAGCATGCTGGACTTAGAGGAATTTGCTTGTTAACGCCGTTTTCCGATACGCCTCTCGTCTCTCGTCTTTTGAACGCCATGAAGCTAATTAGAGAAACTACGTCTTTCCTGAATCAATATTTCTTGATTTGTTTTTGTAGTCCGCTCACCGTGCCAATGGCATGTTAGGTAAATCTCCACGGGCTTCTAAACCTGATTTGACCCCAATGAGCACCGGACAGTAGGGCATTTACTAATCGGCCGCTCATTGTGGGCAGCCCTATTAATCCTCCTACAATGACCAATTAGCAGGGTCACAGCGAGCAGACAATCGCGGTTCGAAACAGACCACTGTGTCCATAGCTATGCGCCAATCAGATCCTTGCAGACAAACGGTGTCCACCCAGCGCCGGCGGGCCGGGCGGTCCGTATTCAGCTCCCGTGCTGACCGGTCTTTCTCTCTCCGCCAGTGACCTCGCGGGCACGCCGGCCGCCGCCCGCGCCGCGCCGCAGTCGTCCGCACCGCGCCGCACTCGCCGTCCGCGCCCACGCGCGTGACATGTGCTCAGCGGCGGCGCGCGATGCTGACCCGGCTGCGTGGCATCCTGACCTGTGCTAGCGCGCGCTCGACTGACCCTGAGGTGACCCAGTGCCGGCCCGGCCTCCGCCTGAGGTAGGTGGCGCCCCTGACGCCCGTCACCCGGCCGCCGCGCCGGCCCCGCCGCTTTTCGGTGTGTCTGTGGCGTGCGCGCGCACGCACTTGGTGTCCGCAAGATGGGCAACAGTTTTATCCGGAAGAACTACGAGGAGTCGCCCTGGCTAGTCACTCGCCGCACCGGCAACCTGCTGAGGTAAGTCGAGAGCGATTGCAGGTAGCTGTCGTCCCCAGTCTAGCCGGCGCTAGCACGCGCTCCGTCACGCCTCCCGATGTCGGCACGCATGCCTCCGTCCCGCGTCTCGAGGCACGGGGCTCCGCTTTGCGTTTCTCTCCCTCAAGCCACTGGTTTCTGCCCAGTTTCTCTGAGGAGCCATGGCTCAGCGTCGCATCCCTCGAGACACATGACTCTGACTCCGTCTTAGCGCACATTATTCTGCCTCGCGCCTTGACGCACACACCACTGCCACGCGTTTTTCATGACTCCGCCACTCGTCTCCCAGGGCCCTTGCCTCGTCTCACCTCTCAAGACAGGTGCATCTGCCTTGTGTCTCAAGGCACATGACTTTTCCCAGCATCCCTTCTGACATAGCTCGGCCACGCACCTCTCCGGACCCGTGTTTCACGTCTGTCAATGTGCGCGGTTCCTCACTTCTATTAAGATACATGGCTCTGCCTCACTTCTTATGGCGCATAACTGTCTGATGCCTCTCAATACATATGGTTCCACCACGCGTCTCTGAGGAGCCTTGTCCGTATTCATAAAGACGCATCGTTTTCTTCCATATCTCCTGAGACGCATGTCTCTGCCTCGCGGGTCTAAAGAGACATGGCTCTGCGTCGCGTATCTAAAGAGACATGGTTTTGCCTCGCGTGTCTAAAAATATATAACTCTGCCTCGGGTGTCTAGAGAGACATGACTCTGCCCCGCATCCCAAGGCTTATCTTCTTTTCCTCGCGTCCCTCGAGACATGTGGTTCCGTTATGTGTCCCTTTACCTCGCCCCACTCAAGACTCATGGCTCTACTTCGCGTTTCTTGAGACACATGGCTTTGCTTCGCGTCCCTTTGTGTCGTGTCTCTGAAAGCCCGTGACTTTGATTCGTGTCTCTTAGAACCCGCTGCTCTGCGTCCCCCAATGTACATGACTTAGTCTTGTAGCCCTCAAGACCCGCGTCTCTGTCCCTGAAGACGCACGACACTACATGTCGCGTCTCTCGAGACACGTAACTCTGTCTCAGTGTCTCTAAAGACGTGTGACTTTGTGACACGGTTTCGAATATCTAAGGACACCTGCCTCTTTCTCGCATCTATAAAGGCGCGTTATTCTTCCTGGCGTCCCTGGAGACGCATGTCTCCGCGTTGCGACTCCGCGAGCCCAGACGCACGACTCTGCTTCCCGCGCGCTTAGCTAGAAACTCCCACTCTGCACCGCGCGCTCACTTCCACCGCCCGCTTGCTGTGAGCGCGCCTCACTGTCACGCAGATAGCTGCACGTGCGCACCTGACCTTTGAGGCCTCGTCGTGGTCAACACGGGCGGTGGCCGCCGACGATCGGCCACCGGCGCCGCCCGTCCGTCGGCTCGCTGGATGCCGGGCGGCGGACCCGACCGCGCCGGCCGCAGGCTACAGAATCCCGCGGGCCGTCTCCCCTGGCTGTGCTCAGGGCGTCCGGGCCAGAAGCGTCAGGCAGATTCAGGTGTCTCTCCGCCCGCCTATCGTCGCAAACAGCCGGACAGTTAGCGCAGTGGTTCTGGAGCATAGAGAGGAGGCAGCTGGGAGGTAGAGAGGAGACAGCTGGGGGGGGGGGGGGAGGGGAGGCAGCCGGGAGGTAGAAATGAGGCAGCCGAGAGGTAGAGAGGAGACATCTGGAAGGCAGAGAGGAGGCAGCTGGGAGGTAGAGAGGAGGTAACTGGGAGATAGAGAGGAGGCAGCTAGGAGGTAGAGAGGAGGTAGCTGGGAGGTAGAGAGAAGGCAGCTGGGAGGTAGACAGGAGGCAGCTGGGAGGTAGAAAGGAGGTAGCTAGGAGGTAGAGAGGAGGCAGCTGGGAGGTAGAGAGGAGGCAGCTAGGAGACAGAGAGGAGGCAGAGAGGAGACAGCTGGAAGGTAGAGAGAAGGCAGCTGGGAGGTAGAGAGGAGGTAGCTAGGAGGTAGAGAGGAGGCAGCCTGGGAGATACAGAGGAGGTAGCTGGGAGGTAGAGAGGAGGCAGCTGGAAGGTGTGCAGAAGGATGGACCTCTGGTCCGTCCTGGACGCAAGGGACTCTGGGAATGACTGACGGAACTCTGGATAATTGACGCAAAGAATGAAACTGCATGATTTTAGCATGATCTGCTGACCAAAAACACATACTGCTAAAAATGTCAGGTCCCGGAGACATGCGGTGTTGCGTTTATTGACGGCTGTCACCGCGGATCGCCTCAGACAAGAGTCCCGCCGGCTCCGCGCAGGGCATTGTGGGTCCGCCGCGTAGCCAAAGCGTACTAAAACAAATAACACACCTAATACGTCTAAATAACATTTTCCACAGAAATGACATTTGACGCATCTCGAATGCAAATGACGCTAACATACAACTTTGTGCGGGGTCGAGAGGTCTGCGTGCCCTCTGGTCTGGTCTGCAAGGCCTGGTCAAGGTCTGCGTGCCGTCTCGCGCCGACGCGGGGGTCGCGTCACGGACATCTGCTCGCTGATGGACACGCGTTCAGCGCGCGGGGTAGCGACTCCTGACGAAAGGTCACGCGTTGTGGTGAATCGAACACTCGATCAGGGGTTCTCACACCGCCCGGCGGCTCAGGGGGGACTGAGGGAGCAGCACACTACCGGCGATCGCGCTGAAAACGTGCGCTCTTACGATTTGGGGTAAAGGCTTCCTAGGGGCGAAGACCGTAGAGAACGAGCGAGGCCACGCTGGCGTAACCATTCGCTCCCGGCAGCTTACGCCGTCCAAACAAGTAAAAGCGTCCAAGTGCGTAACGATTAATTGCAACGTGGCCCTACTCGTTTCAGCAACCTTTTTGGATAACTAGGGATTACGTAGGGTGATCTGGCACCAACCAGATTGCACTACGCGTTCTCCCCCACCGACTCTGATAGAGACTAAGAGAGTAAACAAACAGATTTACGCGCAGAGGAAACAAACAGATTTACGCGGCTAAGCTCACCTTTTTTTCGACGCGTCAGCTGCAATAAAACTGAACTGGGTGGAAGGCTCCGTTTTATAGCGGTATTTCATTCCCAACCCTTACAGCTTTGAGCTGCCATCTCATTTTATGTCGCAATCCCCGATGCCTTCGATATGCTTTAGCAAGCAGGCAAGCATGAGGCGATGGTGAGGCCAGTTAACGTCCCAGCTGTCGAACGATTTTGTTTTTGTACATGCCAGTGGATACAAGTCTCAAGCTAAGTGGATACAAGTCTCAAGTTAAATGGATACAAGTCTCAAGGTAGGAGAAGCGTGCTGGCATCGCTTCTCTGGCCTCGTTTGACATAGGGTGAAACAGCCAATCTTTGTTTAATAAGAAGAACCAGTTAGCAATGACGGTGAAGAAGTTATATTAGCTCACCTCGTCATACTCATATACATGGTGTAACCTCGGACATCTGGCCAGCACCACACAACAACGCCGCCAAAGCCACGCAGGAAAGAAGGTGCACGTTTCTGATGAAATCACAAGCAAATGAAGCGTTTTGCATGCTGCCCTGCATCGAAATGGAAGCAGCTGTATAATGTTTCACTGTCCGCATAACGGAAATTATGTGCTCCACACGAGCCACTTGGCATACGCTACTCAACCCTGCATCAGAATTGTAGGAGAGCGGAAAGATCGGTGTCTCTTATATCACTACATCACACACACATACATACACGCCTCGTGAATGTATGTGTGTGTACTGCAGACAACCTGTCTACCCGTTCTTCGTCTTCTGCTTGATTGGTGATCGCTTGGGAAAGGGAATGTGACGGTAGGTTCGCAGCCCGCCAAAGGCCGCGGACGAAGGCTTGGCAGCGGATTTTGGCTTTGAAGTTAATGTTCGGCAACTGAGACCCCAATAGCCTACTGTTTCGAGCAATGCACATCAGCCAGCAAAAGACGCCGTGATGGGATAATGAGCTGGGCCGTCCCGGAGCCGTAGCGTCCCGGTGACTAACTGCAGTCGAACTGCGGCGAGCCGGTGTACAACCCCTCAGGCTCGCTCACGACAGGGATGCGCCTTCGACATTTGGACCAGAGCGTAGAGGTAGTGAGCGCCGCGGTGCTGGGCAAACCCTGAGCCCCGGGCACACCCTGAGCCCTGGGCACACCCTGAGCCCTGGGCATACCCTGAGCCCTGGGCATACCCTGAGCCCAGGGCACACCCTGAGCCCTGGGCATACCCTGAGCCCTGGGCACACCCTGAGCCCTGGGCATACCCTGAGCCCAGGGCATACCCTGAGCCCTGGGCATACCCTGAGCCCTGGGCATACCCTGAGCCCTGGGCATACCCTGAGCCCTGGGCATACCCTGAGCCCTGGGCACACCCTGAGCCCTGGGCATACCCTGAGCCCTGGGCATACCCTGAGCCCTGGGCATACCCTGAGCCCTGGGCATACTGAGCCCTGGCATACCCTGAGCCCTGGCATACCCTGAGCCCTGGGCATACCCTGAGCCCTGGGCATACCCTGAGCCCTGGGCACCCTGAGCCCTGGGCACACCCTGAGCCCTGGCACCCTGAGCCGACGCGCTCAGCGGCTCACCGCCGGCCTGCAGGGGGCCAGCCGCGTCCGACGGCCGCCGCCTCTCGGGACGGCGACCAGTGCGCGTCGGTGGACTCGTAATCGGGTTTGGCGGCGACCACATGCGTCTGGCTGGCGTTCCCGGCCGGCGAGCGGCGCCCCGCGGCCGCCACCGAGCGGTCGTCTGGCTGGCGTTCCCGGCCGGTGAGCGGCGTCCGCGGCCGCCGCTCAGTGATCGAGCTCGTCCGCCACGGCCGGCCTGCCGACAGGTGGCGCTTTACCAACGGCCGTCCCAAAGAGGAGCCTGTGCTCCCGTCATTCCCGACGGCATGTTGCCCTCTCGCTGGGTGAGCCATCACGATGCGCTGGCGTCCTAGTGACACCCAGCTCACGTCAGGTCGTCGCAACATGATAGGCCTGTTGCACACTGCTTCGGTTGCTTCACGCTCGCGCAGCGAGTGCGGGGCGGCGGAGCAGCGCCGCCTCCCACACGCCGTCCATCTCACGCGGCGTGCGGCGCGCTGCACGCGTGACTCCGGCGTCTCCGTCGGGCGTTATCAGCGGCGGCCGACCGCGCAGTAGAGGCGGCGTCGGCGGCGGCCGCTCTCCCACCGCTGACGCGCCGCTCCGCCGGGGCCGTCCAGCCGCTCATTCGGTATTCTTCGGACCGAGCAGCCGGCGACGGCGCGGTCTGTTTCGGCGGCTTCGTCGGCGAAAGAGGGACGGGCGCGCCTGCGATCCGACCGATGGGAGACGCGAGCGACATGCCAGGCGCATGCGGTCGCATCGGCCGGACGGACGACAGCCCGGGGGTCGTACGCGGAGAGCACGTGCACGGAGACGCTGGCGGCGTTATGCGCCGGCCCCCACGGGCAGGCGGGCTCACTGCGACAGGGAATGGGTCGGCCAGCTTGGCGCTGTGGCAAACGCGGCACCGCCGCGCAGCATTCTGCGCATTTGCTGAATCGGTTATTAAGCTAGCCATGTCTTGCGAGTGGGCAAAGCTAATTAGTAGTATAGCTTGTTTATAGTTCATCTCAAAGTTGTGCATATTCTCTGGAGTGAAGCGAAGTCCGACTCAATCCATGGCGGCCAAAAAAAAAGCTTGCATGGCGGGACTTTTATGAAAACATGTTGTTCAAAAGACTGACCATTAATCCTAGGCACTCAACTTGGGCGCTGCGTAGATCACGGGTTTGAAGGTGGGATGGATGGTCAGGTCGTGGAATGCCGTTGCTCCTTAACATGTCGAGGTTTGGGATTGAGTGCCGCGGTCTCATCATTCAGGTGGCAAAGGAGCTGACGTCGCTATGATGGATTGGCGCTGGTTGGCTGTCAGGGCGTCCACACCGCAGGGAACAGTTATAATCGTACTTATCGCGCAAATCACCTAGTATGTGCGCCTCTGCATTTGCATAATACATTCCCAGCGAGGCGGCTCGGCCCGTCTTTCACCCCCTGCGGGCACGAACTGTCCACGCGGCGGGAGGACACAGTTGGCACTTCAGGCCTCGTGACGTGTGCACAGCCCCACCTGTGGTCTCCTCCAACCGGTGGGCCGTGTGGGCGGGACGCCTCACGAGTGAAGCTCCGAGTCCGAGTGGCTGGAGGAGACTCACGACGAGCCCACGACAGCGCGAGGAGCTCAAACAAACAGCTGGTGCGGTGCGACCGGGCGAGACGGCGCGGTCCTTGACACAGAGAAGAAGGCTGCCTGATTGAGCTGATAGGGCCGCTAGATGTCCCCACTGCGCGGCTTTTACCGAATAGCGGTGGGGGGCAAACCGGAAATGGAAGTGGATGGTGGCTAAGATTGACTGTCTCGTTTTGGAAAGGACATGTAAAGAATATCTGTGACTGCGATATTGTGATCAACGTTTTACAACCAAATTTTTCAAGGCGGCAGTACTCGAATGCGAAGGTGACTCCATAGCCATCTTTTGGCATGGTGTCGACGTAGTTTGCGCACAGAACAGAAATGTCGGTGCGTCAGTGGTATGATGGACGTCATTTCTCTTGAAATAAAAAGAGTAATGTATATGCATGTATATTATATATATATGCTTATTTTGATGCCAAAAACATGACACATCGTCATGCATCATGAAGATGATTGAGATTTCATGACCGCACTTCGCTGTGCTCCGGGGTTTTAGGTATATCTACACATTCCTGACCTGTACAAACACCTTGTGATCTTCGGTTGCCGTACCAAAGAGGAGCGACGGCGAGTGGCGCGGACGGGCCTGGAAACATCGCACCAAGCAGAGAACACGTGACACCGGGTTCACTTACGGTAATTTCCCATCTTTTTACATAATCTGCTAAGCGCAATCGATTCTCATGCCTGAAACCGCACGTCACTTTGCCGTCAGCGCGTAAGGCCACGCTGCGGCGACACGCCAGCCGGCGGCGCTGCTCGCTGTCAGGGGTGGGAGCGCGTGCAACTGTGCTGCCGGCCGCGTCACGGCCAGCTCCAGACCCGCCGACTGACCCGCTGCGCCTCTCCCCATTGGATGAACCTCTTCAACAATGTGTTACACGCTGTTTCAAACACTATTTCTCGAGTAAACGAGTTTCTGACGCGCGCAGCTGCAGGCCCTTGACTGGGTGTGGTCGGGCTAGTTCCCAGATCCGCTTAGCGTAACCGCTCCACTGCCCATTGTTTCGGATCGCAGGCATATCACAAGCATTGTCGAACGCGGCGATGGTAAATATGGCACGCCACGACTAGCCTTCGCAGCCGCTGTTTGGATAGATGGCGCAGCCTGGTACTGGCCCAACCTTACCATCGTCAGCTTGTTGACGTAATGCGGAGAACTTGGGGAAAATGGCTCGCCTTGAACAATAAATCTTACTGAGTTGACACAATTGTTGGTCATGTCTGTGCAGTGCCGTCCTTAGTGTAAACCACATATTAAGAAACCTAGATTAAACGGGCTGATATCGAAATCCATGCATGGAAATCTTAAGAACTGATCTGGCTCGAGGAACATACCTAAAGTTCGCTTTGAGCAGCATCATACTGCGAACTGCGCAGTCTCACTCGTCAGTTCAGTTGAGCTACCTCGGTCGGCCCCCGGCCGTCCTAGCTGAGAGGGCGGCGCCGGTGCCCCTGCGGGACCGACCCTGCCCCGGCGCGTGCCGTGCCCCCGCGGGACAGGGTCGGTGGACTGCCCCCGCGGGACAGGGACAGCTACCTCGGCCGCCCGGGCCGTCTCCTCATAGTCATTACGACTCCACGCTCGAAGATGTACCATTGTTAGCCCGGCAACAAATGGTGCCAGCGCCGGTCGATGTTATCGGGACCGTCGCCCCGCCGCCGCTCGCGCCGTGTCGGCCGCCAAGACTCGACGCCGGCACCGGCGCGCACGCGCTCCGACGCGCACGCGCGCGTGACTGGAAGGCAGGTTCATGCGTGCGTGACTGAGAGGCAGGGGTCACGCGTGCGTGACGCCACTGGGGGACGCGTGAGACCGGCGGGAGGGCGGCGGACGCGAGGAAAGCACTTGTTTGCGGGCGGCGTGGTGGAGGAGGTGGAGGAGGTGGCTGTGTGTGTCTTGTGACGCCCCTGGATGCGGGAGGCTGAGGACCTCTCACACACGCTGCCTCCCATATCGTCGTCTGCTGAGCGGCTCCCGCGGGCCGGGCGCTGTTCAGCTGACGGAGCTACAGTAGACTGGGCGGGGAGGGGGCAGATCACCTCGCTGACTCGCCCGATGCCATGTTTGGCGCGATGTGCGGAATACAGTGAAAGCGAATGATCTGCAGGAGATAGCTGGACTGAAACTGATCACCGAGGTTTCAGTCTGTTGACAGCTAATACAGAGATCCGGGAGAGGAAGGGGAGGAGAGGCCGGTGTAGCAGCGTGTATAGGTACTGAGTTGCAGACTGCGGAACAAAACCACCATATGCGGCTATTCTTAGCCCCTGCCCAGTTGTTCTGTTTGCGTGATGGAACGTACGTGGGCGTAAGGAAACAGACGTTTCGTGAGCGAGAAATGGACAGCGCGTAACAAATAAGGGTCCAATAAGGCATCAGGTGGCAACAAAATCCAGGATTACGCCCCAACTTAATCGGCCTTCCGGATGACGCGGAGGAATGAGATGCAGCCGCGACGCCTACCTGCAGCTGGATTGCTTGTATGGGGAAATCTGAATGCAATGTGAGCCGTATTTGTATTTTCTTTTTTGACCATACAATGGCCATCAGAAAGCCATGGGATACGTTTAATACCCCTACGGTTTGAGAATGTTAGGTCAAGAAGTTGACAAGGAATCTAACGCATCGGACTAAACTGAACCTGCAGGCCGGAATGTGCCAGAGTACTATGCGCCACCATGCGTCGGTTTGAGAAACGTGGCGTCAAAAGTTAATGAAGTTCTCACCCCTCAAAAGGCTACCATTCCACCTGCGAGGGCCGCAGTCCGCGGCCCCTTCACATTCGTCTTGGCGGCGCCCCTCGCCACGCGGCCCGGCGCATTAACATCACACACTCGGGGCCAGTGCATCGATCACGAGCCTCTGCTGGCGTGTCCCGGCGTGCCTCCGCCCGCCTCCGCCGTGCAGATTGTGTTGTGTCACGGCGCCATTCAGGCGCAGCTGGTGGCTGTCGCCGTGCCGTCGCCTTCCGGGCCGCCGGGCAATCACGCCCAGCTCGCTTCTGTTCAGCCCGCGCTGGTCTATGGTGCCTCAGTCGCGATGTAGGAGACACGAGAGGACGCGCTCGAGCAACGGCAGCTACCAGGTGCCCACAGCCGCACCGGTGCTCGAGCGACGGCAGCTACCAGGTGCCCACAGCCGCACCAGCGCTCGAGCGACGGCAGCTACCAGGTGCCCACAGCCGCACCAGCGCTCGAGCGACGGCAGCTACCAGGTGCCCACAGCCGCACCAGCGCTCGAGCGACGGCAGCTACCAGGTGCCCACAGCCGCACCGGCGCTCGAGCGACGGCAGCTACCAGGTGCCCACAGCCGCACCAGCGCTCGAGCGACGGAAGCTGCCAGGTACCCACAGCCGCACCGGCTCGAGGCGAAGGATTTCGTTTCGCCACCGCTTGCTGGTGCGAGCCAACTCACGCACGCGCTGTTCACCCCTCCGCTGTTTGCGGTCGGCCAGGCGTGTTTACACAGAGCGCAGAAGTGTCCTGAGAATGTTTGCCGGAGACATTGCGGCCCACTGTCCCACAAGCCACTGACGCGTGAGAGGGCGCGGTCGCATCGATAACGCACATCGACCAAATACCACCTGCTCCTCCACCCTGCCTCGTGAACAAGAGCGCTTCCCACGAACACTTACCTTTTCCTCCATCCCATCGCTCACAGCACACGACCGGCCGTGACCCTTCAGCGCGAGCCGCCTGCCGGCGGCCGCCCGTCGCTAGCTTTGCGTCCCGCCCTCCCGGACGGCCGCCTGAGCGCCGGTAAGCGGCGCCCATGCCGGACCATGTTCCTGGCGCGGCTCGCCGGCGCGCCCGGCGTCGGCAGCGGCGCCTCCTGGCAGCCCCGACCGACCGCTGGCCACCGCCGGCGTCACGGGCCATTACCATATTTACTCGATTTGTCAATACGGCCGGCGGTCGCCGACAGCAGCTGAGGCGCGGCGCCTCCCGGCCTGCGGGAGTCCACCCTGGCCGGTGGGAGTCCACCCCTGGCCGGTGGGAGTCCGCTCCTGACAGGCGCGAGTCCACCCCTGACCGATGGGAGTCGGCTTGTGACCGGCAGGAGTTGGCTCCCGACCGGCGAAAGCCTGCTTCTGACCAGCGGGAGTCCGCTTCTGTCTAGCAGGAGTCTGTTTATGACTCCAGCGTGGGTCGGTTTCTAACCGACAACAGCATGGTATAGATCTGGATGGTGGAAGCCTCGGTTCTAGCCCATATGGGTCTCACCCATCACCCATCAGCAGCTCAATCCTTACCCTTGCCCACGGCGGAGGCCTCTCGTCTTGCCTATAGCGTGCGTCTCCGTCCTGGTTGAAGCTAGAGTCTCCTTCCCCATTGGCACCAAGGTGGCGTTCTAATCGCTCGCGGGGCTGGGAGTTTTGTTCTTGATGCTTGATGCTCACTCCACTGGTACCGGTCCAACGAACGTTACCGCTACGAAACATCAGCTACGCCAAAAAATAAAGCTAGAGACGTTGGCAACGCTCAAGAGCGCACTTTAACCACGAATAGAGTGACTACTGACCGTCTGGAAGGGCGCGTTCATCCAGCCCATGGCGCTGGCAGAGCGCTCCGTCGCCTGGACATCGAGTGTCGGCCTGGACACGCGTGAACAGCCTACCGTCGGGCGGGGGCAGGAAGTGGCCATTAATCTTCGTCTGGATGCTCGGCGGATTCTCGGCGGAGCAGGCGCCCGGACGAGCGCTACCGAGCGGACAATGTGCCCCGACCTCAGGCTGGGAGTCCGCCTGACGACATCTGCAGTCCGCGCCTCAATGCGGACATGAGTATCGAGTCGTGCGGGGGGATCAGGGAAGATGATCAGTGGACGGGGAGACCGGTCGCGGCGCGGATGTGGGGTATCAAGAGGACAGTTACTCAAACAACACTGCCGTGATCATGGCGCACCTAAAAGATCCCAGATAAGGTGCGAGTTTCTTTGAAGCGCCCGAAAGCCGCATTTGTGCGGACTCTCATTCATCATCATCAGCTCGAATCCCGGATATGCCGATCGAACGGTTCCATTGTCTTGTCAAGGCCGGTACTATGTAGTGCGTGGTGTCGCGCTGGCTTAAGCAGCGCGCCACGTGTGATGAAAGTCAAACGTAATGGCGATTTTACATTGAGATGCGTTTTAAAGGTATTTCAGAGTGTCTGAAGTGGAAGGTGTAGACCTGGGAGGTGTTGACGTGGAAGGTGTAAGCTTGGGAGGTGTTGACGTGGAAGATGTAGACCTGGGAGGTGTTGACGTGGAACGTGTAGACCTGGGAGGTGTTGACCTCGAAGGTGTAGGCCCGGGAGGTGTTGATGGACGTGAAAGGTGTAGACCCGGGAAGTGCTGACGTGGGAGGTGTAGACCTGGGAGATGTTGACGTGGAAGGTGTAGACCTGGGAGGTGCTGACGTGGAAGGTGTAGACCTGGGAGATGTTGACGAGGAAGGTGTAGACCTGGGAGGTGTTGACGTGGAAGGTGTAGACCCGGGAGGTGTTGACGTGGAAGGTGTAGACCTGGGAGATGTTGACGGGGAAGTTGTAGACCTGGGAGGTGTTGACGTGAAAGGTGTAGATCTGGGAGGTGTTGACGGGGAAGGCGTAGACCTGGGCGGCCTATTCGGACGCTGTACCAGCTCTGAATCTTCCTTTTGAGCGTTCCGCGGCCGCTTCTCCCGGGCGGTGACATCGGTAACGTTGTAAGACCAGGTCAGGATCATGACGTCACACATGACGTCAGGGTCACCACAAAGCTGCTCGCACTGATATAGTTCTTCTCCCTTTGTCGGGAGATAAAGCCTTCTGAGATGGGAATTTTAGCCTTTATGCGGCGGTGTGCCCCGACCCTACTGCATCCACTCCTCGCTTTGGCATGGAGGCAGCATTTGAACTGTACAATATAGAAATGGTGCAAAAATCCATGGATTAAAACGAACCACATGGAAAAGGTGCCAGAAGTCTTGTGAATTCCCGATGGCCAAGGCGCATCTAAACAGCGCTGTGGGGTTATTTTGTCGGTCTCCATGAAAACAGGGGTGAGGGGGCCGTTCTGAAACGAATCTGAGTCTTTTGGTCCAAGGTAGTACGGAATCAGGCCCTCCAAAAGTCCGTTGGATGGTAAGGCCCAGGGACCATTTAATTTTGCTGTCAGAGCCTAATCCTATGCAAAGCTCTTTAGATATATTGCCCATTATTCCTGATATTGTGGTAATAAAACTGTGTTTTACCACACAGGCTGGTGCGATTGAACAGCACGTGCTGCGGTCGCTCCACACAGCTTGTATGAACGAACCGCTCATTGATCGATGACCGGAGCTTGCCCGGGCTGCTTCACCCAGATATCTCGTGGAGTAAGTCAGCCACCGAAAACGCAAGGACGCCGCTTTTTATCGGCGGCGGCGGCCGGCGTCTCCGTTCCGCTGCGGCTGCCCGCTCTCATCGGCGGCTCCCCCAGCCGTGACGCCATGCCGTGGGGGCCGGGCTCCGCCGACCGACGGCCGCTCGCTGCCGGAGGGGGCCGACGACGCCTGCCGCCGGAGGGGGCCGGCGTCGCCGAGCGGGGACGGCGAACCCTCGCCGGCTGGCCGACGCCTGGCCCGAGGAACAGAGGCCCCGCTGTGGAGCCGACGGAGGGGAGAGAGAGAGAGAGCACGGTGGCCCGATCGGTGCGAGCCGGGCCCTCGGGCGATCCCGGGATGACGCTGACTGATTGCTGCCGTCGCCTCTTCACTCGACCACGCCTGGTCGGCCACCGCCGGTGGCGCAGCAGCCTCGCCGCGCCGTCGGTGATGGCCCATACCGCCAACCCCTCAGCCACAACCGGCAAGGCGTCCCGCGCCGCTTTCGCCGCGATATTTCCGGCGCGGCGTGTACTCAGACGTCTTCGGTTCCAACGCCGCATCGGCGCAGACCTGTGTGGACGCCGAGCGACGCGCCGGTCAACGCGGAGAAAGTCGGTGCCTCGCGCCGGCCGGTCTTCGCATCGCAATTAAATCAGAACGGACGCTAATAATGGGGCGCGGCGCGGCCCCAGGTGAGCCGCGCCCACACCGCGCGCCGCACCGCCCAGTGTAAACACACCGCGATCAATTACCGCGCCGAGTGGCCGCCGGTCGGCCAATAAATCAGCGCCGCCATACGGCGGTCAAAAGGAATCCGTCCGCCGGCGCCGCGCAGCACACGACCGACGGCTTACGACGCGCAGGTTACGACCGCCGGCGTACGACACGCGGATTCCGCGCGCGGTGCGAGCAGGGGCTTTCAGCGGGCGGGTTGCGCGCGAGCGTAACGCGCCGGGCTTGCCGCGCCGCCGGCGGCAACAGAGTGGAGGGTCTCGCTGCGAGCGCTCCGGGCCGGATGGTGCGGGTGGACCCTCTCAAGACGGAGTCATCACGGCGAGGCATGCACGAGAGCGGTCCGCCGTTGGCGGCAGACGGGCGGTGGCGATGCCGCACACTTGTGAGGGTGACAGATGTGGAGTGAGCTTCAATCAGAGTGAACTCGTAGCGTTGGAGTCTCCTCGTCCGTGGAGTTGAGATGGATCTCCCCTCGGCACGCAGCCGATGGTTGGAATTTGCGTTGCGCGCAGACCTTTCTGCCGTGACGAGGAGCACGCCCTGGCAGCATAAGCTGCATTGTCCGACGGAGAAGGGCGGCATGCGCGTGATGCTGCCTCCTGCTGGATGAAGAGGACGTCATGCACCAGTGTTCCCCACCCTTTCGTGATGCGTCAGGCCAGACAATGTGTGACTCAGACACTCAATCTCGACTCGCTCCAGCCTGCTGGCTGGTATCCGGACCGGCGCGTCACCCAAGGCCTGATTCACCACCGCACCAGGGCCGCTGAGCGGACCCGCTGGGCACTGGGACGGACTCTGGACGGATTCGGGACGGACTCTGGACGGCGAACGGCTGTGACGGCTGGACAGATGACCTTGTTGTTTCCTTTAAATCAAGGTCATTTGCATCTTGCAGTGATGTCAAGACAGCTGCGCGGGCTGACCGGCTGAAGCAGCGCAGGCTTTGCGCCTGGTGTGCCGACTCAGCACGTTGCTGTATTCAACAGTCCTAAAGGTGCTTTGACAATGTAACACCTGTCAGATCGCTGCGTGCCATGCACATTGGAATCGCGAATACTCGATGCCCGAACATAAGGTGTCGTCATGAATGTTTCTATCTCCGGAATCCATTAGACGCCTTTGTATTTCGTCAGCCTTGGCGCTGTGCCCACCATTCCGTGTTGCTCGCTGAGAAAAACGTTGTCCGGTGTCCACTGCTCGCGCTCGTTATTGGATCATTGGATGGGACGCTGCCAACCGCACAATGGAGCGGAGGATATCTCGATCACTGGTGTCATCACGCTGAGGGCAGATGATGCAGAGAACTGCCAGCAGCGCCGCTGCTCTCTGGACACTGTCGTCCGCACTAGTCTACGCAGCGCAGCCGACGCACACAAAACAGCGCGAAGCTGTCGAAACAATATGGCGACAAGCAAGACGCCACGCTCCGTTTATCTCTGAGACAGAGCAGTGGGGGCGGAAAGAGAGAGAGAGAGAGAGAGAG
>NW_023596576.1:23115968-23136220 GCF_011947565.3 Pollicipes pollicipes | reverse complement strand
AGAGAGAGAGAGAGAGATGAGAGAGAGAGAGGAGAGAGGAAGAGGAGAAGGAGAGGAGAAGAGAGAGAGAGAGAGAGAGAGAGAGAGAGAGAGAAGAGAAAAAAGAAGAGACGAGAGAGAGGAGAGAGAGAGAGAGAGAGAGAGAGAGAGAGAGGAGAAGAGGAGAAGAGAGAGAGAGAGAGAGGAGAGATAGAAGGAGAGAGAAGAGAGAGAGAGAGAGAGAGATGAGAGATGAGAGGAGAGAGAGAGAGAGAGAGAGAGAGAGGAGAGAGAGAAGAGAGAGAGAGAGAGAAGAGGAAGAGAGAGAAAGCGTGTGGTTGTATGAAGGCGTCGACTGGTGCCGTGAGCTGGCGACGGCGGCGTTTCTCTCACCTGAGCTGTAAGCATCGATCGTCTGGCGCCGGGAGAGGAGGCGGGGGGGGGGGGGGGGGGGGTAGAGAGAGCCCCTCCCGGGAGCGGGAGGCCCGCCGGGTCCCGCTGCGGCGTCTATTGACCATGCCGCCGGAATCCACGGAGCAGCAATGGTTCTGGCGGGCGGCGCTGGCGATGGAGAGACCTCATATCCTCGTAGGTCCCGGACAGCGCATGTGTTGAACCGACTGGTCAGGCGAGACGTCGCACTACACAGTAATGACGTCATACTGCCTACGAGGCAAGGTAACGCACGCGCCGACGGTGCGGCACGGATCAGGCCCGCCAGGCAATGCGACTGCCGCTGTGCGCGACCGCCCTGACCGCCCGCCCTGGCAGCGGCCGCCGGCCATGTCCCATAGCTCCCGATGGCTCAAGTCCCCGGACGTTGTGGGATGGGCACAGCTCAGTCGACGTTTGATCCGGGACGGGGCCGGCGCCGGCCATGTCCCAGAGCTTCCGATGGCCCAGATCCCCCGGCGTTGTGGGATGGGTACAGCTCGGTCGACGTTTGATCCGGGACGGGGCCGGCGCCGGCGGTGCGCCGGAACCGGTGGGAGCCGCACAGCTGGCCTGGACATCGGCTCTGGACCCCCACCGCGGAGAGAGGGGCTGACGACGAGAGAAAGAGAGAGGGAGAGAGAGAGAGCAATGGGGACAGGAAAGGCGCCGGCCCTGGTGTTAAGGATGGGGTGGGCTTCACCGCTGTTTTGGACGCGCAGGAACTACGTCCAAACGTACTACCGTACATACGGCTAGAGGTCAGAGTCTGCGGTGCATGCATGGATAGCTCTACATCGCAGCATGAACAGATACGACAGAGGATGCTAATGAACAGTGACAGCAATTCAATCTCATGTGGCTAAATTGTGTTGTATGAGCTGAATGGAAGGAAAAGTCGTCCTCACCCCTGCATGCTGTTGCGCGACTTATCAACAATTTTACCGTTGCAAACACGCCTATGACCACGCTTTGGAACATGCAATTTTGGGATGGTGAGTCATAATAGCTAAAGTCTCTCAACAACCTGGCCTTTCGGATTTCTTTTTAAATCGCGCATTATGTCGTCGCAATGTTTGACTTCGTAGACTTGTTGTCACGTCTGCTTGAGGTTTAAGTTGCCAGATCGGCCATCTTCCCATGGTTCGACGAAGGCGAGCCCTTTTCTCTCACGTGCTGCCTATTTCGCGCAGGCTCGTACGGCAGACGCGAACCTTGCGTGACCAGTTGCGTCTTAAAGGATGCATCCTTGCATCCTCGTCCATTGTGTTTTTGCCGGTACCGCCAGTGCTCCTCCTGATATATGCTGATGGATCGTGCGTAATGCATTCGACGCTATATACGAGGCCGGCACGCATGGCCGGTGTCAACGCCGCGTGCATTGCAGAGGAAACTAAAACATAGACAAATGCTGACTAGAACCTAGCTCAAGGGCTGACAGGGTGCTGCTCAGCAGCTCCCCCTCATGGCGAGCTCGCCCGCGCCTCTGCCCCTCGCGCAGCGCTGCGTCGACCACCACCGAGCAGACCAGCTCTGGCCTGGCACGGCGATCCGCGCCTGCCGCTCGTGTCGTCACGCTTCCTGGGCCGGGCTGTGTGGGCAGGGCCTCGCCAGCGCTCGGCGTGCATGGCTCGGAGCATCAGGTCCACAGAAGGCGGCTTGTGTCGGCGGTGGGGCGTGAGCCGGCCGCGACCGCAGCGCCCGCTGCAGGCCGCGCCTTAAGTGGGCGGCGCCGGGGGCGGGCTGGGGGTCCACGTCAGCCCCTGGCTGTGCTAGAGGCGGCTGGAGATCCACGCTAGCACCGGGTCGCAACTGCAGCCGCCGGCGAAGCGGCAGTGCTTGGTGGTGAGCGGCGTTCAGGAGCCCGAGGCGGCACATCTGCATGTTTATCGACGCTCAGGAGCTCAACATGTTGTTTATGGATGGCATTCAAACCACGATTGAGCTGCAGGAAGTTGCTCAAGATCTATTCGTGCTGAATACCGAAGGCCTCATCACTGAACCTGCAAGATTCTGGACGTTCTGTGCCGTCCAACAAGACCTACCGGTTAGTTAATGATACCTTTTATGACCGGGCTTATATTTACCATAAGCTAACCGCGCAAAACACGTTTTGGTTATTATTCGCCCATCGTTCCACGATTTCCCGTGCTGGACGGTGCAGTAAGCGCACGCTCAGTTATTTGCAGGAGAGCCCAGCAAAAACTCCATGCACCTGTGACCGTCAAAGGGCCGTTAGTGACTCCGAGAGGCCACAGGTGTTCGCGGGCAGAGGCGGAAGGGGGAGGGGGGAGGGAGGTCGCGTGCTGTCGTGTCACCCGTTCGACAGCCGGAACTTCTCCCCAGTACCCGACGCGCGGGCTATAATGAAACTGACGCGGCGGCTATTGCATGCTCATCACGTAATTAAATCGAGCAGGCGGCCGACCCCCGGCCCGAGCGCGGCCAAACCTGGCGCGGCTGCGGCGGTGGCGTGCGCCGACGTCGCAGCCGCGTCGCCTATGCGTCCCGCGGCGGATGCAAAGTTGTAATTACGTTGTCAACGTGACGCGGGCACGCGTATCTCTAGTGCGTCCCGGGCGGTAATTGCCTGCCGTAGGACGGTCCGGTGCGACCTCAAAGAACAGCTGACTGTGCCGCGGGTTTGCGAGATTGTTTATTTACTATTAGCCACGTGACGGCCAGCTTATGCACGCTTAATGGCGGCCATTAAGGTGTCTGTCGCAAGGAGGGATAAGTTATTAAGCTCGGAGGAATCTGTACCAGCGTGTTAGCGTGCTCGCATGCGTTCGTGACGCATTTGCGTGGCGATGGTTTCCACTTTATGGAAGCTATAATGAATCCAGTGAAAACCTAGACGACGTCTAATTATTAGTTGCCGTGGTAGGTTGTCTGAATTGGGTTCTCTCTGTATTTGCTGACCGAAGCGTCATAATCCAGACCGAAACGTCGTAAGATATCTTTAAAAGAACGAAGAAGGGTGTTATCTATTACAAGTGTTGATTTCACGTTGTCGTCTCAATGTAAGTAATCAAGCAAATTGACCTTTGTTCTGATGGGCGGGTGACGGGGGTCGATGCGTTACCTCCCCTAAGTTTTTTTTTAGAGATACCTCTCCGGCATGCTGTGCAATCGCGCCCAAATTTTCACTAGCCCATGGGGCATTTATTGCACGCGTTTTGTCACCTTAAACGTGTTCCTAGCGTTTTGGCTTTCGGAGCAGCGGCGGTCTTTGAGGAACACTGCACGTTGATTTACGCCCTGCGCGGGTGGCGGGCGGCAATCGACGATACCGCGCAACGCGCGCGACGGGCCAACATTGCTACATTAACGAACCCATGCATCATAAGCATGTCGTCAAAATGCAAAAAGCTATGTCATTTTGTACACAGAGTTGAACAGCAAACACACCTGGCTAGGCTTGGTGTTACCGCAAGACATGGCATCGTAGATATAATCATGTAAAGTTGGAGAAGTTCGATTGGGAAAAAATTGACCTTTGACCTGGCATAATGTAGTCAGTTGTTAAGCAAGAAGCCTGAAACCGATCACCAATCGCGAGATTTCGTTCAGACTAATCCACTGTAGTTGTTTTTTGCTAAGCTCTATCTTCCTTGCGTTGGAAACGGGGATGGGAGCGGCTGCATCGATCCCTCCCATCGGTGCGCGTCACGGAAAACGGCGGATCAGGGCGAGCGTTAGAGGCTTACACAACTTGGCCCCACGATGTAAGTCGGACGAGCTGTGAGCAGGTGTCATCGCCAAGGGTCTATGGCACACCGGGGCAGCACCCTGCTGTCCACAGCTCCGCTGACGCTCAGTGGACGGCAACAGGCTCACAATGACCCGCGGACGGCGTAAGGACCAGCCCAGTCCGTCGGTCCAGTTCAGGCAAGCGCGCCGCATTCGATGCACCCGAGTGCCGTGCGCGCTCCGAGCACAGGGCAGGACGCTCAGATCGGCGGTCTGGGCAGGACGCGATGCCCGTGACGCCGTGGACACTGTCTGCTACACTCCGGTGCCGAGCTGGTGAGAGCTGCTGGGCCACACAGCGGGGCTCCACACAGCGTGTCGCTGTGTGGAGCGGCGGCGTAGGGACGCCCGTGCACAGCTGCACCGAACGCTCCAGTCGCGTTCAGAGCAAAGACGCGCAAGCTGTCGACCTATTCTCCGTAAAACAGCTGTGTTTAATGTTGGAGCGCACTTGCGCCTCTGTTGCGGTTCGGCCGCCAGGTAAGCGGCTATGATGTCACCGTGCATCTGCCGATGCCGGCGAAAGCGGTGCAGTTGGATCTGTTATCGATCCTGTGCGTCTGCTCGCTCGTAGGAGTCTGCTTTCACATCTGGCACGAGAGGGACACGGAAAAGCTACGGATTCGAAAAAGATCTCTCGCGAACGACGAACAAAACCCTTCCATTTTTACTGCAATGACCCGTTTATTCGTTTGTTCGTCGGACTCAGGTAGTGATGCGGAACTACACTCGTGTTTCCTACGTTGGTTAGTGGTGCTGCGCAAAATAATACAAAACAATGAAACGGCCATAAAATCGCAGATCGGCTCAGTGGCGTAACATTTGTTCGACACGGCCTAACCCGCAAATTAACTATCCGCGCCGTCGAATTTTCAGGAGAACAAAAGGTCAGTGGAAAATGAAAAATGTCACCCAGTTCTCTGGGCCACCCACTGGGTGATTATGGCCATCTAATCCCGGTTATTAATGTGCCATCATTTGTCGTCATTTGTCGCGGTGGTTTCGGGGTGGCTGCTGTCTCTGGACTGATTGGGAGCGGTGGAATGGGACGCTGGGTGACCGGGTAACACGAACCAGAAGACCGTGGATCCTCGGCATCATATGCAATATATCACATTTGTTTTCAGCCTTTCACTCATGATGCGCATCATGCCGATCCTGCTACTGGCTCACAGTTTAATGTTACGAATTTGATTTCAATTGTGTTATTGAAAGGAGTGCGTCACATTTGCATGGGGTTTTGAGCTGAAGTGGCCTTCTTGAAGATCATTCGATACAGCTCACAGCCCTGCCCTCATTAAGACCTAAAATCCTCTAGTTTCTGAACTAGATGCCAGCGACGATGTGCAAACTATGTCAAGGTTTTTCAGTCATGCACGCCACCAAAGAAACGTAACTGACATCCTGCTACCCTATTGGCCAAACGGCGTTCGGGACCACAAAAAACATAATCGCCGGGTGGTTCATATCTGATGTTCGTGAGCACGGTTTTCAGACATAAGGGACGTCAATGGGATCTCAATGAATGTTGTGCACGCTGTGCATGTCACAAACACGAAGCACATTTTGTGCTGCGTAATACAAGAAGTTGGACATTAGTGTTAGTCATTGCGGAAATGATGCTTGCGATCATGTAGTGAGTTACGAAAAACGTCACAACCGAATATGTTAATACAAATAAACAACTCGAACTCCTGGATAAATATGCAAGAACACCACGGGAAGGGACCAAAGCACAAGCACATAACGATATTTGGTTCAATAAAAACCTCCAGCTCTGCCGCGACGACCTCTCGGGAGATCGAAGTGCTGCAAGTGAAAACTAGTGTGACAATTTCGCACGGCCCGTTTGGCAGGACCCCTAACGTCATACAAACGTTCCGGGCGCAATCAAACAATGATTTATTGTGAAGGATATTTACTAGATATAAAATTGTGCTCCCTAGGGCAGTCTTTCCTACTTAAAAGTATACTCATTGTTATAAATGCGCTTATTTTGTCATATGTGATGCTCGCTTCACTGTATTTAAATGAAGAACATTCCTTTTAAATAAGACAACATGTACCTGATTTAATAAAAACAAAGAGGGGAGCAAGATAAGCATGGCACTAAACCACCTATAGTGTACACGCAGATGCGTTCGCTGATCAGGTAACGTAAACACGCTCCGAATCGAGCCATGTTTTACATTTTTTCTCAAACAAGCCCTTGTGAACGGCTCTGCCTGCTGTCATGGCCAAGCAGATTGTTCGGCCGCCATTTTGCAACACAGCCGCCATTCATGGAACCAATCGTTGACCTGACGCAGAACCAACAACTTCATGCTCGGGATCCCAATCGACGTCCTAGGCGTGATAACACCTTCAGCTGTGAGGGGCGGGAAGGGTCTGTGGCCCGTGCAGGTATTTGATTTATTTTAAAGTTGGTGTTCTGCCCAACAGCCGTCGTGGGCCCAGTTTTGGAGGCGTGGCCGGTCCTCTGGCGGTTGATGGGTCCGGTTTTTGTCGATCGGTAAAACATAATTGTTGCACACAGGGAAAGCTGGAGAAGATCCACGTCAAATCTGTGCCAACGTTTTGGCGCCGGAGGCGTGAAGGGCTCCTCCAAGACTTTACGACACGCACTTGTGTTTGTGTGTACGGTCGGCAGCTAGTGAACACCCCGACAATTAGGCTTTTAGATAATTCGCACTCACTCTGAAGCCAGATCTGGTGCTTGCATCAGCATTTTGTCGCGAGGTAAACGCTCCTAGTTTGGTGTGCTAAGCTCAGGGATTTATTTCAGCTAGCATTGCGCCCGGCTCGTGTCAGCAGCACGAGAAGAGAACGGAAGACATGTTAAATGTGACAGCAACATATCATACGTTCGATGTAGCGTTCTATAGGGATGGCTGCGGGATCAAAGCCCTCATTGACAATTCACAATCCCGGGAGTCATCTTCCTCGGAGAGCAACTCAAGCTCATCGGGCACTTTCTGCCGGATTATTTTAACGTGTCAGCTGTCGCATGCCATTGTGACGCGGCCGCCTCGCGCTAGCCTGACGCGTGCGGCGAGTCCTTACTTGTCCTGTTTTGCCAAGCCACATATGAGTGGTTCCAAAGACGTGAGCACGCGTTTCTGCCACGTAGCGGCCAGATGTGCGGTGTTTTACCAGCGGGTCACAGATGCGGCGTACTGCAGGCACATATGGGGGTCCGTCCGAGGCACCCCCGATGAGCTGGGCGCGCTAGACGACACCGTCCTGTGACGCCTTGGAAAACGTAAAAACGCCGCTGCGTGCAGGAAAATGTCGGCTGTTGGCCTGGGCTGTCCGTTGGCCGTCTGCCCAGTCTTGCGGAGTGTTCGAGGCGCGTGTTGGTGCCGACTCAACAGGCTGCTGGCACATACAGTCCGCGCGTTACGAGGCACAAATCCAACTGCAGATTGTCAGATCGTTTCTCTGGCGCTGTTTGGGTTCGCATCACTGTCGGTTTGGGAGATGCCATCATGATCTCATCGTTCTTCTACTAGGGATGCAGTGTTTGCCTCACTCATCCGGTCGGGTGGGATGGCCCTGACGATGCTACGACCAGCTACGCGCTCCACGGCACCAGGCACCTCGACCCTCCCCGGCCAATGGAGAGCGCGTGCCACCGCGTGGCTAATGCTAGTCGTCTGCCCGACCAAGCCCATTGTTTTGCGATCGTGGTTCTGGCAGTGATTTTCCGGACTGACATGTGATGGCCCGACGGACCAGTCCTTGGGTGGTGCTCCGGCCATGCAATTCGTCCATGGCGATCGGGACGTAGCCCGGTTTGTTGACCTCTGCTCCGACCCGTCGGCCAGCGACCGCGTCCATCAGCAGGTACTCTGGGCATTGGCAGCCCGGCTCGGACCATGACGCCGGCCGCTGGCGTATGCGCCGGCAGCCCGGCCGGCTGTCGCCATGTGCCGCCGGCGGCAGGTGGGCGCCGTCGCGCCGTCGCCGCCGGCGGGGGGTGACGGCGGCCATACGGCTGCGCTCTGGCGCGCCCCATTCTCTCGCGGCGGGCGCCGATCCCGCAGAAATAGCCGGCCGCGCCGCCCGGGGAGGCGCGCGATCCGGCGCCGCGCACCGCCGCCGCCGCGGTCGAGACGTCGGACCGCCTGACAGCCGCTCAGACGAGCGTTGTTCGGCATTTGTCGGACAGTTTGTCACGGCAGCAGGCCGATCATACGCGACATTCGTGGGCGTCCCGAGCGGCGGGCGAGGTGCTGCATTGGTCGTTCCTCGCGCGCTGTGTCTGGCCACCGCCCGCCCGGCTGCTTGTACCCCGCATGAGTATGTGTTCTCCGTGCGTCTCCCCGCAGCTTGAGGTGTTTCAGGGCGTGAGTAGTCGCGCTCCTCGCATGCAGGCTCAGCCGCCAGTGTTCATCGTCGCCGCGCGCTTCAAGCGCCGCCTCTCGGCCGCTCTCAATGGCCGCGTCTTGTGCCTGGCCCGGGACACGCCGCCGTCGGCGCGCCACCGGTTATTTGTGCAGGCGATTAACCGGCCGTGCGTCATACCGGTCATCAGCGGCTCCATTCTGGTCCTGGCGCCACCGCTTCTGGGCGTGCGGTCACCAAAAACAGCGTCGGCCGTCGCCAGCGGGCGTCATTGGCTCCGTCAGCGCGTCACCGACACCGGCTCGGCAGCCGCGTGCGGCGGCGCTTCTTGGAGCCGGCGACCGGCGGATCAGTACCGCTGCACGGCCGGCTCGTTAGCCGGCCCGCGTGCGTCGCCACGTGGCACGCCTGACATCCGGCCGTGTTGCAGACTATGGGCGGAGGTGTTCCACGTGTCGTCCACCGGCTCGGGCACGGTCAAGTGGCAGCAGATCTCGGACGACCTCGTGCCCGTCAGCCTGACCTGCATCCAGGACTCGCCCAGCTACGTGTTCCACATCACCGCGTACAACTCACAGGTGGACAAGATCCTGGACGTCCGCCTCACCCAGCCCGGTAAGGCCCGCCGCGGTGCTCACAGGCCGGTATTGGTCCGCCGCCTAATGACCCGATCGCCTCCCCCCGCCCGCCGGACGGTAAGCGACGCCCGCCGGTCGTCCCCGTAACTGATGCCTGGCATCAGCGGCGGCCGGCTGCCGACGCCGCCTGATGCATGGACGGGGACCGCTGGCGGCCGCGCTGGGACTGGGCGGGCGCCGAGCGCTGCCGCCCCGCCGCCCGACACGACCCCGCGCCTCCCTGGGCGGCTCCGTGCTGCCCCACGCGCCACTCTGTGCGGCCCGCTGCTCTTTGCCTAGGGCTGCGCCACCCTGATCGCTGTGCCCAGCGTCTGCGACGTCGACGAACGCTCAGACCCTTCTTGACGCGTTTCTGATCGGGTTGCGCTAGTGCAAGCATGTCAGATGATGCGCTAGGGGCCCCCGGGGTCAGCTGACGCGCTAGGCCCCTATTAATCCCTAGGGGTTAATGTGGCCACGGCGGTAGCTGGCGCTCCATAAAAAGGAAGTGACGGCGCGCGTCGCGTTCCTAAAAAAAGTCGCCGCATCCCGCCACGCCATGGAAAGATCGCAAGCGATGAACTCGAAGCGTAATATTATGCTGGCAGCTACCATATCCAACAATGCTACGCCGTCTGTAGATACACGACTTAAAACAAACCATATTTATCTTACATGGAAAATTTCGCTGCCACATGATCATTTCAAGTTTCAATAGCGGCAACAAGGCGAAACTTTCAGGGAGGGGCTGTAGTATTGCAGTCCAGTATGAGCCTCCATCGCAGTCAGCTTGAACAATATCTACCAAAATCTGCCAATTCAGAGTTTCTTTACGCCTAGTTATTTAACATGTTGTCGTAGGAAATTAGTTTTTTAACAGGAAATGCTCGTTGTCAACAGCCCGTAAGAAAGCGCGTTATTGATTCACACATCCACTAAGGCGTCACCATACCGAAGACCATGACGAGCAGACGGCGCTTCACGAAGCCTAGAGTGGTGACGTCATGCGTGCAGAACCAGGGGGCATGATGAGATAGATACGATATATGTTATAATCATATCCATTTTAATATTTTATAGGATATTGTTAGGTTTGAGCGCAAATTGTACGCTCATGTTTGACCATATCACTTGGATAATTAAACTTTATTCTGATTGGAATATGTGTGAGACTCACGGCCGTTCGCCTGTCTCTCCTCGACTTAATGGATGAATGGGCCATTAGGATTGATCAGCTCCTCCTCAGCCATGATGCCCTTTGAGTATTTTTTTTTTACTTTAGAGGATATATAGAGTTAGGCCGCAGCCAGGATGTTATGGTGGGATGTGATAGGTCGATGGCGTTATTTCGCAAGGATAGACATAAGTTTAGAGCCAACCGATTTTGTGACCCACCTGTTTTTTCAATTTTTCAGAAAAGTTTCAATTTTTTTTCAAGATTAGCCTCTGACGTTTTCAGAAAACGTCAGAGGCTACAGTTTTTCAAACGGTTGTGCAAGCACGCGGGAAAGGCCTATTTGCAGCGGGTAACACCTGTTTACATAGATTGTTGTACGGCTCAAGGATGGATATGGGTGCGGCGATTTTAATCATGAAGAGCTCTTGTAGTGCCCACAATGCGCTACAGTACGGCAGCTGTTGATCGAGCATACTCGTGGGGGCAGCGGCGTATGTTTTCACACACAATGCCCGTGTCCGCCATCGTCGCCTTCAGGGGTGGGGTATACACCATACCAAACATGAGCAACTGTTACTTCAAAGCATTTACAAAGCGGTATATATGTAGCGCACCTAGCTCCCGAGAAAGACATTTAATGCAACTAAGCCCTGCCCTCGGCCTCAGTGTGTATTGCGACAGGTATAACGGTACTATTGTCGCTCGTGAAATTGTGGATTCGGTTCACCAAGCTGTAACTCGGCGCTGAGTGTCGACTTCCGCTAGAAGTTAAGAAAATTGCGGCGCAAATAGTCGAGTGGAAATTGAAAAAATGTCGGGCTGGTCGAGCTCAGGGCACATAAAACGACGGATGTACGTCGCAACGTTTCACGGAGGATGACATGTGTAACTCGGTATGCAGCACTTAACCACCTCCACCCAACCCTGGTAAGACTCACAGTCCTCTGGCATTCGCTGAGAATAGAAAACTGCCAGCAACTCATTTGATCAAAATACAAATTTATCAATTTGGTTAACATGGGGAACATAAATTTGATAATTCTCTTAAAAATGGGGAACACATGTGGACATCATGCTCGGCTCTGGACAACCCGATGTCGCAGCGACACGAGAGTGACCTGTGAAGTGAGGAGAGAACAGACAATGGCATCGGCAGAAGTGTGGTTCGATTTGTGCACCTGGTCACGCTTTCTCGTGCGCAAACCATTGGTCCACCCACCCTGGGGGCGTTTTTAAGAGCCAATCTTAGATCTTTGCAACCAGGGCAAGAAAAGGCATGCAATCAAGCGCACGGTGTAGCCGGAGGTTCCGTCCGCAAGTCCCTGAGCGATATGAATGATGTCCGACTCATGGTATAGCGTGCCATAATCAGACGTGACAGGTGAGTCAGTTAGCGGTCTCGTACCAACCGATGTTATCTTTTCCAAAGTCGGCATCGAACACAAGACACCGGCTTACACCGAGGAAAACTAGATTGTGAAAACGCTTAGGCAAATATTGCAGTGTGCGGTGACCATTATGAACTCAAAATATTTGTGCGTTTCATCTAATATGCTCACAGTCGCTGAATAAGTCTACCATTCCAAATCCCTAATTTTTTCACCTTAAGCAAAAACTGCCGGGGTTCAACAGGCCGAAAACAGGCAGTTCCCAAGCCGTTCTATTCGTAGATGTTTGTGCGAGCTCCACACACCTCTGCCTTGGGACAGCATGAAGCAGAGCTATTGTCATGCAGTGATGAGGCCTATTTGTACGTGTTTCCACGGACGACTTACTCCTTCCGCCAAGGTTTGTTTTAATCTAGGCGACGGTGACACAGATATCGGTAATCACCCCTCCGTCGTCCCAGATCGCTGAGCCGAGCTGTTGAGTGTGTCTTGCTGGTGCATACTTGCTGGTACGTGATTTAGAATCAGTGCTGTTACGAGTGTGATTTTTAAATGCATTAAACGAGCATTGTCGCCTCAAAATAGAAACACGACAGTTTCAAGTACTGATGTCAATGAATGGAAAAAAGTAACAGTGTTTCCAGGACTCAAAACCTAATGGAATTATTGCAGGTACGCTGACAGACCTTTCAGCTTAAGGTTTGGAGTTGATGTTTGATGTAAACAGATATCGTTCGCTTTGACAGCCATCCGCTATCTTCGGCGACGGCAACAGACATGATGTGACACACCATTTGTGCTGTCTGCAAACCACTCGGGAGAGAAGGAAGAGAAAGACGAGTAGTCCAAGGCATTATTTGATATTATTAAAAAAAGAGCAATCAAGATCAGTGATGTCAGTTTCTAGAAATCGGTGATCGATTTAAAGCTCATTTATAGGTATGATCCGAATCACATCCTGACCCCAATTTACAGTCTGAATCGGTTTAGTTTTTGACAAGCATTGGTCCGGGTGACATATTGACATGACATGTTACCATGTTCCTCTTCTTCCAGAAGAATCGTTCTCAGCCCATCAGTGAGAATATGCCTTTTCCACGGAAATTCACTGGCCGCATTGCTGTAACATCTCCAAATGTCATGTCATATAGCCAGACGTAGCATGTGGCTGGCGGCGCAGACGTGAGCTACATATCGGCCCAGCAGCGCCAGTGTCTGCTGCGACAAGTGCGCGCGCTGGCCCTGTTCCCCAGCTGGCACGTGTTTCCCCTCTGAGCGGCCGCGTACGATATTCCAATTCTTATAGCAATATTGATGGTCAGCAGCACACACCCCTTGGCCATGTGTTCTCATCTTAGCTGCAAGATGTACGTTTTTCTTATGCTGTGTCACGGTACATACGCAATTGTGGAGCTCGTCGCGTATAGGCGTCTTGTGCCCAGTCCATGAACGTATTCTTGCATGACAGAACAGAGGTCAGCTCTGGAGACTTTCAGGGTGGAGATGCCACCATGGCACGCATGATTGGCCCGTAGTCCTCAACACAAACCGCCGTTTATGCGTTGCGTCGTGCTTTCGAGTCGGCCAAATGGCGGGCATCAGACACAGAACACAGAAACCGAACTTCCTCGTCACTTGAAAAAGGTTTGAGCCGGAGCTCCTTTATGACATGAATGACAGCCCAACAATTGCGTCCCCGTGGCCGCTGGTGGTGCCGCAGACGCCTTCACCGCCTCTGTAGGCCACGGACATTCCTCTCGACCGGTTTCATGGTTGGGGGCATTCCAAGCTCAGCCGCATCAGGCGACCCTGTTTGCGCGTAGCTCCCGGCCACACAGATCCCGGGTCAAATCAAAAATGGTCTGGCCTGACAGATAGCATCAACAGTTTCCTTTTAGTTGAAGAACCTGTTCCTATCTCCCATCGATTGTTGCCGGTCTCAGCAGCTGAACGGAGCATCGACGGCGGCTCGCGGCGCCAGCTGGACATCTGGCGGTGAAACTGCAAAGCTCAGCTTCTTCCTCATGACGACGTCGTTGGGAGTAGTCCAAACATGAGTCCGAGTTTCAATCGAGGGTGAACAAATGCTCACAGGAACGCAGACAAAACTGTTTGTTCTTAGGGGAGGTGAGCAGCTGCCAAAGCTTTCTGAAACTCTGCGAATTTTGACCGAACTCCTGCGAGATCGCCTATAATCTTCTACACACCTCTGCTCAGATGGCGGTCATGCCCCAGCGGCTCTCCGTTTGGCTACGCCCTGACACCAGTGGACCCTGCACACGCTCCATTTTTCAGGGTCAAGTTCGGATTTGTCCCCACTGGCTGCTCGGATGAAACGGATTTGAAATAAATTCACTCGGTGACTGAATCGGAATTGATCTGATTCCCTTCATAGATGCGGGCTCAGCCACATTTGCACTGTTGTATCGCCGGCTTGTCAGTTAATACTGTCAGTTTGAGTTACCAGAGCTGCACAGGCGCATCCACGCATGGACGCGGGGTTTAGGTTGCGAGAATGGAAGTGCCGAAATGCCGCAATGTCATGGTTTGGAGGGTAGGGGGACGTGTCCCCTTATCCTTGGCTTGCCCTTCTTTTCATAACACCTTGCATATATTATCGTTGTTCATATACCAATACTGTCATTGATAAAAAGTGGCACGCAAAAGGTCTTATTCCTGATATATGTGGGAAGGTCTCTAATTAAGTTTTTTTGGAAGATCAAACTTATAATGTTCAGGGTTCTTATGACAAGTTTTCATGGCAAGATCAGAGTTCTGTTCCTTTTAGCGTCGGCGGCACAGGCGGCAGAACTCACACTGTGTTCTGGGCATCCATTCCCAATTCAACTGGACCGTTCAAATCGCGTAGTTAAACGAACCTGTCCGTTTTTTCCCCTTTTCTTTTGTTGTTTCGGTAAGAGTGGATATTCAGAACACTGAATGAAATCTGGCGAGAACCAGACCAGATTGCTCCGCGCGATATAGCTTGGACGCTACATCAGGTCCGCGAATAGAGTGGACAGATCAGGCAAACCAATTTTTACGCGTGATGTTCCCGTTTACAGGTGACAAACTGTGCAAACAGGTCAAAGCCGCCGTACGACCGAGTGGTTGACGTGACATAAGGGGAGCGTAGTCTATTGGTCCAAGTTAAAAGGCCATGCGAGAGATACGTTTACGAAGGCCGTGCGCACCATTAGAGGAACACGTGGTAGACCGACATGCAGCGGTGGAAGTGCAGCATAGTGCAACAAATAACAATTTCTGAAAATAGATTTTAGCAGCAGCTAGATACAATACGGACATCAAGACGTTAAAATCACTGCACATTCATAATCTCCGTCGAGCCTGAACACAAACGACATGCTAGGGGCTGGTTCGAGCAACATTGTTCAGGTCATGCACGCTTATAAATAACTCCACATTTGTTGTGATGGGCACTGATATCCACTTGCACTTTTTCCATGCTGATACTCGTGCAGGTTGTCGAAACTTTTCTTCTTAGCTGTCCTTGTGTCGGACAGCCCTTGGAAGTACTGTGTTTTGGACGCTTGCACATGAGAGCCAGACTACCCGGGATGTTTGTGAGTTTCAGACAGTGTTCGTGGTGTTTGTTGTTCGTAGTACGTACTTTCCCATCCTAACGCTCGATACGGTTTATCGCAACCTTCCGGCCAACCCCCTTGTGTTTCGTGCAGCCTTTACCATGAAACCATGCATTGGTGTTAAGGTGTAGAAGCTCGGGCTATTCATTTTTCGGACATTTTTTGTAAGTGTAAGCACTTAATATATAATGATAAGCACATAGTGTAAAATTAAGTCTTATGCGCATTTTTTGTTTTGCCAAATCTTGCCTACCCTTATTCACACGTCGTTAAAGGCACAGCTTGTAACGTCAAACATCGTGCTCTATAACCCCCACCTCCTGGTACAGTGGAGGTTAAACAACTATCAGCATAATAACACTGAACTTATGATGGCGGAAAGACAGGAGCTCCAGGCCTCTCTTGTCTATATCGAGCAAAGTTTGAAGGCAGAGACACTATAGTTGAATTGATACACTAAATTTATCCACTTAAGTTCGTCTGTTCTGTCAGTGCTGGTTCTCATCAGAAGTGGGAGATGTACGTATTGCATTGTATATTGTATATAGAGATGTACGTATATCATTTCCCGTACGGCTTTCTCGTCTTGTTTATTGGCAGGTTTCGTCTGATTTTGATCATTCTTTTGAATGTTTGGATATTGGGCCTATCTTGATTGTTCGACAAAGTTCATGTTCATTTGTCCTTGTACTTTTGACGTAAGAATTAGAAAAAAACATATTCCGTCTGACTCATTCTCATTCTAAATTGTAATCCTGCCCAGTAAAAACAATGTTTGAATTGACGCCTAAAAAACACAAAAGCGCTAATGTTATAGCGACGTTTGGTGGGTTAGTCATGCAGCATATGCATTCTCTTCAGCTTCAAAGAAACCATTCCAATATATATATATATATATATATATATATATATATATATATATGCGTTGAATGCCGTATACTATCGAAGCTGAATGTGTCACGTGTCAGCTGTTAACACGCATTTTTACACCGGAACTGGAAGCGAGTGTGGGACCGCTTTCCTCATTTGAGGACATCGTTCATCGCGATTACTCTTGTGACCAGCCACGGTTCATCCTAAGTGCGCGTTAGCGGGTATCCGGTGCTCGAAGCATCCGAAGCGTTGCCCGCATCATTCCATCACATCTCACATGTTTTAGTTAACTAGATCATAGTCAGTAAAAGCATGGCAGCGTGGTATAGATCTTACAGCGCAGTGATTCATTATCATTTACGGCGCCATAAGTCCTGATCGGCGCCAGTAACTAACGCCAATCAGGACTTCCCATCGGCTGCGACCGTGGCTGAGGCTGGGGTCCGGAGGTGGCATATCTCTGCCTGTCGCTGTCTGCTGGCGGCTGTGGCGCAGGTTGAGGTCGGGGAGTAACATGTCTGCTAGATGTGAACCAGCGAGGGCGCGTCACACGCTGCACGGACATCGGACGAAAATGACCAGGTGTGCCCTCGACAGCACCAATTCTTACCTATGCGGGTCAACTTGTTCAGTAAACACCGAAGCATGCGAGCATGAAAACCGATCATTCGGACGTTGAACTTCCGTTTCCTGCTTGACTGAGGAACAAACACAAATTTCCTAAAGATCAGAGAACTAGGCGATTGGACAATCTGTGATGCTCAGTGGCGTCATCATGTGACACATGCGAACAATAACCCTCTGACTGCATGTGAACCCATAGACCAACACTTCAGACTGGTCTGGCAACCTGAAGTCACAGACCAACACTTCAGACTGGTCCGGCAACCTGAAGCCATAGACCAACACGACAGACTGGTCTGGCAACCTACGTGCACGCCGCTATCCTTGGCCACTATCGATACCCCGCGAAGCGGCAGCACTTTCGGGTGGTCTTTCAGGACTCTCGAGTGGTCCCTCAGGACTCTCGAGTGGTCTGTGAAGACTCTCGGATAGTCTCCCAGCACACTCACATGGCCTATCAGGACCCTCGAGTGACCTCTCAGGACCCCCGGGTGATCTCCCAGGACTCTCAGGTGATCTCTCAGGACCATCGGGTGGTCTCTCAGGACCCTCGGATGGTCTCTCATGACCCTCGGGTGGTCTCTCAGGACCCTCGAGTGGTCTCTCAGGACCCTCGAGTGGTTTCTCAGGACCCTCGAGTGGTCTCTCGGAACCCTCGGGTGGTCTCTCAGGACCCTCGGGTGGTCTCTCAGGACCCTCGGGTGGTCTCTCAGGACCGTGGGGTGGCCTCTCAGGACTCTCAGGTGATCTCTCAGGACCATCGGGTGGTCTCTCAGGACCCTCGGATGGTCTCTCAGGACCCTCGGGTGGTCTCTCAGGACCCTCGAGTGGTCTCTCAGGACCCTCGAGTGGTTTCTCAGGACCCTCGAGTGGTCTCTCGGAACCCTCGGGTGGTCTCTCAGGACCCTCGGGTGGTCTCTCGGGACCCTCGGGTGGTCTCTCAGGACCCTCGGGTGGTCTCTCAGGACCCTCGGGTGGTCTCTCAGGACCGTCGGGTGGCCTCTCAGGACCCTCGAGTGGTCTCTCGGGACCCTCGGGTGGCCTCTCAGGACCGTCGGGTGGCCTCTCAGGACCCTCGAGTGGTCTCTCGGGACCCTCGGGTGGTCTCTCAGGACCCTCGGGTGGCCTCTCAGGACCGTCGCGCGACCTTCCCCTGCTAGCGCAGCCACCGAAATACTGCGCCCACATCGAGAGCGCTGCACAGACCCCGCCTCTGAGCGCTGCACAGACCCCGCCTCTGAACGCTGCACAGACCCCGCCTCTGAACGCTGCACAGACCCCGCCTTTAGGCGCCGACTTTCTGTAAGTGTTGCGGCTTCAGCTGTAAATGTTTGGGGAAGCAAAATTCACTCCTCTTCCTACACTGCGTACCGAGATATAACCCAAAACGTACAAACCCGTCAAAATGACAAATCCCATCTTTTCAACACCTGTGCACGTGCCACGAGTCACATGGCGTCTTAAACTTACACCAGTCCGATGGTCCATTCCATTGTCTATCTGGGTGTGCAAGCTTCATGCCGCTGCGGCCTTGGGTTATCGAGATATGACGCTGGGAAACGAAGATTGTCGAGCCGTCGGCCGGTCGTCGCGGAATTGGCGTCGCCCCTGTTAAGCCTATGTTGATGTTTGCCCCCCCCCCATACACACATGGCTTCTTTGGCATGATAGATTGGATACATTCGATTGGATGATGTTAGATGAGACTGAATTAAATTTGAGTAGATTGTGAGCATGCGGCTATTTATTTCACCGGCTCCCTATCAAGCGTTTTCTCGAACTGCGCCCTACTAATTGTATGCATTGATCGTGCCCTAAACTCGAGAGGAAGATGAGATGAAGGGAGCCGTGTGTAATTGGACGTCGTGTTTGCCGTATGGAGATCAGACATCGGCCTACGTCCGGACGATTGAGTCCGAGCCGGGTCATGGTCCGAGTTCAGGGTCGGACAACGATTCTTTAAGTCCGAGTCCAACTCAGAAGTCCATATTTTGCGCATGACCTGAGTCCACGTCAAAGTCCACCAGTTTTGCTGAGCAGCCTTTTCCGAGCTCGAATCCAATAACTGAACACTTCAGAGTCCGAACCTTAGGACCTTGAGTCCGGGTCGTGCTTGATTCTCTCACAGCCCGGTTTTTGCATATATATATATATATATATATATATATATATATATATATATATATATATATATATATATATATATATATATATATATATATGTATGTATATATGTATAGTATGCTTTCAAAAATGCACCTGCTTGTTCAGAAAGCTGACATTTTTCTCCCCTCTCAGTATCGCCTCCTGCCTTCTCCATACATTATTTCCACCAATTCAGCCAGCTCCGTTGTAGCTCTGCAGAAACTCTTCCTTAGGGTTATGTTTTCTCACGGGAAAGTGGCTACTCTGAGCGCTGGTCTGGACGGTCAGCGACATTTACAGAGACAGTCCCTCGGATTTTCCAACAGCCAGAAGACTGACGGGTCAGATCAGGTCGGGTCAGATGATCGGGTCGGGTCAGGGACGGGTCTGGAGAAGAGCATGGCTGTCACACCATCCCCATCTGCTCCTCGAGCACGAATCGGCGCGACACGTGCTTTGTGCGATGGGGCGTTGTCCGGGTATATAGAAAATTACTGTTGGCTAGCCTGGGCTGCTTCTGTTGGGTCGGGGGCAGCAGATTCTTCTGGATGAGATCCATGTGGCATTACTCAGTGTTGGGGCAGCCCTTCGGAACAGGATAGGCGCGAACAACATTTGCTGTCCCAGAAAAAGCCGTAGAAAGACGCTCCCCAGGGAAGAAAGGCGTTCCCCAGAGACTCGCACTATCAAAATGTCTTTGATCGTGATGAATCCGCGTGTTTCCTCTGCTTCGATTACGTCTTTGTTTCCGGATTGTACAGAAGATGCGCCACTCGTCACTGTGATCACACGACTCAGGAAGTTGTATGACTCGGCCATATAATGTCCAGCTGGTCGGTGTTAGCTTACGCCCCTGTCTTCGGCTCGTCCAGCTGACTTACACCCCTGTCTTCGGCTCGTCCAGCCGACTTACACCCCTGTCTTCGGCTCGTCCAGCCGACGCGCCGCCCATCTGACAGCGACCTTCGTCCTTGCAAGGTCGTCGGTGGTAATGCGATTAGCTGTCCCGAGGGAGAGACCCAGATGCCCAGCTATCTGAACAGTGATTCTTCGGTCTTTGTTGATGGGGCTGTCCACTCCGGATGCGTTCTCTGAGGTCATTGATGACCGGGGCCATCCAGCACGTGACAGGGGTCACGGGGTCCTCCTTTCCGGCTCTAAGCGCTCGCGCCCATTATCGATCTCGGCCTTCATCCAGCGCGGAGGTGCTACAGACCTCTAGCAATTCCTTACGAATCTCACTTGAAGGTTTTACTTGCGCAGATACAAATTCGAGGTCTGTGAACTGCTCCAACACAGAACAATTCATGTA
>NW_023596576.1:23105540-23115958 GCF_011947565.3 Pollicipes pollicipes | reverse complement strand
GGTCTTAAGAGACAAATGCATGCGTCGTTGGGTCGCCGTAGCAGACCGGGCTGGGCCTTTTAAAGCCGGCCGGCTGGCTGGGCAGATCGTCTGTCGACTCTTGGTCTTATAATCGCCGTCCGACACTGGAGACGGCACGGCAAAATCTTAGAAGGCGAGGACATCCTGCAAAGAAATAAAGTTATCACGCTGCTGGTGTTGTCAGCTGATTATCGATACTTGTTTAAACCACTGGTTTGCAAACATTCTGAATGTAAATGATTGTTGACGTGCACACACCGAGTAACATTGGTTTTCCAAACATTCCAAATGTAAATGATGGTTGGCATGCACACACCAAGTAACATTGGTTTTTCAAACATTCCGAATATAAGCGATGGTTGAAATACACACACCAAGCAAGTTTTTGAAACATATCTGTATTTGGTCCAGACTTCTAGTCTCTGGAAGACCGTTGCATGTCATGGGGTGGGCCACATATCCTTACCTCATTTTGAACCAGAACGACCAGATACATATTTCATGGTAAGAAGCACTTAGCTGCATACATGAGTTTGCAAAGGTCTGAAAATGCTCGGAATTTCCTGACCTGGCTTTGCCTGACCTCTTAAATTTGGCCCCATGATGACCTCAGAGGTCTTTTACCCCAGCTTTGGGAAGGGATGGACCAGGGCCTTTTATATGTATGCTTGCAAATGCGTGCTCTCATGTTCCACTGTGCATATCTTGAAGGTGTATTGCTCGTTGATCATAAGTGAGGGACTTCAGTGGACAGCACCGGCCATTTCTATTTTTAAAAGAGTTTTATTGATGCTTAGGTTAACGCAATGAATTCTGCAAACGAGGCGTAAATCAGAAACAACCAAGGACAACGAATGGATTTTGATATCGTCCTTTTAAAAACAATTGTCGTTCCGCCATTACTTCAAATAAAAGCGGGTTGTTTAGTTCTTAGTCCATCTACCAAGGGCGTTGATTTTTGTCTCCCATCGAGATGTCTCGAAATCAGGAACGATTGAAAAGTATCGTGTCCTGTAACTGCACTTATTCTGACCAGTAAGTGCAGTTACAACCATGGTAGCAATCGCCCGTCCCAAAAAGGTCAATGCAGACATCATTCATGCTCTGTTACAAGTCCTGGAAGTCAAACCGTCATGCGCGTCGATCTCCCCGGAGATTTACTGTAAGGTGCCAGCTAAACGATCTCACGCGGGTTTATCTGCAGCTTTGTCTTGATTTTTTGGCCGTCGTCGTTGTTATGGAAATTTAATGCGGCCATTCCACGGAGCTTTTACCGTCATCAGGCGGCACGCCGTCCACCGCCCGCTGCCCGACGCCGCGGCGGCCTCTCCGGAGCCGACGTACCTTGATGGCCGCGCCCTCCCGGGACACGGACGACGTCACGCCATGCCATCATCTCGGAAGTATATCTCGCTGAGATGTGCCGCATATCAACCGCAGTCGGACTGTGGCGGCCCTCCCGACGGCTGAGGCCCCACCTGGCCGGTTTCCAGAGCGCTCACTCTGCCGCCGTCGCCTTTTGGTCCGCGGCTTGCTGTCAGGGCTCTTCTAGGCCAGTTCCGCCATGAATGTGGTGCTTGCACGGTCACCGACTTTGCGTAGAGCGCTGCGAGGTTCGTTACATGGCTCTACATAACTTTCCACTTAGACCCTATGGGTCCACAGCAGCTTCTTTTTAAACTGTTTCAGGCCGTTGTTGGTACTTCTTAGAATACCTTAAGCTGGCACGGTTTTACTCCGTCCTTTCAGGCTCACCGATCGCATTCGCAAGTCGCTGGTCCTTACGAGACTAACCAGCACTTACCAACTGTGGTAAACTCAAAATCCGTCCTACCCTGACCACGGTCCCCACGTCTTCCGAACTGTTTCCAAATCCTTTGGTTTCCTTGTTTGCACAACTGCCTAGCACCCTGACCTTTGATTTTTTTCTATCTTCTCCAACCCCCACCAATCCCAGTTGACCTTCCGCAGCGCCCTTGGTCCAGGCCTAGCCAGTCATTCCTGCGACGCTCGCGTATCCTTCCTCTTTTTCCTGGCTCTTCTCCGGACTGTCTTGGCCACCCTGATGCCATCCCACGTGCGCTGACCCCGCCCTTGCCACCGTCGCCCGCAGCCATCCCCCTGACCGTCGCCGCGTCCCTGACCGGGACGGGTCACGCTCCACCGCCACCGCCGGCCGTCCCCTGCGACGGCCGGTGATCAATAGCACCGCATCTGCCGGAGGCGGCGGCGACGGCGAAAGCTTGTACTCCAGTCGGGCGCCGGTGGCGGCGGCGGCGGGCCGCGCGGCCGGCAGCGGGTGTTGTGCGCGTGGGCAGGTGACCTGGCGACCCGGAGCGGAGACCGCTGATTGGCTGAGACTGTGCGGGCTGACCTGGAGGCTGGGCGGACGGTGACGTGCGGTTGGCGGCGGGAGCGGGACGCTGACGGGGCGGGGCGACCAGCCGAAACATCAATTGGGCAATGTGTTATGACTTTGGGACAGGCTTTACTTATGCCCAGGCCAGGACGGTGTCATGGATGAATAGTTATGGAAACGAACGGAAGTTTCGGCCAACTTTTTCCCGGCAGCACCATATATCACATGTACAATTTGAAGACAAATTGGGAGGGAAGGCGACCGCTTCCCGTCACCCCGATAACGCCGCCCCGGTCCCAGATCTTCAATGGCGATACAAATGACTCGCCTCCCCGTTGCAACACAAAATAAATTTCTGCAAAACATTGGCTCATAAATTTGATATTTGGACTGAAATTACTGATAGCAGGAGAAATGCAATGCTATGCGACTTTCTTCAGTTAGGTGAAGTTCTGCGTTGTTAGGTCTTATTGGGCTTGGGACCATTGGCAAGGAACATTATTTGTGCTTTGATGACTGACAAGTATACGCTTGTTTTGGAAACGTGGCGGACGGGCTGCCCAGTCATGTTGTTTACATATGAGCGATATCGTTCAATGCTGTAATTACGCCGGTGGTAGCTGCTAAAAGACTTCACGAGCTGACCCCATGGGTAATCAGATAGAATGGGGGGGGGGGGGGGGGGTGATGGAGAGGGTTTGTGCAGATTAGGGGAATGTTTTGGGTTATCGATGTGGCTATGAGGATCCCATTTACAAAATGTCGGCCTGATGCTCCAATAAATACTCTCTAAATATATCTTTTTAACTCTTGCAATTCTTTTTGACACAGTTAACTCCACTTACTCTATTTGTACAATCATAGAAACAAAGGAGTGCGTTTGGGTGTAAACTTTCCGGAAAACCCTTCCGTGATTTAGAGCTATTGTTACTACAAGAACGGATGCCGTCTTCACTCGATTGTATTCGCTTCGGTGCCTATGGCGACGCGTCCCACGAACCAGGTGCCGTTGCTGCACTCCGCGCCGGATGCCGCCTCCGTCGAGCCCGCGCTCCGCGCTCAGGGTCACCCAAACCCCCCTAGCGGCCGGCCGGTCGGGGCTCCCGTAATGTCACGCAAACAGGGTGCTGACCTGGCCGAAACCGCCAGGCGGCAAAAGCATACCTGAGGCCTTGAAACGCTGAGATTTCGGGAACAGGTGTCTGCTACACGTCTGCGCCGCGATCTGACGTTCCCTCGACCTCACTGGAGGAACGTGTCTTACCGCTCGGCGGATCCGAGCCACGGAGGGCGGCGGGTCAGTGGGCGCTGATGATGACCGCCGGGGCTCAGGTAGACACCATCCCAGCTGAAGGACGTGACGATCCTGGCTCTTGCCTTTGCACCAATGGCAGCCCGGCGCCCGACACCGAGCGTCTGCGCGCGCTCTCGTGTCGCATTGTGTAGCCCGCAGTTTCACAACCACTTGTTCCTGGGCCGACTCTCTCTCTCCCCTCTCTCTCTCTCTCTCTCAAGCACGCGTTTCGTGGTCGTCGTCTTTCTCCCTGTCGCCATCAAACGTAAAACCAAAAAGCAAAATCAGATTCCCGGGGAACGGTTACGCCAACAAAACAGACGCATTTAATTGACTACAACCCCGCGCAGTCTGTTGTAAAAAAAATTCGTATTTGTTTTTGAGATGCGACACACCGGGGGTCACCCCGGCCTGATACTTTTCCAGGGGAACGGAAACTGGACCGAACCTTGTCACGTACGAAACCAGTGCCTAGGGCCCGTCGTGGTCGAATTTCTCGAATTGCCCACTTTTCGAGTTAGAAACAATCTCGTTGGATTTCTCATCACCGAGCCATCTGTTCTTCAGCTGTGTCAACTGTATGTAGGCGCGGCAGCGCGCGTGATCTAGCGAGAAACGGGCGGTGAGGGGACATTGTCGAAGGGCCTCTCAAGGTCATACATCCAGCCGACTGGTTGTCAGGCTCTAGAACTTCGCCGCTCCCACCCGCAGGTAATATCAGGTGCGGACCTGTCTGGGTATGCTTCCTTCTGCTTGAGGTTGGTGTGCCTTCCCTCGGTAGGAATGACCCTCAACCCGGACAGCCGGAGCGCGTAGGCGACTTTCCTGCCTGTCTGTTCGACCCTCCTGATGTTGGTCCTCGGTCCCCTGCACGGTTTGCAGAGCTTGGGCTTTCTGCCAACGGAAGCAGTGTGGTCACGTGCCGATACCTTATTGCCGGCCCGGTATGCAGTCTGGTGCGCTGACTCGTGGCATCTCTCTGCGGACTCTGAGGCCACTTCTCCTGCGGCGCGACGGACGCCTGCGAGTACCCTTCTCATTTCCCTTTGTCGCGTCTCGGGAAAGCTCTCTACCTCAACAAAAGGAGGCAGTGTACGAAATCGCTCGTCCGTGGGAAGGCGAGGCTCAATGCCATAGATGAAGTGGAACAAGTGCAGCCGAGTTACATGCCATACCATATGCTACGAGTTCTCTGTCCATGTCATGACGGTCCTTGCAAATCTGCGTACGCACACTTGGCGACCGTTTTCTTCATGGCGCGCATGAATCTGTTAGCCATTCTGTTACTTTATGGATGACCTGGCTTTGTTCTGGTCTTGTGCATGCCGAGTTGTTTGCGTCACTCCTCAAAAACGATGGGCTGAAATTGTGGCTTTTGGTCAGGATGAAACCGCTTTAGGATACGTGGCTCATACACGCAGTCCACCAAGCATGTTAACCCCGTCTTTCCCTTCTGGTCTCGTATCGGGTAAACCCAGACGTACTTGTTAAGATAGTCCACGACCCCTCACGCGCACTTGTTTTCATCAGTTGACAATATCTCGACAATATCTCGGTGATATCAATAACTATTTGTTCGGGGAAAGGGCTTTGATGTTGACTTCGCCACCATAAAAGCTTGTCCGGCCGTTGCAGGCTCGCAGTACTTCTGATGAGGTATGCAGAGCCTGCAGTCTGTCTGTTAGGAAATCTGTTGATTGTCCCGCGTGTCCCACTGTGGACCCGACGATAGGTGCTCGTGACTCCAACCTTTGACTTTCTCCTTTAACGTCAGCAGAACGAGATGCCTGAGCGCGGCTTCGCCGTCGGGTCCTCCACAGACCCAAGAGCCCGTCCTCTACCATGACTCTTCTCCACCTGTTGACGAGGTGCGCCCACTCCCCTAAACTCCTCCAGAGTTAGAGTCGTGGCAGCTTCCTTATTAGTAGTTTCCAAGGTTCTTACTTGACGAAGTGATGGGTCGTCCCGTTGGGCCTGCAGCAGCTCGTTCTCCTCGCCGCCAGACATCGCGGCTCTCCTATCGCTACGCGGCATTCCGCGGGCGGAGGCCGGCCAGACGCGGCCTCACGCTTACTGGATCGATGCTTGTCATGATCATCGTCTCGGCTTTGCTCTCGCCGTCGCTCAGCCGCCGTCCGCTCCCAAGACCCCGCCCCTTACGCAGTATGTGCCTTGTCCCGACACGGTCGATGGCCCGGACCCCGTGCGCGGGCTCTCAGATCTGGCACAGGAGCTGGTCGCAAACACTGTCAGGACATTCTAAAGGAGGGCTGCAGAACGATGTAGCGTCCTTACCTGCGGACTTAGTCTGAACGGCGTGATTTGTAACGGCGTGATTTGTCTCAGCGCTCATTATATATTGGCCATTACGTGCCTCCGGCCTCGAATCCACATTGACATGGTCGGCACCCGGCTGGATGATAACTCTGAAGTTATAAGAAGTGAGCTCTCTTGCCCATCGACCGCATCTACATGTACCATCTCGTTCCACATCGATCAACATCGGTATGTTGGCTAGCGGCTTATGGTCCGTAATGGCCTCGAACTGGTTTCATGTGGCGTATTGCCGGAAACGTCTAATCGTGTGGACCGCTGCACACCTAGCACGCCGCAGCACGCACACCCCGCACATCCCGCACACCGCGGCACGCACACCCCGCACACAGCGGCACGCACACCCCGCACCTCATCTAGGCCAGTCTCTCCCGCTGGTGACGTGACTGGACCAGGCTCTCGTAGCCCACCACTCTTTCCTCCCCTTCCACTTGTTCAGCGGGGACTGCACCGACGAGCGTGTAGCAAGCGTCAGTGGGCAATATGAAGGTGTCATTGAAAGTTGGCTACACCAGCACGGGCGGCGATGCTGTCTCCTCTCCAGCGCATGAAAATAGGCATGTAGCTCGCTGGTTCGCTGGACAGCTTCCTCGCGGTTCGACACCTCCCGCAAGAGCTTGCTGATTTCTGCGAGCTCCGTTCACCCCGGTGGCTTAATGGGTTAGAGCGCCCGCCTTCCGATCCACCCGCCGGTGGCGGGGTGGGTTCGAGTCGCTTCAGGCGCTCGCTGTTGGCCATTGACAGACATAAGCTGCGGCCGACGATAGCGGTCGAGCGAAAGGTCAGATGACGTCGTGACGTGAAGACGGGAGGAGCCGTGTCGGGCATTGCGGTGAATCAGACTTTTGCCACTAAATTCTGCCTTTCGCCTGGAATCGCGCGATCGGGTGGTAGGGGTCAGGGTTCACATCACAAGCACTGTTTATCGTGAGCTCTGATCCCAGAAATCGACCCATTCGAAAGGCTTGAATGAAATGTTTAAAAAACTTCTATACGAACTTCCAGTCGCGGAGGCCCAGAAAGCCTTTTCTTGTTTTGTTGGTAGGTTCTGACCAGTTGACCGCCTTCTGTATTTAAAGGGTGGGGAAGGGTACCCTGCCGTGTGGCGTAATGCACCCATCCCCCAAAATGTGGCCTCTCCCCAAACCGATGTAAACGCGAGGTCACGACCTCATATAGCCTGCGACGCGTATCCTGCTCGCCTCAGCGGGGCGAGGGGGTGGGAGGGCTCGCAGCCGCGCCGAGGGGGACGAACCGGGCTCCTAGGCGGCTGTGTTGGCTCCGGGTGGCTCCGCAAACGGTCCGCCGACGAATTTAGGGACCAATCCGGCCAGGGATGCGGAGGCCGGGAATTGGCCTCAATGTTTACAGTCGGCGCTGTTTTTGTGCGCCGCGGAAAACAAGGAGCCGCAGCTGTCCAAAATCTGGCGTCAATTCGTTGGTCACTGGATTGATTGTAGTTGGGTTTGCGCTTGGTTTTGCAATGCTGCAGTGGGGCCCCGAAAATAACATGATGAACTGGATGCTATTGCACTGACAATAAACGATACCCACTCTGCCAAGAGGCATTGGTAAAGCAACGCTATCAATAAAGTATCGGTAATATTCCGTGCTCATATCGAGTATGTCTGAACATATTTACATTTGATCTTAGCATTATAAATGTAGCCGGCAGGGGGTAATCATTTACCGGGTGGGGAGCGATCCATTTGTGCTCAGTTTTAGCATTTTCTAAGAACGGCCTCATCTCTGTCTGGCTACGATAGTCTTCGTGGAAAATTTGTTGCCTGCTGGTGAAACCGTAATGATCTATGACACCTGTGGCGTTTTGAATTTAAAGTTAATTCGACACGTCTTTGCCAAGTGCTTCGCCTTGGCCTGGACCAAGTGCAGCGCATTTTATTGTGTCATCATCAATGCCACCAGTCTTCACACGGATTTCCTGGCTGGGCCTCCCAGCCTGTGTTTTTGCGGCGGTGTCTCCACGACGCAGAGCTGGCGACGGCGCAGAGGTCTGTCGGAGATAGATCGGTCTCGCCCGGCTCCTGAGGGAGCGTCTTCAGACGTGCTCGGCGGGACCACCGTCGCCAGCACTCCGACACTGGCAGGCGCCGCTCCCAGCGCGGCAGTCGTGCGGCCGAGCGGCGCCCACTCAGCCGCGCGAGCTCTGGCGCTTCGGCGACGCGTGACGTTGCTAATGGCGGACAATGGTGCGCTCCAGACGCACCGGGGCTGCGGTGCCAGCAGCAGCGCGACTGTGCGCCGCCGCTATCTCTGACGGCCACGCCGCCGACGCCCCCCCCCCCCCTCCCCCCGCGAGGTGTCGAGGTTGGAAAGGCGGCGTGGCGCTGAGGCCTCCTCCGAGACGCTTCAATCCGAAGTGTCACAGACCGCCGGTCGCGCGCCAGTCTGTGAAAGTTTGGTGCGCACTTTCGTGCCCGGCATCTAATCACAAACTTGCAGTCAGCGTGCTGAAACACCTCGCTCCTACGACTTCCGTGTGTCTTTAGAGGCGGGTTCTCTACAATTCAGGCGAGTCGAATAAAACTTGTCTTGTTAGGACCGAAATGAAGTTGAAGTAACGGCTTGTTGTGTCGAAAAATATACGACCCCGTCAATAAACGGGCATAAAGTGGGGGCAGCGTTTGCGCCTGAAAAGCCCTGGTGAGATGGCAGGGGAAGAATAAAGAGGCGTGTTTGCGACCAGTAATGTACTGCTCTAGCGTGCCAAACTCAATCAGCATATTGAAGATTGCACACGCTCCCTCTCGATGTCCACCGGCGGGAATTTATTGACTGACTAGAGGGAGTCGATGCCAACTCTTCACTTACCCTAGAGATCTGAAGATTCATACCATGCTTTTGGTCTAGGCTAATCAGGAAATGTTTTGGGAGCGACATGTCTGCGTAGTCGCAGCGCACTTAAGTCCAAATAACCTAGCGACCATGCCAACGGCGCGTTTGCCGTAGCCCACTTGGGTGCCGCCTTCCGTCTCGGCTGAACTCAGTGGCAACGCCAGAGCGACCAGATTCCAATACAGACAGACAACGCTTTCCCATGTGAAGCGCGCACTCTGTGATTTGCGGCGCAGCAAACAGTCCGAGGTGTCGGCAGACGCCCTCGGGCGCCGCGTAACAAACGGCGAGCACGTCCGACCCGCGGCCGCAGTTCATCTCTGTGAAAACTAGCCTGTCCCTATAAACGACCGGCGATCCATCATTGGGCCATCGAAGCACGGCCGCGGTGTATCCAGACGGCGTGTCTGCCACGCCGCCATCGCACCGGCTGATTTAACGTTGCCAACCGGGCCCAGGGCTGGCCGCGCCACCCGGCCTGCCATGGTCGGCGCGGCGCCTCATAATGCCGACATATTGCGGACTGCAGCGAAATGATGGCGACGGTTTTCATTTGAGATCTCTGCAAATCACACTTGCTTAATAAAGGCTTCATATTGTTACATAGGTTCAAAACACATAATGTTCCTAGAATAAACGTAAAGTGAGGCCAATAGTTTGAAAACTGCAGCCTGCTGCTCACTGGCCTGTTGCTGTGGCCGACAGCAGTGAGTTCCGCAGCCCAGTCCATGCTGGCTCGCAGCCGTTGCAGCGATGTCGCACAGACACGTATGGGCCTGGCCCGCACCAGGAAAGATGGACGGTTATCCCCCGCGGGCCGCTGGGTCCTGGCCGGACCAGAGGGGCGGCCGTCCTCCGCAGGCCGCTGGGTCCGGGCCGGACCAGAGGGACGGCCGTCCTCCGCAGGCCGTCCGGACCCGAGAGGGACGGCCGTCCTCCGCAGGCCGCCCGTGCCCGAGAGAGACGGCCGTCCTCCGCAGGCCGCCCGGGCCCGAGAGGGACGGCCGTCCTCCGCAGGCCGCCCGTGCCCGAGAGGGACGGCCGTCCTCCGCAGGCCACCCGTGCCCGAGAGAAACGGACATCCTCCGCAGGCCGCGCGTGCCCGAGAGGGATGGACATCCTCAGTAGGCCGCCGGGTCCCATCCGCACCAGCTTCGGTGCAGGTGGAGCGCTCGGCGGCCGTCCCCTGCGGCACTGCGGCATCACCGCGCTCGCTGGACGGGGACGGCATCACCGCGCTCACTGGACAGGGACGGTCTCACAGCGCTCGCTGGACAGTGACGGCATCACAGCGCTCGCTGGACACTGGCGGCATCACCCCGCTCGCTGGACGGTGACGCCGGGGCTTAGCTGCGCTTTGTGGTGCACTTGCACTGGTCGACCATCTTGCTACTGGCGCAGCGATCCCACTGATGAATATGTTTCCGTTTCCCATGTGGACACTGACTGCTGCTGACCTGGAACGTGACACGGCGCCCTCGTTGCCTCAAAGGTGGTCGAGGTTGTTTTGACCCACCAAATTACAATGGCGTCGTGACTTGACATACTTTACAC
>NW_023596576.1:23060775-23105300 GCF_011947565.3 Pollicipes pollicipes | reverse complement strand
CCCCGATGTGTGATGTTTATGCGCCGGGCCGCTGGCGAGGGGGCCGCCAAGAGAATGTGAAGGGCCGCGAACTGCGGCCCTCGCAGGTGGAATGGTAGCCTTTTGAGGGGTGAGAACTTCATTAACTTTTGACGCCCGTTTCTCAAACCGACGCATGGTGGCGCATAGTACCTGGGCACATTCCGGCCTGCAGTTCAGTTTAGTCCCGATGCGTTGATTCCTTGTCAACTTCTGACCTAACATTCTCAAACCGTAGGGGTATTAAACGTATCCCATGGCTTTCTGATGCCATTGTATGGTCAAAAAAGAAAACAAATACGGCTCACATGGCATTCAGATTTCCCCATACAAGCAATCCAGCTGCAGGTAGGCCGTCGCGGCTGCATCTCATTCCTCCGCGTCATCCGAAGGCCGATTAAGTTGGGGCGTAATCCCGGATTTTGTTGCCACCTGATGCCTTATGGACCCTTATTTGTTACGCGCGCGCTGTCCATTTCTCTCTCACGAAACGTCTGTTTTCCTTACACGCCCACGTACGTTCCATCACGCCAAACAGAACAACTGGGCAGGGGCTAAGAAGCCGCATATGGTTGTTTTTGTTCCGCAGGTAGTCTGCAACTCAGTACCTATACACGCTGCTACAACCGTCCTCGCCTCCCTTCCTCTCCCGGATCTCTGTATTACTGTCCAGACTGAAACCTCGGTGATCAGTTTTCATCCAGCTATCTCCTGCAGATCATTCGCTTCACGTATTCCGCACATCGCGCCAAACATGGCACCGGGCGAGTCAGCGAGGTGATCTGCCCCCTCCCCGCCCAGTCTACTGTAGCTCCGTCAGCTGAACAGCGCCCGGCCGCGGGAGCCGCTCACAGACACGATATGGAGGCAGCGTGGTGAGAGGTCCTCATCCTCCCGCATCCAGGGCGTCACAAGAACACACAGCCACCTCCTCCACCTCCTCCACCACGCCACCCGCAAACAAGTGCTCTTCCTCGCGTCCGCCGCCCTCCCCGCCGGTCTCACGCTCCCCCCAGTGGCGTCACGCACGCGTGACCCGCCTCTCAGTCACGCACGCATGGAACCTGCCTTCCAGTCACGCACAGCGCGTTCGCGTCGAGCTCGTGCGCGCCGGTGCCGGCGTCGAGTCTTGGCGCGGCCGACACGCTGCGAGCGGCGGCGGGGCGACGGTCCCGATAACATCGACCGGCGCTGGCACCATTTGTTGCCGGCTAACAATGGTACATCTTCGAGCGTGGAGTCGTAATGACTATGAGGAGACGGCCCCGGGCGGCCGGTCCCGCGGGGGCACGGCACGCGCCGGGCAGCGGGTCCCGCAGGGGCACGGCACGCGCCGGGGCAGGGTCGGTCCCGCAGGGGCACGGCACGCGCCGGGGCAGGGTCGGTCCCCGCAGCGGCACCGCGCCGCCCTCTCAGCTAGGACGTCCGGTGCCGGGCCGGCCGAGGTAGCTCTACTGAACTGACGAGTTGAGACTGCGCAGTTCGCAGTATGATGCTGCTCAAAGCTGAACTTGAGGTATGTTCCTCGAGCCAGATCAGTTCTTAGATTTCCATGCATGGATTTCGATATCAGCCCGTTTAATCTAGGTTTCTTAATACTGTTGTTTACACTAAGGACGGCACTGCACAGACATGACCAACAACTTGTGTCAACTCAGTAAGATTTATTGTTCAAGGCGAGCCATTTTCCCCAAGTTCTCCGCATTACGTCAACAAGCTGACGATGGTAAGGTTGGCCAGTACCAGGCTGCGCCATCTATCCAACAGCGGCTGCGAAGGCTAGTCGTGGCGTGCCATATTTACCATCGCCGCGTTCGACAATGCTTGTGATATGCCTGCGATCCGAAACAATGGGCAGTGGAGCGGTTACGCTAAGCGGATCTGGGAACTAGCCCGACCACACCCAGTCAAGGGCCTGCAGCTGCGCGCGTCAGAAACTCGTTTACTCGAGAAATAGTGTTTGAAACAGCGTTGTAAACACATTGTTGAAGAGGTTCATCCAATGGGGGAGGCGCAGCGGGTCAGTCGGCGGGTCTGGAGCTGCGCGTGACTGACGCGGCCGGCAGCACAGTTGCACGCGCTCCCACCCTGACAGCGAGCAGCGCCGCCGGCCTGGCGTGTCGCCGCAGCGTGGGCCTTACGCGCTGACGGCAAAGTGACGTGTGGTTTCAGGATGAGATCGATTGCGCTTAGCAGATTATGTAAAAAGATGGGAAATTACCGTAAGTGAACCCGGTGTCACGTGTTCTCTGCTTGGTGCGATGTTTCCAGGCCCCGTCCGCGCCACTCGCCGTCGCTCCTCTTTGGTACAGGCAACCGAAGATCAACAATGTGTTTGTAACAGGTTCAGGAATGTGTAGATATACCTATAACCCCGGAGCACAGCGAAGCGCGGTCATGAAATCTCAATCATCTTCATGATGCATGACGATGTGTCATGTTTTTGGCATCCAAAATAAGCAATATATATATATATACATTATATAATAACTGCATATACATGCTCTTTTATTTCAAGAGAAATGACGTCCATCATACCACTGACGCACCGACATTTCTGTTCTGTGCGCAAACTACGTCGACACCATGCCAAAAGATGGCTATGGAGTCACCTTCGCATTCGAGTATTGCCGCCTTGAAAAATTTGGTTGTAAAACGTTGATCACAATATCGCAGTCACAGATATTCTTTACATGTCCTTTCCAAAACGAGACAGTCAATCTTAGCCACCATCCACTTCCATTTCCGGTTTGCCCTCCACCGCTATTCGGTAAAAGCTGCGCAGTGGGGACATCTAGCGGCCTTATCAGCTCAATCAGGCAGCCTTCTTCTCGGTGTCAAGGAGCGCGCCGCCTCGCCCGGCCGCACCGCACCAGCTGTTTGTTTGAGCTCCTCGCGCTGTCGTGGGCTCGTCGTGAGTCTCCTCCAGCCACTCGGACTCGGAGCTTCACTCGTGAGGCGTCCCGCCCACACGGCCCACCGGTTGGAGGAGACCACAGGTGGGGCTGTGCACACGTCACGAGGCCTGAAGTGCCAACTGTGTCCTCCCGCCGCGTGGACAGTTCGTGCCCGCAGGGGTGAAAGACGGGCCGAGCCGCCTCGCTGGGAATGTATTATGCAAATGCAGAGGCGCACATACTAGGTGATTGCGCGATAAGTACGATTATAACTGTTCCCTGCGGTTGTGGACGCCCTGACAGCCAACCAGCGCCAATCCATCATAGCGACGTCAGCTCCTTTGCCACCTGAATGATGAGACCGCGGCACTCAATCCCAAACCTCGACATGTTAAGGAGCAACGGCATTACACGACCTGACCATCTATCCCACCTTCAAACCCGTGATCTACGCAGCGCCCAAGTTGAGTGCCTAGGATTAATGGTCAGTCTTTTGAACAATATGTTTTCATAAAAGTCCCGCCATGCAAGTTTTTTTTTGGCCGCCATGGATTGAGTCGGACTTCGCTTCACTCCAGAGAATATGCACAACTTTGAGATGAACTATGAACAAGCTATACTACTAATTAGCTTTGCCCACTCGCAAGACATGGCTAGCTTAATAACCGATTCAGCAAATGCGCAGAATGCTGCGCGGCGGTGCCGCGTTTGCCACAGCGCCAAGCTGGCCGACCCATTCCCTGTCGCAGTGAGCCCGCCTGCCCGTGGGGGCCGGCGCGTAACGCCGCCAGCGTCTCCGTGCACGTGCTCTCCGCGTACGACCCCCGGGCTGTCGTCCGTCCGGCCGATGCGACCGCATGCGCCTGGCATGTCGCTCGCGTCTCCCATCGGTCGGATCGCAGGCGCGCCCGTCCCTCTTTCGCCGACCGAAGCCGCCGAAACAGACCGCGCCGTCGCCGGCTGCTCGGTCCGAAGAATACCGAATGAGCGGCTGGACGGCCCCGGCGGAGCGGCGCGTCAGCGGTGGGAGAGCGGCCGCCGCCGACGCCGCCTCTACTGCGCGGTCGGCCGCCGCTGATAACGCCCGACGGAGACGCCGGAGTCACGCGTGCAGCGCGCCGCACGCCGCGTGAGATGGACGGCGTGTGGGAGGCGGCGCTGCTCCGCCGCCCCGCACTCGCTGCGCGAGCGTGAAGCAACCGAAGCAGTGTGCAACAGGCCTATCATGTTGCGACGACCTGACGTGAGCTGGGTGTCACTAGGACGCCAGCGCATCGTGATGGCTCACCCAGCGAGAGGGCAACATGCCGTCGGGAATGACGGGAGCACAGGCTCCTCTTTGGGACGGCCGTTGGTAAAGCGCCACCTGTCGGCAGGCCGGCCGTGGCGGACGAGCTCGATCACTGAGCGGCGGCCGCGGGACGCCGCTCACCGGCCGGGAACGCCAGCCAGACGACCGCTCGGTGGCGGCCGCGGGGCGCCGCTCGCCGGCCGGGAACGCCAGCCAGACGCATGTGGTCGCCGCCAAACCCGATTACGAGTCCACCGACGCGCACTGGTCGCCGTCCCGAGAGGCGGCGGCCGTCGGACGCGGCTGGCCCCCTGCAGGCCGGCGGTGAGCCGCTGAGCGCGTCGGCTCAGGGTGTGCCCAGGGCTCAGGGTGTGCCCAGGGCTCAGGGTATGCCTAGGGCTCAGGGTATGCCCTGGGCTCAGGGTATGCCCTGGGCTCAGGGTATGTCCTGGGCTCAGGGTATGCCCAGGGCTCAGGGTGTGTCCAGGGCTCAGGGTGTGTCCAGGGCTCAGGGTGTGCCCTGGGCTCAGGGTATGCCCTGGGCTCAGGGTATGTCCTGGGCTCAGGGTATGCCCAGGGCTCAGGGTGTGCCCAGCACCGCGGGGCTCAGGGTATGCCTAGGGCTCAGGGTGTGCCCTGGGCTCAGGGTATGCCCTGGGCTCAGGGTATGTCCTGGGCTCAGGGTATGCCCTGGGCTCAGGGTGTGCCCAGGGCTCAGGGTATGCCCAGGGCTCAGTGTATGCCCAGCACCGCGGGGCTCAGGGTGTGCCCTGGGCTCAGGGTGTGCCCAGGGCTCAGGGTATGTCCAGGGCTCAGGGTATGCCCTGGGCTCAGGGTATGCCCAGCACCGCGGGGCTCAGGGTGTGCCCAGGGCTCAGGGTATGCCCAGGGCTCAGTGTATGCCCAGCACCGCGGGGCTCAGGGTGTGCCCAGGGCTCAGGGTTTGTCCAGGGCTCAGGGTGTGCCCAGGGCTCAGTGTGTGCCCGGGGCTCAGGGTGTGCCCTGGGCTCAGGGTGTGCCCTGGGCTCAGGGTGTGTCCAGGGCTCAGGGTGTGTCCAGGGCTCAGGGTGTGCCCAGGGCTCAGGGTGTGCCCAGGGCTCAGGGTGTGCCCAGGGCTCAGGGTTTGCCCAGCACCGCGGCGCTCACTACCTCTACGCTCTGGTCCAAATGTCGGAGGCGCACCCCTGTCGTGAGCGAGCCTGAGGGGTTGTACACCGGCTCGCCGCAGTTCGACTGCAGTTAGTCACCGGGACGCTACGGCTCCGGGACGGCCCAGCTCATTATCCCATCACGGCGTCTTTCGCTGGCTGATGTGCATTGTTCGAAACAGTAGGCTACTGGGGTCTCAGTTGCCGAACATAACTTCAAAGCCGAAATCCGCTGCCAAGCCTTCGTCCGCGGCCTTTGGCGGGCTGCGAACCTACCGTCACATTCCCTTTCCCAAGCGATCACCAATCAAGCAGAAGACGAAGAACGGGTGGACAGGTTGTCTGCAGTACACACACATACATTCACGAGGCGTGTATGTATGTGTGTGTGTGATGTAGTGATATAAGAGACACCGATCTTTCCGCTCTCCTACAATTCTGATGCAGGGTTGAGTAGCGTATGTCAAGTGGCTCGTGTGGAGCACATAATTTCCGTTATGCGGACAGTGAAACATTATACAGCTGCTTCCATTTCGATGCAGGGCAGCATGCAAAACGCTTCATTTGCTTGTGATTTCATCAGAAACGTGCACCTTCTTTCCTGCGTGGCTTTGGCGGCGTTGTTGTGTGGTGCTGGCCAGATGTCCGAGGTTACACCATGTATATGAGTATGACGAGGTGAGCTAATATAACTTCTTCACCGTCATTGCTAACTGGTTCTTCTTATTAAACAAAGATTGGCTGTTTCACCCTATGTCAAACGAGGCCAGAGAAGCGATGCCAGCACGCTTCTCCTAGCCTTGAGACTTGTATCCATTTAACTTGAGACTTGTATCCACTTAGCTTGAGACTTGTATCCACTGGCATGTACAAAAACAAAATCGTTCGACAGCTGGGACGTTAACTGGCCTCACCATCGCCTCATGCTTGCCTGCTTGCTGAAGCATATCGAAGGCATCGGGGATTGCGACATAAAATGAGATGGCAGCTCAAAGCTGTAAGGGTTGGGAATGAAATACCGCTATAAAACGGAGCCTTCCACCCAGTTCAGTTTTATTGCAGCTGACGCGTCGAAAAAAGGTGAGCTTAGCCGCGTAAATCTGTTTGTTTCCTCTGCGCGTAAATCTGTTTGTTTACTCTCTTACTCTCTATCAGAGTCGGTGGGGGAGAACGCGTAGTGCAATCTGGTTGGTGCCAGATCACCCTACGTAATCCCTAGTTACCCAAAAAGGTTGCTGAAACGAGTAGGGCCACGTTGCAATTAATCGTTACGCACTTGGACGCTTTTACTTGTTTGGACGGCGTAAGCTGCCGGGAGCGAATGGTTACGCCAGCGTGGCCTCGCTCGTTCTCTACGGTCTTCGCCCCTAGGAAGCCTTTACCCCAAATCGTAAGAGCGCACGTTTTCAGCGCGATCGCCGGTAGTGTGCTGCTCCCTCAGGCCCCCCTGAGCCGCCGGGCGGTGTGAGAACCCCTGATCGAGTGTTCGATTCACCACAACGCGTGACCTTTCGCCAGGAGTCGCTACCCCGCGCACTGAACGCGTGTCCATCAGCGAGCAGATGTCCGTGACGCGACCCTCGCGTCGGCGCGAGACGGCACGCAGACCTTCACCAGGCCTTGCAGACCAGACCAGAGGGCACGCAGACCTCTTGACCCCGCACAAAGTTGTATGTTAGCGTCATTTGCATTCGAGATGCGTCAAATGTCATTTCTGTGGAAAATGTTATTTAGACGTATTAGGTGTGTTATTTTTTTAGTACGCTTTGGCTACGCGGCGGACCCACAATGCCCTGCGCGGAGCCGGCGGGACTCTTGTCTGAGGCGATCCGCGGTGACAGCCGTCAATAAACGCAACACCGCATGTCTCCGGGACCTGACATTTTTAGCAGTATGTGTTTTTGGTCAGCAGATCATGCTAAAATCATGTAGTTTCATTCTTGCGTCAATTATCCAGAGTTCCGTCAGTCATTCCCAGAGTCCCTTGCGTCCAGGACGGACCAGAGGTCCATCCTTCTGCACACCTTCCAGCTGCCTTCTCTCTACCTCCCAGCTACCTCCTCTGTATCTCCCAGCTGCCTCCTCTCTACCCTCCTAGCTACCTCCTCTCTACCTCCCAGCTGCCTTCTCTCTACCTTCCAGCTGTCTCCTCTCTGCCTCCTCTCTGTCTCCTAGCTGCCTCCTCTCTACCTCCCAGCTGCCTCCTCTCTACCTCCTAGCTACCTCCTCTCTACCTCCCAGCTGCCTCCTGTCTACCTCCCAGCTGCCTTCTCTCTACCTCCCAGCTACCTCCTCTCTATCTCCTAGCTGCCTCCTCTCTATCTCCCAGTTACCTCCTCTCTACCTCCCAGCTGCCTCCTCTCTGCCTTCCAGATGTCTCCTCTCTACCTCTCGGCTGCCTCCTTTCTACCTCCCGGCTGCCTCCCCCTCCCCCCCCCCCCCCACCCAGCTGTCTCCTCTCTACCTCCCAGCTGCCTCCTCTCTATGCTCCAGAACCACTGCGCTAACTGTCCGGCTGTTTGCGACGATAGGCGGGCGGAGAGACACCTGAATCTGCCTGACGCTTCTGGCCCGGACGCCCTGAGCACAGCCAGGGGAGACGGCCCGCGGGATTCTGTAGCCTGCGGCCGGCGCGGTCGGGTCCGCCGCCCAGCATCCAGCGAGCCGACGGACGGGCGGCGCCGGTGGCCGATCGTCGGCGGCCACCGCCCGTGTTGACCATGACGAGGCCTCAAAGGTCAGGTGCGCACGTGCAGCTATCTGCGTGACGGTGAGGCGCGCTCACAGCAAGCGGGCGGTGGAAGTGAGCGCGCGGTGCAGGGTGGGAGTTTCTAGCTAAGCGCGCGGGAAGCAGAGTCGTGCGTCTGGGCTCGCGGAGTCGCAACGCGGAGACATGCGTCTCCAGGGACGCCAGGAAGAATAACGCGCCTTTATAGATGCGAGAAAGAGGCAGGTGTCCTTAGATATTCGAAACCGTGTCACAAAGTCACACGTCTTTAGAGACACTGAGACAGAGTTACGTGTCTCGAGAGACGCGACATGTAGTGTCGTGCGTCTTCAGGGACAGAGACGCGGGTCTTGAGGGCTACAAGACTAAGTCATGTACATTGGGGGACGCAGAGCAGCGGGTTCTAAGAGACACGAATCAAAGTCACGGGCTTTCAGAGACACGACACAAAGGGACGCGAAGCAAAGCCATGTGTCTCAAGAAACGCGAAGTAGAGCCATGAGTCTTGAGTGGGGCGAGGCAAAGGGACACATAACGGAACCACATGTCTCGAGGGACGCGAGGAAAAGAAGATAAGCCTTGAGATGCGGGGCAGAGTCATGTCTCTCTAGACACCCGAGGCAGAGTTATATATTTTTAGACACGCGAGGCAAAACCGTGTCTCTTTAGACACGCGACGCAGAGCCATGTCTGTTTAGACCCGCGAGGCAGAGACATGCGTCTCAGGAGATATGGAAGAAAACCATGCGTCTTTATAAATACGGACAAGGCTCCTCAGAGACGCGTGGTGGAACCATATGTATTGAGAGGCATCAGACAGTTATGCGCCATAAGAAGTGAGGCAGAGCCATGCATCTTAATAGAAGTGAGGAACCGCGCACATTGACAGACGTGAAACACGGGTCCGGAGAGGTGCGTGGCCGAGCTATGTCAGAAGGGATGCTGGGAAAAGTCATGTGCCTTGAGACACAAGGCAGATGCACCTGTCTTGAGTGGTGAGACGAGGCAAGGGCCCTGGGAGACGAGTGGCGGAGTCATGAAAAACGCGTGGCAGTGGTGTGTGCGTCAAGGCGCGAGGCAGAATAATGTGCGCTAAGACGGAGTCAGAGTCATGTGTCTCGAGGGATGCGACGCTGAGCCATGGCTCCTCAGAGAAACTGGGCAGAAACCAGTGGCTTGAGGGAGAGAAACGCGAAGCGGAGCCCCGTGCCTCGAGACGCAGGACGGAGGCATGCGTGCCGACGTCGGGAGGCGTGACGGAGCGCGTGCTAGCGCCGACTAGACTGGGGACGACAGCTACCTGCAATCGCTCTCGACTTACCTCAGCAGGTTGCCGGTGCGGCGAGTGACTAGCCAGGGCGACTCCTCGTAGTTCTTCCGGATAAAACTGTTGCCCATCTTGCGGACACCACGTGCGGGCGCGCGCACGCCACAGACACACCGAAAAGCGGCGGGGCCGGCGCGGCGGCCGGGTGACGGGCGTCAGGGGCGCCACCTACCTCAGGCGGAGGCCGGGCCGGCACTGGGTCACCTCAGGGTCAGTCGAGCGCGCGCTAGCACAGGTCAGGATGCCACGCAGCCGGGTCAGCATCGCGCGCCGCCGCTGAGCACATGTCACGCGCGTGGGCGCGGACGGCGAGTGCGGCGCGGTGCGGACGACTGCGGCGCGGCGCGGGCGGCGGCCGGCGTGCCCGCGAGGTCACTGGCGGAGAGAGAAAGACCGGTCAGCACGGGAGCTGAATACGGACCGCCCGGCCCGCCGGCGCTGGGTGGACACCGTTTGTCTGCAAGGATCTGATTGGCGCATAGCTATGGACACAGTGGTCTGTTTCGAACCGCGATTGTCTGCTCGCTGTGACCCTGCTAATTGGTCATTGTAGGAGGATTAATAGGGCTGCCCACAATGAGCGGCCGATTAGTAAATGCCCTACTGTCCGGTGCTCATTGGGGTCAAATCAGGTTTAGAAGCCCGTGGAGATTTGCCTAACATGCCATTGGCACGGTGAGCGGACTACAAAAACAAATCAAGAAATATTGATTCAGGAAAGACGTAGTTTCTCTAATTAGCTTCATGGCGTTCAAAAGACGAGAGACGAGAGGCGTATCGGAAAACGGCGTTAACAAGCAGATTCCTCTAAGTCCAGCATGCTTTGCTAGAGCTGGCTGCTATTTTTTCGGGCCCTGGGAATATCAAACACATGTGGAGCAAATGTCCACAGTGAGTCTTAGCATGCAACAGTGCTGATCGCTGAGCATGATCGTTCTGCCGGAAATGAACCGCACAGTTCCCTTGTGTGAGAATTGTGAGTGTATCTGGTGTCGAATGAAGAAATAGGTACTTTCTCACTCGATGGTACCCACTGTTTCCTTGTTTACTTTACGGAAGCATTAATTTACCAAGCCGCATCCTTTGTACGATGTAGACGATGGAATGAACTAATGCTGGCCTTAAGAAGGTGTTCAAATATGACCAAACAGCTGAAATCTCTATTTTTACGGCATTAAGGCAACTCTCAGCACGTGTGCATTGTCTGGAATTATAGCTGTTATAACAAAGGGTTGGCTGCTAGCGAGCCAGAAAAGGTCAGCCTACCATGGAACGGCAGCCTTGTTGAATCGCTGCACGAAAATGACTTCTCCCCGTAGTCCTGCTGATTTTGAAAAATGATGTCTTTTAACTGATGTGAGTAGTGGATTAAAATGCTGCACGTAACAACTTCCACCTAACGTGCGAACTGAGCTCAACAGTACGAAGCAAATTTCATTGAGAAAATAATATTGAGAACATTCCACCAGTATAGCAACTTTGACGTTGCTGGCAAACCATCTCAGTCTGTACACGCAAGTGCTTAAATCAGCGTGTTTGGGTCTCGAAGTCCAGCAACCTCAGAACAGGTGCACTATATCGGGACGTCATGAATGTTTCACGGGGCTCGATGTCCTCGTGAAATTTATTTATCTCATCTCGGATTCCCCTGGGAGCTCCTGACTTTCCCCTGCCCTTCAGATTTCCGGAACCTCCTTCACCATTTTGCACTCCCTGGTAGCCTGGGAGATCCCTTAGGGTCTTCTGGTCCCAAAGGACCCTCTTACCGTCTCTGGGGCCTGTATTTGGGCGCTTTATATCACAGCATTTCCTGGGGCCCGGAATCCGTGTGGTTGCGAAGTGCTCTTGTGTGAACGTTTACCATTGGACCAAACTCTCGTGACATCTCAGGCACTTTTTTGTTTTGCTCAGGACTGAGCATCAATGTGCTCTGATTTCCATCACTTTAATATGACTTGTATTATGTCAGTGTGACTAGCTGGCATAGACTTTGGGCACGATATATGAAAAGGAATTTAGTAAAAGCAATATATGATATATCGGTAATACAGGTTGGGAGCGAGTGATGTCGCTCAGACCACGGCCAATGCCCAACATTCCCTATTCATACACCAGGCGCTCTTCACAACCCTTTCACAAGTCGCCACAAGCCTTCATCGTAGGCCTGACGTCAGCAATCCTCGGTGACGTCATTTGCCATCTGTCGTCCGTGCCGGCACGTCAGGTTTTCGTTCAAGGCCCACATCAGGGAATCACCCACCCACACCCACCTCCTGTGAGCAGTACTGTGGCATTGCAGCAGTGCTCCCTGCAAAAAGAGGGTACCCACGGCACCACACCGACCCCCGGAGGCCGACACCACCGCGAGAGGGTGGAGCCGTTCCCTGCGGACTCCCGGCGCCGGAAAATCTCACCGCTGTCTCCGACCAGCTCCCACGTCTGAGGTCAAGGTCCGTGGGAGCCGGACGCGGCCGCCCATTCCCCGCCGGGGGCGCTGACAGGTCAAGCCCTTCTCTTCGGGTCCAGGTCACCCCAGCCTTCTGACGACGGGGCGGGCGGCACCTGAGCCCGACTGGGGCCGCGCGGCCGGCGCGCCGGGGCGACCGGGGGCGACCGGGACGTCCGGCGGACCTCGAGGGCTTCTGAGACCCGAGCCCAGCCGCCGGCTGATCGCGAGCCCGGCGCCGGTCGATACACGTGCCGGCCGGGGTCCGGGCCGCCCCGCCGTCATCCCGCCGCTGACGGCCGGCCCGCTCCGGAGCGGCAGAAGTGCGCGGTCACGTCTCACGCGTCATGTGTCGCGCGGCGTGGTGACAGGCTGTGACGTCATGGGCTGTCATGAAGCGGCGGCTGGCTGGCCCCAGCACTCGAGTGCATGTGACAGATTACGCGCTAGGGATGACGGTCGACATTGGAGCCTTAATCGATCTTTCAAAACTGAGTGAAAGGCTGGATAGAATCACTACGGTTGTGGTCACAGGTGCACGCAAGTAATGAAAAAATGAGTGAATGGATATTTAAAATGTTTATAACGTTCTTTGACGCCTACAGTCCGTATAACGAGTGTACATATTGCTACATATACATCACGCCAGTGCTGACGCCGTTGCCTGAAACGCGTTCGATGGAATGCTGGCTTGGATACACATCGCCAAAGGCCACAGGTAGATTTTGCTGTCTTCCGCTTCGACACGCACTTCCGGCGCACACAGCTGCCCTCGCTCCTCGTCCCCGCCACACCCGTACGCAGCGTGCGCTCCCGGAATAACGCGGCAGGCGCTGGCGCCCGTCGACATCCGACGCCGTGCGTTAGTGCTCCTTCCCGCTCACACCGCGGCACGCACACCGGGGCTGCGCCGCCGCCGGGAGGCAGTCGGCGCTCTGGAACGGCGCCGATAGCATCCGCCGCGCTCCCGACCAGCCGCGCCCGGGATGTCAGCCGGGCAGCGAGGCCGGAGGTGCTCGCTCATGTAAAGGTCTCGGGTTCGAGTCTGGGTGGCCGCATGAATTTAGTCGCCGAATGAATAAAACTGGTAGGAAAATGGTGGAACCACCAAGGAACGTGAGTTCTTTAGGAAGCAGCAGTTACGTTTTGGAATGACAGGGCTACTTCGTTCGACATAACCCGCGTAGAAAACAGCACGTGCGGGTTTTTAGTGCGGTACCATAAATCAATTTCCATCGCTATTCATCTCAGAACTCTATCACATCGCGCGCCAAATCATTCCAAATAAGTTTTATGCCATTGTTATGGTAGCCAGTTGTTCAAAATGACAATTTTCTGGACGATCTATCTCGCATTGCACGTCCCGAGTGTGATCATAACCTTGTAAGCAAACTACCAGCGACAATGCCAGTTCATTAAAAAACAAAGTTCATTCAGCACAGAGCTATTACTAGATATACAAGGATGCCAATCAATCCAGTAGTTGTGAAAATCCCAAGCAAGTTGATGCCCTGCTTGGAGAAGCCTCTCCTGTAAAAGTATCCCATTCACCGAAATCCGATCCTCCCTTTGTGAAAGGACACGCCTGTGGCTGTTATCTAGAAAACATCCCTTTATGGCACCGCATGGAGAACCACCGCAGAATGAGGCGATCGAGCCGAGATTGCACCGAGAGCCCATTCACTCCTGTTCCGGGGTTCTGCGGCGCTCCTCTCGTGTCGGGCGGCAGCAGTCAGATGAAGGTCACAGAGGGGCCAAGTGCAGTCAGCTGGCGCCAGGTCGGCCGAGCCCGGGCCCCGTTCGAGGCGTCATCCCCCAGCAGCGGCAGCAGTCCGTGCAAATCGACACAAACGTCACGCGCTCACAGCCGCAGCGCCGCGAGTGCCTACCTGCGACCATCCCAGCCCGTCTCTTTCCGGGCCGCTCTCCCATGGCGGCGGACGTGGCGCAGCCCGGAACATGGCGGCGATCGCACGCGCCCACCGCGCAGCGCCGCTCTCCCCGCCATCCGCCACGCTGCCGCCCCCGCCTGCCCCCTGCGCCGCCGCCCCCGCTGGCGGGGCCAGGTCGCGGCCGGCTCGCTCTCACCTGGGGTCGGGTCGGGTCGGGTTGGCTGGCGGGCGGCGGGCTCGGCGCGGCCGCCGGCGGTCGGGTGGCGGAGCGGCGCGCGCTCGCGCTCCGCCGCGGCCCAGCGATCAATAGCGCCGGCCGGAGGCTGCATCTGGGCGGCGCGGCGCACGCCACCGCCGCCATCCCTCTCGCACCGACTCATATAGCATGCATTAGCGGCGGCCGGCCGGCCGATGGATGGCCGTCGGTGCCGGCGCGGCCGACGCTACCTGCCGGGCGGCGCCGGGGCGACGCCGACACCCGGGTCACCGCGGGCGCCGGTCAGCAGGGCGCCGGGGCCGGCGTGGGTCGGCAGCGCGTCGGGCTGGTGTGGGTCAGCAGAACACGGAACTAGGTGCGTCTGCACAGTATAGACCTGAGTGGGGCGGCTGCGCGTGGCGGCTGGGATGAGTCAACTGGATACCGGGACTGCGAGGAGTCAGCCAGACGCGGGGACTGCTATAGGTCAGCGGGACATGGGGGCTGGGGTGGATCAGCGAGGCATGGAGGCCAGGGTGGGTCGGCGGGGCATGGAGGCTAGGGTGGGTCAGCGGGACATGGAGGCTGGGGTGGGTCAGCGAGACATGGAGCCCAGGGTGGGTCGGCGGGGCATGGAGGCTAGGGTGGGTCAGCGGGGCACGGAGGCTAGGGTGAGTCGGCGGGGCATGGAGGCTGGGGTTGTTCAGGCCGACAAGGAGCTGGGGTAAGTCAACAGGACGCGATGACGGGGCTTGCAGCTCGCGGACAGGGATAATCGCTTCGTCGGTGTTCTGCCTTCCGGTATCCATGGACAGACAAACAAACACGATCGGCCTTCTGGCTTCCGGTATTCAGCTGGTGTTGGAAGCATGGGACCACCAGTCACGCCGTACATCAAGTGGGTCTGTTTATTATTTCCATTGCAGCGCTCCAATATTAGCGGCACGGGCCGGCAGCTCGCGTTTGACCGCTACCACTGCAGGAGGCAGGCAGCCGAATTAATTGTGAGAGCTGTGCTGCAGTGCCTCCGGACAGACGGAGGATTTGGCTGTTAACAAACAATAATACACGCTGGAATTTATGATGATGACAATGCAGTTATCCAGGTAAATCAGCGTTGGGCCTTCATCGGTATCCCAATCTATGAGCATGGTAGCACATGGTAGCAGAACAAAAATCGCGCAACACACACCCAGCAGGAAACTTTAACAGCCCCTAATGCACATTTTGACGTGCAACTCATGTGACACGTATGTCTGTGTGTTGTCTTGGCTTAGCTCACGCCTCACGCAACATACTCTTGCATCTGACGTCGACATCTCTCGTTTGATCCTGTTTTAACCTGACCTTAAGATGGTAATTTTGCATTACACTGTTTGTGATAACGGTAGTAGTCATGTGGCACATGATAACCGATTAACCATTGTCACAGGCCATAGCACTTGGTGCGTGGTGGGCACATCCACGACCAGTAGCGCTAACCTAACAAACCATACCGACTGTGAAAAAAGACAGGAACCTTGAGGCGGCGTCTGGTTCATTTCTGTCAAGATGCTGACCCTCAGCAAAAATGAGCCACTCGGCTTGGCAACGTTGAAGATATGGGGCCAGTAATTTCCCCGCGCCCCGGAACCGGCTGTTCTCTTTCAGGCGATGGCATTTGAGTCCAACATGTTCTGGCTCAAACCTGAGTCAATCTAAGAGCTGAAATCGTTTACAGGAAATCACATGTGAAATGTGATAAAAATCACACCAAAATGTGAAAAATCACATACAGGAACTCACATGCCCAGAGTAAGCCAAACACTACCCACACATTACCACCGGCCTCATTTTGCTTCCGATATGGACCAGGAGCGTGGGCAGACCCGTTCCGCTCGGTTCACTATCCGACGGCAACACGCGCCTCCCACGCGCATGACCGCCGGTCACGCCCGCACCCATGCACCTCTCTATGAAGCCCATCTCGAGCGCCGTCCACCCCGGCCTCTGACACCTGCGCAGGGTGGAGGGCGACGTGGCCCCGCATGCAAGGAGTGTGGAAATCCACAAAAAGCCCGGCAGCGCGGTCGCCTGCCCGCCCGGCGGCCCTGAGACCCATTGTTCATTTGGCAGCGTAAACAACCCGGGCCAGGCTCATAAAAATGCAAATCTCCAGCTGGTAACGGATAGCCGGTGCCGAGTAACCCCGACGCGCTGTAACTCGCGGGTCAGGCTGCCCATGAGAACGCCAGTCAGCGGCAGGCTGAGGCTGCGATGGCAGGCTGAGGCTGCGGTGCCAGGCTGATACTGCGTTGGAAGGCTGAGGCCGCGGTGGCAGGCTGAGGCTGCGGTGGCAGGCTGAGACTGAGGCTGCGACAGCAGGCTGAGGCCGCGGTGGCAGGCTGAGGCTGTGGTGTTAGACTCAGGCTGCGGTGGCAGGCTGAGGCTGCGGTGGCAGGCTGAGACTGCGTTGGAAGGCTGAGGCTGCGACAGCAGGCTGAGGCTGCGGCAGCAGGCTGAGGCCGCGGTGGCAGCCTGAGGCTGTGGTGTTAGACTTAGGCTGAGTTGGCAGGCTGAGGGCGCGGTGGCAGGCTGAGGCTGCGGTGGCAGGCTGAGGCTGCAGTGCCAGGCTGAGGCTGCTGTGCCAGGCTGAGGCTGCGATGGCAGGCTGAGGCTGTGGTGGCAGGCTGAGGCTGCTGTGCCAGGCTGAGGCTGCTGTGCCAGGCTGAGGCTGCAGTGCCAGGCTGAGGCTGCTGTGCCAGGCTGAGGCTGCGGTGCCAGGCCGAGGCTGCGGTGGCAAGCTGGGGCTGTGGTGCAAGGCTGAGGCTGCGGTGGCAGGCTGAGGCTGCGGTGGCAGGCTGAGGCTACGGCGACAGGCTGAGCCTGCGACGGCGGGTGGAGTCCGCGTTCTCGCGCCCGTTGGTGTGTCGGAGACAGAATACGGGCAGAAGCTGTCTACGATCGTTACGGATATGATGAGGGGCTTCCAGCATGATGCATGCAGCAGTGGTCTTATTGAAGTTGGATGCTGTCAAATGCATTGCTCATGTTGTTTCTCATAACTATGAGCCAAGACTCGTTAAATATGTTCATGAGTGGTTCGGAAGGGCTCGCATAGCAACAGCCAGGGCTGGATTGCTCTTCCAGTTTGTGGGCGGACAGCAGAATTACATCACTGTCAGTTTTGATGAGGCTCAAAAGGCGGAGGAAGCCGCGTACACACCCACGCATCGCTTTCATTCACACCACCGGTGCGCATTCAATTCCATTCAAGGCACCACATGCACATCTGGGCTGCGGGCGCGGCATCTCGTCTGCAAGCGGGCAGCCTGTATTAACATCCATTTTACATAGTGATGTCCGTGGTCAAGCCGAACGAAAACGGCCAAGAGGACAACGAACGCACGCCTAGACCAGGACAGGTCTTCAACACTGGGACAGCGCCTCGTCAAGCAGCCGAGCGGTCGGTCGGAGATGCGTCTCCGGGACGAGGCACAGGGCCTCGGCTGTACCAGGCCGCCCCGCTGGCCGACCGTCCCCTCGTTTGGTAACCAGATCTGAAGCCTCTGTCCTGCCGGACGGCGCTTCACCACCAGCGTTGAGTGGCCTCATTTACATGAGCGCGCGCCGCCGGCCGCCGCCCAACCATGCCCACGCTGCGCTGGCTCGCACGCGGGGTGTCGCGGCCGGCGCGCGCGCGCGCTGCGGGCGCGTCGGAAGCGACGGCCTTCACGTTAGGGGGTGTGACGGCTATCACGTCAGTGTCGTGACGGCTGTTGAATCGCGAAAAAATGAGGGCCGTCATGACAGGGGGAGCGACAGTTCGCCGCGTCCGCGGGCAGTCAGTAACAGGGCAGTCGTATGGGCTGCCGGTGGCGGTTGTCACACCAGAAGATGTTGCAGCCGAAGTGGCAGTCAATGCTGATCAGCGTCAGAAAAAGCGGCGGGCAATGTCAGGCGCTACAGTGGGAGAGCCCCACGACTGGAAGAGACAAAATGTCTGCTCAAAGGTGTGTCTGTCAGAAAGATAGCTTACAACTCTTCAAACATGAGCACGTGCTATGAGTTTGGGATCAGAGATAGGACATCGAGGAGTAGTCCAGCTTTAGGGATCACCGAGTGGACGTTGCAGGATCGAAAAGCGGGGTATACGTATCGGGTCATACGACAATACGAACAGAACAGCTTGCTCACTGTTCCATTTTGTAATGGGATCATCGTTCGAACATCGTGCATGCTGCATCGTTCGAGCATCGTTGCTCATTGTTTCATTTTTTAATGGGATCATCGTTCGATCAATGCTTCCGCGTTGTTCGAACGATGATCTTCGTACATCTCTAGCCTAATAATGAAGTGCGTGTTTTAGCCCATGTGGGCTGGGAACGAAGTTTTAAGACAAAGTTGATTGGTGGAGTAATTAAACGTAGCCAAATCAAATTAAACGTACAGCAGCACGATACTGTAAGACATTTTATCAGAGAAGCGGCTTCAGCGAGAACATCTCGGGTTGTAACTACCTCGACGGACGTAACTCATAAATGGTAAGACTGAACAGGAGCAGTACACGTGATTTGACTCTAGATTTGGCTTCAATTCTATCGCAGTTATTTATTTGTGTATTTAAGCCCTCGCATGTTCCCAGCGATCAAAAGCTTTGGTTGGCCACCAGGCGTCGATAATCTTTGGGGACAGGAGCATATAATTATTGCCAATTGTGGTATAACATGCAGTCACTACTGTGGAAAATGGGATGACATTGACTTTCCACACGCAAGGACGGGTGACAAAAGCTCATTTTTTATGAGAGCGAAAAATGATCATCATTATGTGCTTTCTGGTCGTTTATTTGTAGTCAACGGCAAGATTATGAGCACAAGTTTGCTTAAAACCACAGCATGCAAAGCAATAAAGATTGAGTTAACAACATACGGCCAAATAAAACGGAAGAAGTAATAATATCATTATATAAGAAGCATGGTACTTTTAAGACAAAATACAAAACAAGGGGTCTTTCATGAAATAAGGAAACAAGCAGAAATATAGATGGCTAGATATGAGTAACCAAACCCTTAGTTTTAATTGATACGTCATCCGAAACCTTGGTTTTATATTATATGTTGCTAAATAAAACCAAAAAGAGGGAAAAATTCACCTTCGATGCTTCGTGTTTTCAGTTTTTTGCCTATAAATTATTTCACTTCTTGCTTTACAGTTAACACAATGCCACCGGTCAAGCTTAAAATGTTGAACGTCAGTCCCGCTTTTGTTCTCGTTTTGCGATACACTATTGTGCTTTAAATGACTGTTTTATATCCATAATAAACCAGAGTCTCAGGTTTCCGCTCAGCTATGCAGCAAGCCCCTTTTGTTGTAAAACATTGTTACAGTTTTGATCATCTTGAGTGCTTCTTTTTATATCCGGTGGCTGTTACAGGCCTATTATTCTTGGACCTTAAACCATGAATTGCAATGCCTGGCAAACACTCCAGGTATGTGGAGCGGTGATGGCCAGATAACCTCGCAAGATCAGGTATGGTTCCTGCATTTGGAATGCGAGACATTGGCACGATCCGTTGCATCGGATGTACGCGCTGATTGAAGCAGAAAAGAACAGGGAACCACGCAACGAAGTTGCAGCGAGAGTTCTGCTGCAATGCCAGAGCCATTACCACACGCTTGTTGACGTGTACGAAAATTGGCCTGCGTTAAGTGATATATGTGACGGTGCATTAACATATTACTGAACCCTTCCTTATATGAAGCCTCTCGTTCTTTTAAAGCAGCGCTGACCCTCAATCAGCAGATCCTGCTCGCTTCTTGCATCCCGAATGTACGCTTGGTCCCTGGCCATACATGGTAACCTGTTCAGCACCGCCCGAAATACGGGGATCTGTCCAGGCATATAATGGTATCGCCTCTATTTGCTGACGCTTTGCTGCTGTCATGAAAACTCACATGGAGAAAGTGAGTGTTGTAAAGATACAGGCCTATTTTGGAGAAGTTGTGTTCCGTTAAAGGTCCGAAGTTAACACGCCCACGGGTGACCGGTTGGATACCATTCGATGGGGTGGGGGTCAATTTGACCCCCGGAGATCTCAGCAACTAAGAGCCTAATGACACTCAATTCACAGAGTGTGTTGATCTATATGTGAACTCACATAGATCGAAGTTTCAGGCTCCCAGGTCATGACCCTCGGGTCAATTAAGGTCAAACAAGGTCGAATTCCATGTTGTTCTCCAGAGGGCCACTAGAACCTAGATAACTGTTCTAAACAAAAGGTCACATGCTCATTTGAGGTCAGTGACCTAGTTTGACCTTTTGAAGGTTATGGTGATCAAAATCATGTAAGACTCCTTTGAGTTTTGCATTTGGATAAGCGACAGTGATTACGCTATGTAGTATGCTCCCAGAAACAAAATACTGACCTGGGTCATTTTAGATCAGTGACTTTTTTCTTAATTTTAACAAGTCCATGGAAAGCTATAATGCGGTTCCTGTTATTAGTCGATTTGAAATGAGCACCAGAAACTAATCCATTCACGAAGCCCTAAAGTAATAAAGCAGGTTGGTTTTGACCTTGGTCTGACCTTCATACCTGACCCTAGGTCAATGTAACTTGTTCATTCAATTGTTATGTTGCCTAAGAAGGTACGTCAGAGATGTATAGCTTGGCTTAACACTCCGTTGTTGGATAAGATTGAGCGATTCCGTAGAAATTGCCTTCGCCGAAACCATGGTCTGACTTTGACCTGCCACAGGTCAGTGACCTTACAAGGTGCATCTAAATGTTGTATGTCGGACGATTCGCTATTCAATTGTCCACAGCTAAGCAAAATTTGGCGACGCTACGCCTCGTTGTTCGGAAACCATTCCGGAACAACCTTCGGGGGGTCAATCTCACCCCCACCCATCCGAGCGCGTGTTAACATGCGCTCGGGTGGGGGTCAAATGTCTCTTGTACTGCCTCTTGAGTACGTGGACAATGGGTGCAACGTCATAACGGGCTTGTGATGGTTATCCCGTCGTGTTATTTGCTCTTGGTCCGATTTGAGAGACGAGGTAAACATCAAATAAATGATCCACCAGCAAGGTATCCTGCCTGGCATCATTACAAAGATGAGGCCCATTATATTTGGATCGCACACAAACCAGTGAGATACCTTGTGCGGCCATGGATTGAAAGCCTAATCTAATGGAGAGAGATAAATGACGCCTTTGGTGAACTCATACCGAGACGTTTGATGACCTCGATGGCAAGCCTTCAGAGTTCGGCAAACAAGGAGTCCATGGTGTACTCTTCGCACGTCAATATCATAGGCAACGTTGTTTGACAAACGCCAAGCCGTGGGCCGGGTGATATGGTCGATAAAACCAATGACGTTTTTCACTATTCATGGTTTTGGTGGTAGGGGCTATAGCACAACGAAAAACGCAACTATTTTGTGTGGATATTTGTCGGGGTTAACCGGGAACACGCTTGTGAAGGTTTTGCAGTTCACTTACTCACTGAATTTTACTTGTAGTTTCGAAAGGATTGAGATGAGGCACCAGTATACCAGATGGAGTAATTGTTTCGGTTATCGCCCGCGTCTGGTGCGTTAGCATGCACACAGTGTTTCGTGCAGTTAACTTTCCCTGGTTTTCTGGTTTGAATCCCTGGTATTCCGAGGGGGATATTGATGTGTGCATGGCTGAAAGCCACACAATATCCAGTCCATGGCGATGACGACTGGGGTTTTAGAGCAGGCCAACTGCGACGGTCGTGTTGCGCCCATCACACCCGGTCCTTCTCAGGACTCCAGAACGCCTGGCGTCGGCTGTAGGCTGAAGTGTCTTCAGCGTGGTGTACAGACGAACACGCCACTCAAAAGCCTCGTTGTTCGAGTTTGCAGGATAACACCATCCGATTCATATGTGCGCTACAAATCGGCCGGAAAGAGGTTGGAGCTGCATGTTCGGATTAGCATGATTCGAATAAATTCAAATATACTCGAATCTTGCGAATCGTCAAATCCTGATAACCGTGATTTAAAAATTCACGAAAATAAGGATTCGAATCTTAAAGCCACTGCCGCTAAAACTGAAAGTCATCAGCTGAAAATTGTAGCGAAGTGATTTGAAGTATGCCTACGTCCAATTATCCGTTAAATAAACAAGATGATCCGCGTATGTGTCGTTGTTGCAATGGACTGCGTCGCCCGCACCGCGTTGTATTGTCATGCATTAGTCCTTGCCAGACCCGACTGCTATGGTGACTGAAAACTGGTCCAACTCCGCCACCGCCATGTATCGCTGTATTTCAGCGGGAGCGAATGGAAAACAGCCTCTCTAGCCACCCAAGCAGTGGGGCGTGGCGCCATGCATTACTGGGGGGGGGGGGGGGGGGGGGCGGGCGCGTGGGGGGATTTTACACGCAGAAATCAAGGGCGCCATCCGACAATGCGTCTCCTCGAACAAAGCCATATGCCACGCAGATTTGTAGCTTTAAAGTACATCGATCGCCACTGCGTATTGGTGAAAATTTAGAACAATCAGACGCAGTTGGTTCTGTTGCAGATGGAGCAGGTGGAACAGAACAACCAATGAACCAGCTGAATTGCGAGAGCTATACGGTATCGCCGTTTCGAGATTTCGATGCAAGTTTTTAATCAAGTTTTCATTCAATCTCAAGTGGGAGCAGTGAGTCGTCAATACTCAATGGGCCAATACTCGACGGTTCATGCTGTGCGTATGCCACGAATGGTGAGTCAGCAATCAAAAAGAAGGTGAACAAGTTTAGGTACGGTGAAGATTGGCAAGGACTGGCAAGGATTGGCAAGGCAAAGATTGTGCTCCTTGCCGCTGAAAACCGCATCAAATTGCAGCCGGTGGGTACAAAGACATTGGTTTCTAGAGCCATGACGGCCGGGACTGGTCACTCAAGCTGGAAACACTCCCTTAGATAGGACTATCTCGACCTCCAGTCTCGCTAGCATTGGGTCTAGTCCATGCATGTTGGAATGTCCGGCTTTCAGAAAAGTTTAAGCAGGCAAGGAGGTTTACCGAGGTAAATCCGTGCGTTAATCACGAATAACGCGGGTTGAAAGTTTGCTAGCAGTAAACCTGGGCAGGCCATGGAATTTCGGCTGACAACATGCTGAAAGGACATTACAGCTACGTCACGGCTGTCTGGCTCTGGGACTGCCGATGTCTGGGGGCGCCTATGTCTGCCGCCAGACCACAGAGATTTGAACTCGAGACCGCTTTCGGAATGGCGTCGATGCATCTTTCCTGTTCCAATATAGTCGAATCTTAGAATCAAACAGCATTGATCTGGCCGAGTGGCGCGTAGACGGTACGTTGGTGTAGATTACGTAATTCCGTTCGAAGTCATTACCTAACTCGGCTGCCGATATCTGACCTAAACCTTAAAGACTGGGGTCTATGGTTTCCCTTGAATATACCTGACGCGACGCACTGAGCAGCCCACATGTGCGGGCGGTTCGGCTGCGACTTATCTTCACATGCAAAACATGTTGATGCCGCCTAGCTGCGACCTTGAGTTGTCGACATCTGGGTCCCGGTTCGAGACGCGTTGCGCATCTTTTGCGTCATTTGCAAACTTTACGTCCCCAGTGCTGATCGAATGCACAACGCCAAATTCGCGTCCCTTTTCAAAGACGCAGGAAGGGTGCGTTCTTGTAAACAACCGGAAGGTAAACACTATGAAAACAGAACAGCATAATGTTCAAATAATCGGGCTTATTGTGGACCCTGTAGCTGCGGTCAGGGGTTGCCAAAATACAAAAATCAGGTCAGGTAGGGTCGGGTCGGGTCGGGTGAGATCGGGTCAGGTCAGGTTAGGTCGGGTCAAGTCGGGTCGGTTCGGGTCGGGTCGGGAGTCGGCTTGGGCCGCTCAAGCTGGAAATTGTGTTAATACTCAGGAAGATAATTGTCAACAATGAGCCCATTTTGGCAACCACCACGATTAATTTTTGACGTGACAAAAGTAAACATGGTGAATTGCATATTAAACCAATGGTTCTGCCTTCGGCCTACTTAGGGTGATGCAAGATGCTACTGCTGCCGAAAGATATGAGTCATAGTGATACAAAGGACTGGGTGGATGCAAGAATGAATTTACTTTACGTTTATTTCATTATTCCCCCCTCCTTCATTCCTTGTTTTTCATTTTTGTCATTTCATTTTTTGTTATGTAATTTCATCATGTCATTGCCGGTGGTTACCGCAAATCATTCCATACCATATCAATAATTTGCATAACATATAAATGCAAATATTTGTGGGGTGCGCCTAGTCCCCTGTGGGACGCGCCATCCCATCCGAGCCCTCACCAATCACCGCCATCATACGCTGAAGGGCTGGCGTCAAATTTCTTGCGTCACCAATCATCGCCATCACTCGCTGGAGCGTTGGCGTCAGCTCTCTGCGTCACCAATCACCACCGTCACACGCTGGAGCGCTGGCGTCAGCTCTCTGCGTCACCAATCACCAGCATCACACGCTAAAGCGCCGGCGTCAGCTCTCTGTGTCATCAATCACCGCCATCACACGCTGGAGCGTTGGCGTCAGCTCTCTGCATCACCAATCACTGCCATCACACGCTAGAGCGCTGGCGTCAGCTCTCTGCATCACCAATCACCGCCATCACACGCTGGAGCGTTGGCGTCAGCTCTCTGTGTCACCAATCACCGCCATCACACGCTGAAGCGCTGGCATCAGCTCTCTGTGTCACCAATCACGGCCATCTCACACTGAAGCGCTGGCGTCAGCTCTGTGCTATGCGTTGAGCCGTCTTTAACACGGCAGGCTGTGTAATGGTCAGACCTGGGCCCAGCCGTAAATGCGGCTCACAGGGCCGCAGATACAACAGGATGGAAGCCCAGCGATCAAGGATGTCACGACCTGCTCGTAAAATGAGACCATGACGGGTGGTAGTCTCACGCTCATATGCAGCCACTGGTGCTGAACCACGTAATGACGCGATTTTTGGAAGCAGTCGAAGGCAGCCATGTCATCTGAGTCAGTCGTTTACGACCCACAATGTTAACAAGACGGTCCTCGAGACCCTCTCCGTGGTTCAGAATGGCCTTTCGCAGATGAGCGTGGTCTTTTTTTGGACTGGATAATCCCTCAGTCTCGGAAATGACCCCGGGAACATCCTCCGAGTGCCGATCATGTCATAGTGTTTTCGACGATAAGATCCTCGCAGACTAACGACCTTTTTTAAAGGTTCGAGGCTTTTTCAGCTAGAGCCAAGAGTTGTAACTTTGAAGTAAATGCATGTGCTCAGTACGTTACTTGTGCAGCCATCGTTTATGACGATGATGGCAGTGTAAGACTGTGCCAAAGTTAGCTGCTCCTAGCACACAAAACACGGTATTGTCCCCGCAAGCCGTTGCAAAGACCAAGAGCATGCAAACTTTTCTACTGTCTAACCACATCCCGTGATGTGCTAACGAAACACTCAACGTTCAGACCATCGGGTTCACTTCAGCAATCCTAATCCAGCCCAGCGTCGTCAGCGTTCTTTCCACGCCTCACGTGGAATAGCCGAAAACACAATGGTTCGCTCTCAAAGGGTGCCACGCTCGCGCTGCGACACAAGTCACACCGCTGTCGTCGTCGAGCGCTGACGCACGTGAATGAGCCGTCAGCGGGCCTGGACGGCGGGCGGGTGGGGGAGCAGGGGGCCGTCGACATAACTCACTAGCGGCGTCGGGGCCCAGGTCGGCACCTCGTTCATCACGCCCCGCATTTGCCGCCCGACAGCCGCCGCTGTGCCCCGCGCGCTTCGGCCCATGTGCCATTGTTTTTTGTTTTGTTTTGTTTTTTTGCAGGCGGGCTTTCATGTATACGTAACCTGTGCGCCGGCACACGAGGGCGGCGTCGCGCCGAGGCCTGCCTGTGGGTTCAGGTGTGCGATCGAGGTCGCGCGCACACCGGCGCGCCCTCCTCACCTTGGGAGGTGGCGGACGGCGGCCGGGCTGCTCTTCAGCAGCGCTGGATCAGTCGACGCACCGCCGCGACGCCCCGAGCCCGGGCGAGAGGGGCGTCAGGACACGTCACTCAGGCTCACAACCAACCACCCGCGATGCGACCACTTAGGCGGGCGGCAACACGCGCCGCGGTCCCGCACGGCGGGACGGCTCCCTCGCGCCGCGACGCTCGGCGGATGGCGCTCCTGGCGGGATGCCCGGCGCCCCCTCGCGCGCCGCCGCCGCACCAGAACACTTTACCGCGTCGGGAAGCGCGCCGATCGGTCCAAAATCCGATTCGTCGCCGCGTGCAGCGTCACGGCGAGAGTCCGCGCACATGTGGCCGCGAAAACAGCCTCGCCGCTCGCAGCAGACGGCCCGGACAGCACCGGCCCACTGCCGGTGACGTCATGAGAAGGGGCTCGGAACAGTGACATCTATTGGGAGACAGCGAACTAGTAGTATGTAATGATCCCGCAGACAGGAAGCGTTGCAGCGACATCTGAGCCAATGTGAGATTTGACGTGCGCTTGTGGTGACCTCTATGTGTTGCGTATCATGATTTGTTATGTGTAGCAGTGGCACAGGCAGGGGGCACAGCAGGTACAGCTCCCTCCCCCCCTCTTTTAGGTCTCGAGCTAGGCTCCAGGAAACGACGAATGAGGGCCCGAAGGGCACGAAAGGACGGCCGGAGATCAAATTCAGGGGTCTCGCCCCGCGGAGATGGGCACTCTAATGCCAGACAGGGGACCCGTTGAGCCGATTGGGTGTCCCCTGAGTGGATGAGAGCCTATGTGGCGGAGAGGCACCCTCAGTACTGTACAGTCGACTCCTTGTCAGCACGAGCCTGAGGCCCACTTCCCAAGCAGTGATGAAGCGGAGGCCAGCGGTTCACCTGGGTCGGGGATCCTATATCTGTCAGATGCCCACAGTGCCTACCAGGGGTCCTGTGTTGGCAAGAGACCCCGGGTCGACCAAGGGCAGTGTTCGGTGAGGCCTGAAAAGGGGCTCAGGGGCCCACCAGGGCCGATCATCAAGGGGCCGATTGGAGGGCACGAGGGCCCGAAGAGCTAGCTGTAGGTCCCGTAGGGGATCCCGGCCCGTGGGGCCGTAACCTGAACTATCAGTCAGAGGCAGGAACGGTCCCAGACGGGGCTGCGGAGCCATGCCCCCCCTCCCCCCCCCCCCTCTGGGCCCCGAAGTGGCCCATTGGCTCCAAGGGGGCTAATAGCTGGTCGAACAGGTGCAGTTTCTTAACACAAAGGAGCCAAAAAATTGGACATCTCTGAATTTCCAGGCAACCAAAAGCAATTGCAAGCGGAAGCGAAGAGCCCACGAGAAGTAAAAAACTATTCAATGATTAAAAAAGTTGTGAAGTGGGAATCTTAAGCCTCATTACACTGTCTAGGAGCCCTATGCTGTTTGCGGGGAACCTACATGCCCATCTGCAGGACCATTCCGATTGTTAAGGAGCCTTCCACGTTGCTATTGATCTCTGTGCATTTGCTCGGAGGGCCCTGCGCTGTCGCTGGGGCCTTTCCGCTTGCGTGCCGAGGCACTCCTTTCAATCACGGGCCGCTCCACGGATTCTTTCCATTTGCCAGAAAGATTGTGGGCTGTAGCCGGGAATCCATATTTTAGCCTGCCGGGGTATTCACGGTTGCTTAGTGGCCCTTTATGTGGGTCTCGGTTAATCTACCGACACACTCGCGATATGCTCATCGGTCCTCTTCATTGGCCTAGGGCCCTTCCAATTTTCTATCATTTGCTTACGGCTCTACGCTCTTGTTGGGGGCCCATTTGATAGCCTGCTTGAGCGCACTCGTTCGGGGGATCTCCACACTGAGTCTTGGGTACTTCTCATCTGAATGGAGAGCAAACGCTCTTGTGGGGGCCTATCTGATAACCTACTCGGGCACATTCGATCGTTCGGGGGCCTTCTACATTAGGCTTTGGGCACGTCGTATTTAAATGGGGCTCTAGGCACTTGTCGGGGACTCCTCTGCTCGCCTCCTCGGTCACACTGGATTGTTCGGGGCCTTATAGATTGGATGTTGGTGCTTGAATTTAGGACCCTTTATTCCTGTCGGGGCCATCTGATAATCTGCTCGGTACGCTCCATCTTTCGGGGGCCCTCCGCACTGGGTTTCGGGGGCTTATTTGAATTTGAAGATCTTTTGTCGGGCCCCTTCTGATAAGCTGCTCCGGCACATCCCATCATTCGGGGGCCATGTTCATGAGTCTTTGGTGTTTCCCATTGGCATGGAAGGTTCTACGCTGTCATTCGGAGCCTTGTCTGTTAACCTGCTTGGGCACACTCGATCACTCAGGGGCCCTCTACACTGGGTCTTGGGTAATTTCTACTCGAATGGAGGGCCCTACACTCTTGGAAGGGCCCTATATGTTAACTTCCCCTGGTATATTCGATCAGTCGGGGACCCTATGAATTGGGTCTTGGGTACTTCCTATTTGAATAGAGGGCTCCAGGCTCTTGACGGGGGCCCTATATGCTAACCTGCTCGGGCACACTCGATCGTTCAGAGCCCTACACATTGTGTCGTGAGTAATTCATATTTGAATGGATGGACTTATGTTCTTGGCGGGCTCCATTTATTAAGCTGCTCTGGCCGGTGGGGGATGCAGAGAGGGAGGTACGGTACCATGCTCCCATGGACCATGCCGAGGAGACTAAAAGGCTCCGAAGAGGCCTATAGCCGACCGAATGGATGCAGTCTCCAAACAACAAAAACACATAAAATTCGGACGCCTTTGGGCCACCTGCAGAGGACCAAGGACAACTGGCAGCAAAAATAAAACGTCCATAAGGAAATGAAGTTATTTCTTCACGGATTAAGAAGGTGTTGCTTGATGAAATGTTGGGGCTCGTCGCGCTGTTCGGAGACATTACGCTGTTGGTTGCCCTGGCCCCATATGTCCACTTGCCTGGTAAATCTGGTCACTAAAGATCTTTCCATGCTGCCCTTGATTTCTCTGCATTTTCTCGTAGGGCTCAACGCTGCTGTTGGGACGCTACCTGCTTCCACGCCGGGGCACTCTTGACCGATCAAGTTTGCCTCCACGGATTCTTCCAACTCGACCGAAAAATATGCCTTTTCTGGGGCACCCTATGCCAGGGTACACTCGGCTGTTCAGGGCCATTTATATTAGTTTTGGGTTCTTTCCACTTGCTTGAAGGGTCATGTGCTGTTGCTGGAGCTCCTATAATGTAAAGCACCGGGACACTCGATGATCAGATGCTTCTTTGATCGAGGTCTCCTTCCCTTTGATCTCATTTGCATAGAACTCTTCACTTCTATCGCGGCTTTTCTGTCAACCTGCCCGTGCAGTCTTGATCACACTGGGGTATTAATTCATGGTCTTGGATAATTCGCCTTCGCTCAGAGTGTCCTGTACTCTGGTCGGAGCCTTGTATGTTAGCCTGCCGGGACACTACCGGTCGTATAGAGGCCACCACCTTGATCTTGGGTCTTTTTGTTGCTTCCTTTGAGGACCTTATGCTTGTTGAGGGGGGCTACTTTGTTGACCTACTGTACCCGTGATCGCTCAGGTTCCTTCCCCATTGGCTGTGGTGCCCTCGCCCAAGGACAGCAGTCGGATAAGCGCCGATGAATTTTTACGCGCAGTTGTCGGACGTGATTGTATGTGCCTTCGACGTCGTATGCGTCATTTCCATTGGCTATTGAATGTGTGACACTAAGTATACTAGTGCATCACGTTTTTAACACGCACCCGGTTGGCCGGTTAGAAACCCTTCGCTCGGGTGGAGGGTCAATTTGACCCCCTGAGATCTCAGGAGCCAAGAGATCTAGAAACACCAAATTCACAGGGTGTGTTGAACTGTACGTAAACTCACTTAGGTCAAAGTTTGAGACTCCTGCGTCATGACCTTAGGGACAATTAAGGTCAAACAATGTAAAATTACACGTCGGTCTCCAAAGGGTCCCTAAATCCTGGATAATTGTTCCAAGCAAAAGATTGTATGTTCATTTAAGTTGAGTGACTTTGCTTAACGTTAAGCGACAAAGATAACGCTGCGCAGTATGTTTCTAAAAACAAAATACTGACCAGGAAAATTTCAGATCGGTGACCTATTTAAACCTTTGGGAAGTCCATAGACGGTGCATGATGCGGTTTCTGTGAGCAATAAATTCAAAATGGGCGCCAGAAACTACCCCATACAGCAATCTCTAGAGTAATATAACAGGTTGGTTTTGACCGTACTCTGACCCTCGTAGTTGAGCCTGGGTCAGTTCGATCTGCTCATTTATTTGCTGTGCTGTCCAAGAAATTATCTCAGAGATATATGGCCTCGTCTAACACTCCGTTGTTGGATAAGATTGAACGATTCCCTAGAAATTGCCTTCGCTGAAACCTTGCCTTGGCTTTGACCTGCCATAGGTCAGCGGCCTTACAAGGTGCATCGAAATGTTTTGATGCCAGACGATCCGCTTTTCAATTGTTTACAACTATGCAAACTTTGGTGCGGTTACACCGTGTCGTTCGGAAACCATTCCGGAAAAGCTTTCAGCGGAGTCAATTTTACCCCACCCCACCCGAGTGCGTGTTAGCATATTTTGATCACTGGGATATTTTGTACTCCTTTATAAAAAAGGAACAAATCTGCATTAGTAATCAGCCATCAGCTCATTGCATTTCCTAGCCGGCTAGCCGTAAATAAGCTAGGAATCAAGTCCATCTTTGGTTTTGATAGTTGTTGTAGCCAAATCGTTTTTATTTAGCTTGTTTTTCCGAAACTCTTAGCCTTATAACCACCTGGATTTTACATAATCTGTTGAACGCAACACAGTAAGACGGGTTCCCGTATTGATTCAATATATATATATATATTAGTTGTCTCAAAATTTAATGAGCAGAATATAAGGATATTTTCGGGGGGCCCTTAACTCTAGGGGAGCTCACAATGGTGCGTACGAGGGCTCGGGTGTGAGGTAGGGGGAGGGTGCCAAGCCCTGCAATTCCATTCCAGCCATTGACTCGTTAGGCCGGGCTGGAGGCTGTGCGCATTATTGGACAACGTGCGGCGTTCAGAGATCTTGTTGCATCAACAACGGTTCTTGTGTCGATCCGGGGCGAAGTCCGCCGGTCAGAAAGCCCCCCGCACAAGGAAGGGGGTCAATATGTTATAAAAAAATTATATCACCTTAACCACCGCCGGATCGACAAGGAGACTCCGCATTGCCAGAATCCCTGTCGGAAGGCACACTGTGCTGGGACGGAATGGCCCTTCAGCTCTGTGTCCGTTCGTGAAGTTAGCGATTTATTCAGCGATTTTTTCGGCGATGCGTTACGATTTCCCTAAAAATGGTTGCAAGGTCAATTGTGGCATGAGAACACCAAAAAATACCCTAATTTTGTAATACCATGTGATATTCAAGGTCAAAAGCTGGGTCAAGGGAAGGGGAAATTAATATCACCCCAAAATTACCGGCCGATTTTCAACTTGCAAATGTCAGAATATCCAACACAGAAAGAACTAGCGTCCGTCAAAAAGTTCAGACCTCTCAAGGTCACCCTTCAAGATTAAACGAGGGATCAAAGGACGGGGAATTCCATATCACCTAAAAATTACCGGTCGATGTTAAACTTACCAAAATCAAAACATTCACCACAGAAAAAGCTAGCGTCCGCCAAAAAATCCTGGTCTCTCAAGGTCACCCTTCAAGGTCAAACGTGGTATCAAAGGACGGGAAACTTCATGTCACCCAAAAGTTACCGGCCGATTTTAAACAAACAAACATCAGAGCATTCATCATAGAAAGAGCTAGCGTCCGTCAAAAAGTCCTGACCTCTCAAGATCACCGTTCAAGGTCAAACGCGGGCTCAAAGAACGGGAACTCCATATCAGCCAAAAATTACCGGCTGGTTTTAAACTTAAAGACGCCAAAATAATAACCACAGAAAGAGCTATGGTCTGTTAAAAAGTCCTGACCTCTCAAGGTCAACCTTCAAGGTAAAACGCGGGCTGTAAGGAGGGGGAACTCCATACCACCTAAAGATACCGGCCTATTTTAGGCTTACAAACATCAGAATATTTTCCACAGAAAGCACTAGCATCCGTCAAAAAATCCTTACCTCCCAAGGTCACCCTTTAAGGTCAAACGCGGGCTCAATGGACGGGGAAATCCACATCACCTAAAAATTACCGGCCGATTTTTAACTTACAAAGATAAAAACATTCACTACAGAAAGAGCTAGCGTCCGTTAAAAAGTCCTGACCTCTCAAGGTCACCCTCCAAGGTCAAACGCGGGCTCAAAGGACGAGGCACTCCTTGTCACCGAAAAATTACCGGCCGATTTTTAACTTGCAAACATTCAGATATTCGCCACAGAAAGAACTAGCATCCGTCAAAAAGCCTTGTCTTCAAAAAAGCATTGAGAGGTATTTTTGTTAATTTTTGGGTGATTGTCCTTTGAGCCCGTGTTTGACCTCGAAAAGTGACCTTGAGAGGTCAGGACTTTTGGACGGACGCGAGTTCTTTGTGTCTTGAATATTCTGACATTTGCAAGTTGAAAATTGGCCGGTAATTTTTGGGTGATATCGAGTTGCCCTTCCTTTGAGCCAGCCTTTGACCTTGAAGGTCACATGATATTGCAAAACTATGGTCATTCTTGGTGTCCTCATGCCACAATTGACCTTGAAACTATTTTTCAGGGAAATCGGGACTCGTTGATGAGAAAATCGCTCAATAAATCGCCCACTTCACGAACATTCAGCTTTTGGCTGGGAACGATAAAGTGCCACCAGTGCTCTTCTCGCGGCGCCCCTTGCCCAGCAAACATAATGGGTCTCATTAGTGCTGAATAGAGTGGGTCAAAATGAATTCAACTGGAAAAGGTCAGCCCATGGTTGCCTGTGAGCATGATATGTTTTCGCGGAACCTGCCAGGGAAACAAATTACCCCAAAAAGCGTTTAGCCGGCGTGCTTGCAATTTCAGGAGCAAGAACAGCGATGGCCGGGCTTGCAGTCTTCGTAAAACCGAACGGTGTTGGCCACTGCAACAGGTACCATGCGGCGGACGCCGCGCGTGCGAAAACGACCGCCATGAAACACTGTTTCCGGAAACTTTTCAAAGTCAGTTGGTACTTAAGCGCTGGGGCCTGTCTTTTTTATTTGAGCATGTCCTCTGGGCAGATTGAAAGCAACAGCAGCACCAAAATCGAGATTCCTCCTTCCTCTTTCCTTTCCACCGCCAGATTCCAGCGTTGTAAAGGCTAATCCTTTCTTTTCATTAATCTAAAATTCGCTCAGGTGGAATACATAGCCGGCCTGTCTTCTACGTGTGCGACGTGATGACCTAAAGCGTTCAAAGGTATTTCTTTCGGATGTGTCATCTTTTAAGTCCGCCGGTCCGCTTTCAGACAATTTTTTACCAATTTATACGTCCAATCTGCCTTTCGGGATCATCATTACCTCTTCAGAATCCAGACCAAAATTTTGGTAATGATTCTGAGTTCTATCGGCTTAGAAAGAGTTCACTGAACCATTTGAAAGTGAAAGTCACCAGCGATTTATTCCACGCAGTCGGATATCGCCAGATTTCTTCAGCTAATTTACTTCAAAATTCAGACGGAATTGATCTTACGGTGGCTCCTAACCTCCTTCCCAGCTAAGGAGTTTAATGGTGATGATAAAAAAAGGAAAACCGTGCCCCTCATTAATAAGTGAGCCATATTCGGCATCTGGGGGAAGGGCCTTCCACCGCCAGCGGGCCCTCTGTCGCTCCCCCCCCCCCCCCCTCCCCCCGTAGCCAAGGCTCTAGCTGCACTTCTGATGTGAAGCACAATATTTTATGCACAGGCTCTGGTCTTATGCGCATGAATTCCTGCTCGTTCTTCTCCAGTGTGCAGTACTGCACACAACAGTTGTTCCCGGACTGGGGTAAGGCCAGTGGCAGTTTTTGCCAACTATGTAAAAGAAACGGAGGCAATGCTGCTCCCATTGCTACGCCGTTTCCGATTAAAAATGAAAACAAGATTATTAGGAAATACAAGAAGCCAAATACACGACCGCAGCTTGATAGTTGGTAAGAAAGTGACCCGCTACCTGCCGGCCATATTTCTGTGTTTGCCTAACAGACGAACACACCAGGTGGAAGCTGTGTGGTAAACTGGACACTGTCGTACTGCCAGCCATTCCATGCTGGAGTCCATCATTAGCATTCCACGGCATGAGCGGAACCCGGAATATCTAGAGACTCACTAAAACATTTCGGTTTTTGCTTCTTTTTTTTAAAAACCTCAAAGAGGCCGACGATGATGCGGTTAATACCGCCGAAACCGACACGCTTCTCCACCCCACCCAGCCCTAACCGTTCCTGGCATGTTTGCAACCCTGCAGCCACAAAGTTACCGTCTGACTCGCGACGGCTTCAGCGGGTCTCCGCATGTCTCCAACTTTCTCTCTCTATCTCCATATATATATATATATATATATATATATATATATATATATATATATATATATATATATATATATGCATACGTATATATTTTCGGCCACGACTGCCGTCTGCTGCCTCTGCATTGCTTCAGAGCTCCCTAGGTTTCAGCAGGTCTGCTGCCTCTGCATTGCTTCAGAGCTCCCTAGGTTTCAGCAGGTCTGCTGCCTCTGCATTGCTTCAGAGCTCCCTAGGTTTCAGTAGGTCTGCCGCCTCTGCATTGCTTCAGAGCTCCCTAGGTTTCAGTAGGTCTGCTGCCTCTGCATTGCTTCAGAGCTCCTCAGGTTTCAGTAGGTCTGCTGCCTCTGCATTGCTTCAGAGCTCCCTAGGTTTCAGTAGGTCTGCTGCCTCTGCATTGCTTCAGAGCTCTCTAGGTTTCAGTAGGTCTGCTGCCTCTGCATTGCTTCAGAGCTCTCTAGGTTTCAGTAGGTCTGCGGTCGATGACTCCTGAGGGCGGTGCCTCTCTCTGCCGTCATTGGAGTGAGTGTTCACGGTCGTACCGAGCCGTCTGGGGGTCTGCGGCACCCCTTGACCACACGGACCATGGTTCGACCGGTCCCGGAGCCAGATGAGCCGTCTGATTAACAGCACTCTTCTAACCACCTGTCCCACAGCACTTCTTGCACGTATATGCCACTGTTGCAACGTGCTTTGCCCATGAGACTTTGCGTTTCTTGGCAATCATTTTCTGGGATATGAGTCGTATGCGTTTGCTAGTTGAGCCATGCTATCAATAATGGTAGCCTTATTCGACTCTATTTTGTTGTGAGGTCCCACGTCAGGATTTGGCAAGGTCAAATCCTGCTCATCAGAGTCTTAGGCATGCGCACCGCTCAGGACATATCACGGCTAAAAACATCAGGATCAATTCACCGGGTGTGTATTAAACACTATTCCATACAGTATGAATATATTGTACATTGGCATTCGCGCCGACGAGAAATAAATAACAACGCACCACCTAAAACGATGACGGCTCAGAAGAAACAATCGCAGAAAAGCCCATGAGCTGCAGCGAAAACAAAACAAATTTGCTGCAGCTGGTGAGATCAGAATCAATCAGCTCTTCCGCATTTTGTACTGAGCCTCAGCCTACACTGGCACTAGTAACCAAGGGAAACACGCAGCCAAAGCGGATAGAGTCCAATGCCTCGACAATGTTTAGCGTAGTATGCGTAACAACTGAGCCCAATAACAGGTTGCGAACTAGCCGCCAGGACGTGCGAAGGACGTGCCACCAGTCCAGGAGGCCGTTCGATCGCCCCAGACTGGACCAGGCCCCGCCGATTTACCAGCGGCAACAAAAGCAAAACGGTAACAGCATTCGCGACACATGTACACTGGAGCTGACCATAAACAGGAAAATGGGGATTACGCACTGCTTGATTTTTACAAGTGGTGTGAAGATCACAGAGTATTGAGTATGGTCGATTTCACTTAATCGGGCACGCAGTACGGCCATGCCCATTTTCGTCCCCGATCAGTTGAATCAATAGGACTCAAGGAAAAGGATACACAAAATGAAGCAGTTGAAGATGTTGGGCGATGCGACATGGGGGAGACGATTGTTTGAGTTATGGGGGCCTATTTCCAAAACGGTGCATAATGCCATGAAAGTGCCTGACAAGTCCTGAAAAAACACATTTCGCAGTTCAAATGCAAAATGATGCCTTGCAGCGATTTTGCACAAGCCACGGAAAATCGTCGTTGTACGTTTCGCGGTGTGCTTCGAAGATTAGCCAATTCTACAACACATGGCTTTCAACTAACAAGAATGGCCGCACGGAATAAGAACACTTCGAGTTCAGAGAACAATAACCGGCGGACACAAGAGCAAGCAAGGAAGCATCACTGTATGCCATCGTAAAGTTGAGCTTAGGTCGGCGTTGCCTACCATGCTTGCGACCTTGTATACCATTTAGTCGGGGCCTGTACAACATCAATGTCGTGAGTATCACCAACTGATTTACATTTTCTGGCGCATACACATATTATTGCTTACAGAATCATGCTCGTTGAAAAATCGACAGCGTCTCAAAAGTAAATCTACGCCCGACATCGAAGATCTCTACATCATATTGCACCTATGGCTATCCAGTCCCTCCAAGACGCGAAAACAGCGATACGATAAGCACGGTAAAAGCATTAAGTGTAAAGAATACTGTACAATGCCACGGAAGTTTGCAACTGAGTCACCAGAAATATTACATACACAACGTCGCCATCGAAACAGCCAAGGTCTCGTTCTGCGGCCGACCCACGTCGCATCGGCGGCAGGAGCTGGCCGCGATCAACGGCCGCAGCTCGCGGAGCGGCGTCGCCGCCGGCTACGAGCACTCGATGACGTGCAGCTGAGAGGTGTCGATGACCGAGGGGCGTGCGGGCGGCGGCGGCGGCGGCGCGGCTGGCTGGTAGCGCGGCGCCGCCGGCGGCGGCGGCGGCCCGCCAGGTGGCACCACTGAGCTGCTCGGCGACTGGCGGCCGGCCCACTCAGCTGCCTCGGCCACCACCGACGTCACGCTGTCGTTGCTGACGTCACTGAGCGCCAGCTCGGGCCGCGGCGACAGGCTGGGCTGCGAGCCGGGGCTGCGGCCGCCGGCCTCGCGCCCAACGCGCAGCTGCCGCTCCTGCTCGGCGGTTGGCTTGCATGTGGTCGACTTCCAGTGGGTGCGCAGGCCCGACGCGCTGATGTAGCGCTTGTGGCACGACTCGCACGTGAACGGCCGCTCGTTGGTGTGCAGCCGCTTGTGTAGCTTCAGGTGCACGAATTGCGTGAAGCGCGACGGGCAGATGTCGCACACGTACGGCTTCTGGCCCGAGTGCAGTCGCATGTGCGTCTTCAAGTTCGAGGTGGAGCTGAAGCGCTTGTTGCAGAGCTGGCACTCGTGCGGCTTCTCACCTGGGAGGCAAGGACGTTGGATGAGCAACGACGGATGCGAAGCGCACGTATTCATCGTGAGCGCGATTCGAGAAGCATATGACAATCCTACGGACACGACAAACAGCAACTACTCGACAAAAGCAACTTACGCTTGAACCCTTCGCATATTTAATGTGTTTGACCGTCCACCCCCACAACACCTGAGAACTGCCACCCACCGTCCATACAGTGCCCAGCTACACTCACCGGTGTGGACCAGGTTATGCTTCTGCAGGTGCGCCAGCTGGGTGAAGCTCTTGCTGCAGACGTCACACTTGAAGGGCCGCTCGCCGCTGTGCGTGCGCAGGTGCACCTTAAGGTTGCTCAGCTGGCCGAACGTCTTGAGGCACTGGTTGCACTGGTAGTGCATCTTGCCGTCCTTCTTCTCCAGCGGGTAGGGCAGGGAGCGGAAGCCGCGCGGACGCTGCTCGCCGCCCGACTCGCCGCTCGCCGCCGACGAGGCCGTGCTCAGCCCGCCCGGCGACAGCTGCGACGCCGCGAAGCTCGGGAACTTGTCGCCACGCCCCGGGTACGCCTCGCTCGCGTACGGTGCGTACTGGTACTGGTACGACGGGAAGCACGGGTACAGCGGTGTGGAGGAGGTGGGCAGCGGGCCGGGTAGCGCCGGCGGCGGCGCCGACGGGCGCGGCGCCGGCGCCGGTGCCGAGCTCGAGTCCGGACTCGGCTGCATCGAGTCCGGATAGCGCTGGCCAGGGTGGCGGTAGTAGTAGCCGCCAGGCGAGGTGTTGGAGTCGGGCGCGGGCGTCGAGTCGCTCGCAACGATCACCTGTACTGGCTCAAGTAGGCGCGGCTCGTCTTTCTTGTAGAGCAGGATGTTCTCGAGCAGGCTGCTGTTGGGCCGCGCGCCCACGGGGTCGACGCCGTAGCGGCGCAGCCGCTCCTGAAACTCGCGCGACCCTGGCTCGCGTCCCACCTGCGTGCTGTCCGAGACCGGCTGGTACGGCGAGTCGGCGCCCGGCGAGCGCGCCGCTCGCCGCTCGCGGAAGAATGGCGCCCGGTACGCCTCCGACACCCAGCTCTGGTCGGGCACACGCTCGCTGCCGCCGCTGACGTGCGACTGCTGCGGTGCCGTCGGCACTGTCGGCGGCGGCGGTGGCGGCGGCGCCGGTGCGCTCAGCACGTGGTAGGTGGGCGGCGTGCAGGGGCTGGAGGGGCGCGCCTCGGCCAGCCGCGGGCTCGCCGCCGCCGGGCTCGACGGACGCGGCTCGGGCGCGTGCCGCGGACTCGCCAGCGGCGGGCTGAAGGCGGCGGCGGCGGCGGGCCGTGACAGCGCCGACGCTACCTCCTCGTGCGGCTCGGCTGATGACGAGTCCTGGCGGCGCCGCTCCGCCTCGTTCTGCGACTTGATGTGGTACGCCTTGGACATCTTGATCTTGACCTTGCGGAACTCGTTGCGCGAGTCGTCCTCGTCGCGCCTCCGCTTGCTCGTCTTGCTGAAGTCCAGCACGTAGTTGTTATCGGCCTCCTCGTCGCTGCTGGGCTCGTGCGGTGGCGAGTCGTCCTGGTACTCGTGGCTCAGGTAGCCCTCGTCCGAGCGCACTGGCGAGATCTGTGTGTGCGCCGCGTACTCGGCCCGCTCTGGCGCCGCCGGCTCCAGCTTGACCTCGGGCCTCGTCTGCTCGCAAGGCTGGTCCACCTTGACGCGTTGCTCTGAGGATAGAGAAATGGGCAACGTCAGCAAGACGACTTAAAATGAGTAGCAAATGGTTGTCTTACCAGCGTTATGATTGTCGCGTTTTAATATTGTCATGACCGAACCAAAAAAGCGAGTCGGCAAACCCAATGCACGAATGGCATCCAATGCCCACGTCTGGTTTAGCTCAGGCGTGCAAGGCTTGCGCAATACAGAGGAATCCATCGAGGTCGATGCCCCTAAACCTCGTGCCGCGCAGCAAGGTCAATGTCAGCCGTAAACAAATGACGGAAGCGAGATCACTCACGGATCTGGTCGAGCATTAGCGATCCAGACACGGGGTAGTTCAGCCGCTGAGCAAACTCGCGGCAGTACCACACCATCATCTCCTCGCCCGGCTGAATGTCGCGGATCGTGTAGAAGTAAATGTTTTGCTGAAACAATGGCATTCTGTCAGGATTGCGCACTACAGAGGACGTTTCTGCAGAGCCTTTAAGACTCGGTCCGGTTGGGAAATCAGGCGCGTTTGCATTGATGCACGCTTTCACAGCTTTGAGGCAAAGCGAGGTCCTGATCGCATTAACGTAGCAGTAGGAACTTTTCACGCGAGGTGAGCACCCCAGCTGGTTTAGTCACTCCGGCAAATCAGATGGAGAACCGGCGGGGCCAGCGAGCTACCCTGCACCCGGGCCACACCGTGACGTCCTTACCTCGTGTTGACACGCCACTAAGTTCTGCGAGTCGGGCGAGAACGCCGGGTTCACGTATCGCATCCAGTTCGACTTTCTGGTGTCGCAAGCGTCCAGAAAGTAATAGTCGTCCTTGGATGTGTACACCTGCGCAGCGGACGCGCAGAGGTCAGCCGACGGACGCGGCGTGAGCGGCGCAAACACTGCGGCACAAACGCCACGCAATCGATTCACGTCCCGAAGCTTAGGCGGTTGAAAGTGAGTCTGTTTCATCCTCTGATGTTACGTAATGCGGCTGCACGGACCTCTCAGGCAGCTCAGGACGCCAGCGAGGTGTGGATCCCAGCAAAAGGGAAACCCGCCAGCCACGAACTGCGCATGCAGCGGCGCGAGGCGCCCCCTCAACAAACGCGGGCCAGGCAGGTAGGCAGAGAGGTTAGCTGAAGGTGAGAGTTGTGATGACGCAAGACGCGACGGATCTGGCAAAAATGGCTTATCAGATGTTAAGGGCACACATGCAAGCACCATGGTTCTGGATCACGCGGCGCTTTGGCAGGACCACATGGCCATGACACAGAAAGAAGGCTTTCATGCATTTCCAAGAAGCGGTGTTATTTCCAGGGTACCTGATGTCTTGCGATGCTTTCCCAGCGGTGAGGGTAGTAGAGCGGACAGAAATCCTGGGCAAGAAAGACGATGTTTCAATCCCGGCACTGCAATAGGCGAGCATTTTTTTCTGGCTGGACACGTTCTCGCCAAGCCCCAGTCACCACCACCACCATTGTTTTCATCACAGCCGTAGCAAGCTACTCGCTTACCCTCCAGAAATATTTCTTGATTGCCGTCGGTGACACCTCGTGCCTCTGGAGCGCTTCGCCCACCAGAGGCCCGAAGCGGGTGCCCTTTGGAAGACCAATCTTGGCCCGTACCCCGGGAACCTGCCAAAATAGACGCGTCGGTTAAGACAGTGTCAGCCAGAGACAGCCGGCACCACACCCGATAAAAACCGCCACGCAGCCGACCCAGCACCTATTTTAAAACATTTTATGCTAAGCAGCTCGCCGCATAAGGCGGCTGCATTAACAGGCCGGCCGTTCGGGGTGGCCCGACCGGTTGGACAGGGTGTCAACAGGGGCACAACGGAGCCGGGTGACATCCAGAGGCGCAGCCGGGCAGCAGTCGTCTGGTTACGAACGGTATGGCCTCAGCCGCCGGCCATTTTTACCCGTACGCGACGCACGCAACGACACCACATCCGGCGGGGGCCCGGGGCGGCCCGACCGCTTGCACCGGACCTCGCTCCACCCTCCCCTCCCCTCCACGCGTACGTACCCCGTCTTTAATGATGACGTTCTTGGGCCGCGAGGCGCGCGCCCGATCGGGCGCGTCGGCGCCGGTCGGCGAGTCGCGCACGAGAAAGGTAGCGCGCGCGTCGAATTCGCCCTCGCAGAGGTCGTCCACGCTCCAGCTGGTCTCGTCCAGCTCCGAGGTCGGCATCTGCGGGGGGACGTCACGTCAGACGAGGGCCGGTGCAGGTCACTGCTCGGCCGGCAGCGCTCACCAGACGCTGTGCAGTTCGAGTCACGACAGCGAGGAGCGTTTTCGTCTGGCGACCGAGCGACTGCAAGCGCGCTCAAGGAGGAACTCTGGCAAGAGTTGACCTTCATCCGATTACTTTGCAGGATCGGCGTGCGGTTTTGCCAAACGATCTCTTCCATCTATGGTTGCACGGAGTCGACGCAGAGCTGGCTCACACGAGGAAGTGTGCGCCTTATCTTGGGATCGGATGACAGCGTAGGCGAAACATATAGTACAACCTACGCACTTTTATGTATGGATCCCGGAACCGCAAATCCTTACGGGGCCAAGGAAGACCATGTGAGGTGCGTGCGCAGCCTGGGTAGGGGGTTCGTGTTAACACCGAGGCCACATGGACTCGCTGCCCTCCTGATAACGGAGCATTAGCGCGCTGCAGTTGGGCCACCGGGGGAGGGGAATGGGGGAGGGGGGGGGGGCGGCCAAGGTTGCAGCGCATCGATCGGTTGGCGAGTCGCGCGTGTGGCGCGGCACGTGAGGGGGGTGTGGCGCGCCACTCCCCCTCCCCCTCCCCGGCGCACCTCGCCGCCGGGTCAGGGTCACGGTCACCGGTGCATGTGCAGCCGGCCTCAGCGCGAATCGGTGTGTGCTGGAGCTGGGCCGACAGAACGGACTGACGAAAACCAGGTGTCTGCAGCTCAAAATACAGACCCGCACCTTTTGAGGCTGCCCATCCAACTGCTATGTTCTGTAGTATTGATTGCTAAAATCAGTGGCTCCGCAGTTCTCGTGGCCAAAATCTGGCGTTTTACGTGACAAGCGCCGATGCCTAGAGCGATCGTCGTTGGCGTGTTGCCAAGCCATGACGACCATATCTTCAATACATCGAGCCAGCGCTACGTTTCCCTGAAATGGCCCTTTACAAGCCAAGGTGACGTACAGCCGAGCACCGGGGCCAATCAGAGCATACGCCGACTGTGATGAATGAGCTGGAGTTTCCGCGCACATGGTGGCTTGCGGGCGTGGGGGAGCGAACCTTGAACCCCGCCGCCGCCAACAGCGGCCCTGCAACATGCTGCAGGGGGGCTCCGCGTCGCGCGGTTTCGGACGACTCACGCGACGGCCGCCGTGGCGACCTTCTGGCAGGTATTTTTGTGGGAGCTCGGATTATAGGCGGCAGGCGTCCGTCGCCGCCTGACCTACATACAAGGCGGACGGACATGGCCGCCTGCGGGAAAGTACGCGGCGGCTCGGCCATGCAGCAGGGGGCAGGCAGTGGCTGCACGTGAACGAGCGAACCGTGGCATTGACGACTGCGCCATTTCGTAGGTGTGATGTCATCGCGAACCGGCGAATAAGCTTAGCAACACACGGACATCGCAAATCGCACAAAAGGTTTAGCAGGCAAGCACGTTCACGACCATGCCGCGCGCGTGGTGCGGTGTCGACCGCGGGCTTTTGGCCGCAGCGCTCAGGGAGAGCACACCAGGCACAATATCTCGCCGCCACCCTCCAAGCCCGCATCGCGGCAGCGACCTACCTCCGTATCGCTCGCGCGGCGCGGGTCAGCGACCGCCGGGGCGCGCCGCGAAGCGCGCGCTCCACTTGCGCTCCACACAAGCCCAGCCTGGCGGCAACTGCCGCGCGCGAGCTGGCAGCCGGCACAAAGGCGCGGCGGGAGTCGGGCGCCGACTTCGCCGTAGGGCAAAGGCGCACAACTGGCCGGCCGGGCGCCAGCCGGGATGACCTTGCCCTTCGGGCGGGCCGCGCGGGGCCCTCCGGGGGTGTTGTTTGCCGTCGCCGGCGGGGGGAGGGTGTTTGTTTACATGCACCGGGGACGGACGAGTTCCGCGCGCCGCGGGCCTCCGGCGGCGCGTGGTAACGGCCCGGCGCGCGCTTTTGTCTGCTCCGCGCGCCTCGCCGTGTCGTTGAACCCTGCCGGCCGGCGCTGACCTTGAGCGGCGCGCCGAATGACGCACATGTCTCGTCCCAGGGTCGGCCGGCGGGACATTTTACGGGCGCGAGCGGGGCGCGGGCGGAACCCCGCGGCGCCTGCCCAGGCGCTGTCAACCCGGAAGCGGGCGTCGGACCTGACCATCGATGGCGGCCGTGACGCTCCTCCCCACCCCCTCTCCCGGGGTATGGTTGCCGATGGGGGCGGACACGTACGCAGATGCAGGGCCGATGGCGGAGGAGGGGGGAGGGGTTGCGCAAGCGCCTACCACACCGCGTGCGTGACGCAGCGACGAGGCCAAGCCGTGGCGCATTGGCTGCCAGGGCGACGAGAGTGGGATGCAGTGCGACGCGGCCACGACGCCGTCGCGCTTGTCGCGTTCGTCGCCATAACGGCTGTGCGCCCCGCCAAGTCGGTTGAGATGTCGGCACACGCTCGCGTTCACGCGCGCGTCAGAATGAGTTGCACCACAAAATAACAGATGTCTTCGTCACTGTGGCGCCTGACGCGATGGCTCAAAAGTCCAAGAGGCGCACAGTTCCCGAGTGCGTACGGTCGTCAACCCCCTGTCATCCTTCACCACATTGCGGTGCAGATGACCCCCGCCCAGGTGCCGGCCGGGGGGTGATGCGAGGGGGTGGGGGAGGGGAGGGGACCAGATCGTTGGCTCGCCGCCAGACGGCGCACCTGCTCGGCCGTGACGCGCCGCCGCCCGACACCCACGTGACCGCGACCTTCGGGCGCGGGAGGCCAGCAGCCGGTCGAACCGTGACCGCGCCGGCGGCCTCGGCAATCCAATACCGGGTCCAGGATTTCGCAGGGTTCGGCGACCTCCGGCGCCGCTGGACGCTGGCCCGCGCGCGGACAAGCCATGCGGCCGGGGGGTAAACACGCGCCTGTGACGGGCACGCCAGCTGGCGCGTCCCCGACGGGCAGCCGGGACCGCTGGTGGTCAGGTCAAGGGCCTGTGACCTGACTGGGCTTGACCGAAGAGAGCAGTCCGCAGAGGTCGTTGGGGTCGGCGAGGTGGTTGTACGGTGATCAAGAGCCTCTCGCTCTCCGGAATATTAACAGGGGATTACAGCGGAAGATTTGGCATGATGTCACCAGCCATTGTCTCGCACACGCGCAAAAGCTGCGGATGACCTTCCCCGTCGAATGAGGGTTGTTCCGTCATCAACACGCGAAGGGACAGGACCCCGCTGCAGACCTATACCGAAGGGCAGGTGCTGACCTGTTTGTAGGCAGAGCGTATTAAATCCCGGCGGCTCCCTCCCTCCCAATCTATTCCTGTTTGGTAACGGGTTGCTCTCCTCCCTGCGGTCGGCCTTGACCCAATTACCGTGCTCCCCTCCCGTTATCTAAGGGCTCATAAATACAGCTGAGG
>NW_023596576.1:23038688-23059775 GCF_011947565.3 Pollicipes pollicipes | reverse complement strand
TTTGCGTGTTATGGACGATTTTGGACGCGGATCACACCCCTGCGGGGGACGTCTGTCCAAAATGGCGCTGGCTAGTGGCCATTGAGAGACACCAGTCCAGTGAAGACCTTCCACCCCACCATTCGATGCAATTATGACCCAGTAAAGCAAACTGAGCCGTTTGGGACGATGTATTTAGTACATTAACCACTAGTGGCGTGGGCTTTGCTTGATTTAGAGTTATCGCTGCAAGAAGCCTAGACGCAGGCTGAATGAATGGTCGTCATGGACCACCACACAGGGAGGAATCGTACCCATGAACCCCGTGATCCACGGTTCGTAAGTCGTGTTGAGCTATGTTATGGGTTCCTGTTTTAGCGCATTGTTGATAACACAAGCTAAATGACTTGCAATTTATCACTTGCTAAGGGCAGCCGGCTGTGCACCCCCAAATCGGGAATCAATGGCAACCGTCTTTAATAAAACCGACCGCGGAGGACGACAGGGTCAATCTGTCGGCTATTCACAGTCGGTTCGAACACAAGCTACAAATACAAATTTTAGCTTGACGTCGATGTTTCATAGCTCAAAATTCTTAGCTGGAAAAGTTCTTTTACACTTGTCTAAAACGTCGCTCTCTGTACAACCTGCACAGTCATGCCCAAGTGCACATAAAAGTTTAGTACTGCATACAGTTGTTTCCAAACGCGTTGCTTTGATCCATGGAACCCTTACACGATGCCATCCAAATGTAGCCGGTCACTTTTGCCGCACCAAAAACAGAGCACAAGAGTCTGTATCGGCAGCCCTTACATAATGCAATCCAACTGTAGCCGGTCACTTTTGCCGCACCAGAAACAGGGCACAAGAGTCTGTATCGGCAGCCCTTACATGATGCAATCCAACTGTAGCCGGTCACTTTCCCCGCACCAGAAACAGGGCACAAGAGTCTGTATCGGCAGCCCTTACATGATGCAATCCAACTGTAGCCGGTCACTTTCCCCGCACCAGAAACAGGGCACAAGAGTCTGTATCGGCAGCCCTTACATGATGCAATCCAACTGTAACCGGTCACTTTCCCCACTCCAGAAACAGGGCACAAGAGTCTGTATCGGCAGCCCTTACATGATGCAATCCAACTGTAGCCGGTCACTTTCCCCGCACCAGAAACAGGGCACAAGAGTCTGTATCGGCAGCCCTTACATGATGCAATCCAACTGTAACCGGTCACTTTCCCCGCGCCAGAAACAGGCCGCAAGAGTTTGTATCGGCGCACATTCGCTCCAGCACGATTTTTACGCATTACAGATTATGTCCTGCGCTTTTCTGACACAATATGCGGACACGTAACAGCAGATGACCTCCTTGAACAGTGATTAGTCGCCTGCACCCAGTCTGACAGTCATTTCATAGACAGCGCAGTGTCGGGGGGGGGGGGGGGGGAGGGAAATTGATGGTGCACACTTCGATTTTCAGTAATGTGGTTCCATCCATTTAGGTTATCGATAACAGGACGTGTTCGCTAACACGATTATTCATCACCCGTGACCCGGTCCCCGTACCGTTTGTGTGCCGCCCGTGAGTGTCCCGTTCCGTTTGTGTGCTTCCCTCGAGTGGGCCGTGCCGTTGATACCGCCCGTGAGTGGTCCTATGCCGTTGCGTTACGCCCGGTGAGCGGTACCCTACCGTGTGTGCCACCCGTGGGCGGTACCGTACCGTTGTGTGCTGCCCGTGAGCGGTTCCTCCACGCGGGAAGAATGTAGCAGCAGAGCTCATCCTGTCGGTCGACGTTCTCGATGAGCTCGGCCCTCCACGGCTGAAGCCCCACATCTGGTCGAGGGCCGAGCGCGACAGCTCCACTTGGAAGAGCAACTTGGTGCAGACCTCACCACACCTCGTGCGTCTGTAGCTGGAGACAAGGGCGGTGGGGAATAGTCAGCGCCAGCCATTAGCGACGCTCCGCCCGTGGGTTCCGCCTGTCCGTCCGACAAGCGTCGACACGCAGCACACTAATTAGTGTTCATCACATGACGCCCGTGGAAGCTGTGCGATGTATAGATGGATCGACAGGAATCTGCACTTCTCGTCGAACGCTTTCCTCGTGATGAGCCTACTGGCCAGTAAGAGGACGTGCGGCAAGGTACGCAGCTGGGGGCCTCATGTCGCGGGGAACGCGAGCTGTTCGGTGCAGTATCGTGGGCCTTGCAGCTTCCGTCTGAGTCGTCAACTATGCTGCTTACCCTCAGTGGCGGACGGTGAAAAAACTGACCGGGTGACAGTTGTGTTACGCATTGAGGATAACTTGCATTCGACTTTTTGTAACAACGGTCAAAAAGGGCTTGGGATGTGGAAGACAAGTTTTTCATTGAAGTGTGAGTGGTGTGACGCACAGATGTTGGAGCGCGTTCTGGAGCGCCGATACACGATGCATAATAATTGTTTCCCCAAGTGGCATGAGTGGCCTACGGACATGTTACAGAGGATACCGCACTGTCCAGAAAATATTGAAGAACATTAACAAACTCACAAACCATTTGCTTTGGATTACGACATTCGACCAGCTACAGGAAGATCCTAGATATTTAAGTGGTGTACTTACGTAATTATCGATGAGATCTGAGTGATGTGGCACAAAGTAGTTGGTATTTTCCATGTCGCGTCGTTTTTTCACCCTCACAAACTGCTCCATCGGGTTCAAGTTCTTCTTCAGAGAGGCTGAGATCAGGAAATCTTCAACCGTCATATTGTCCCGCAGATGAATAGTAACGAACTGAAATAGCAAACACAACTGCATTACCTTTGGAGTCAGATGTAAAGTGTGCTCACAAAGTACATGTAGGGCATACACCACCTGTAGTGTGGTCTCGCACAAGCTGTACTCCGCATGCTAACTTCCCTATTGTCGCTGCTTGCTTTAGCAATAAGCAATAACTTTTTACCAAACAGCGGCACAGTGCGGTCAACTGTCATGGATCACGTCATAGCTGCACGATGGACTGATGCCAAGCATTCTTCTGATCTGGTACGGTACCCCCCCCCCCCCCCCCCCCCGCCCCCCCCCCCCCCCCTCCGCTCCTGACCCGACACCAGGACGGCGCACCTCCCCGCCCCTGACCCGACACCAGAGCAGAGCACCTTCCCGCTCCTGACCCGACACCAGAGCAGCGCACCTTTCCGCTCCTGATCCCACACCCGGACAGCGCACCTCCCTGCTCCTGACGCCACACTAGGACGGCGCACCTCCCCGCTCCTGATCCCACGCCTGGACAGCGCACCCTCCCTGCTCCTGACCCCATACCTGGACAGCGCACCTCTCCGCTCCTGACCCCAAGTCTGGTGCACGTCCCCGTTCATGACCCGACACCAGAGCAGCGTACCTCTCCGCTCCTGATCCCACACCTCCCCGTTCCTGACCCCACACCAGAGCAGCGTACCTCTCCGCTCCTGAACCCACACCTGGGCAGCGCACCTCCCTGCTGCCGACCCCACACCAGAGCAACGTACCTCCCTGCTCCTAACCCCACAACTGGACGGTGCACCTCTCCTCTCCTGGCCTCCCACACCAGGACAGCGCACCTCCCCGCTCCTGATCCGTCACCTGCACAGCGGAACTCCCCGCTTCTGAACTGCCTGCACAGCCAGGATGAGTGCCCGCCCTGGCCCGTACACGCGTGCACAGCCCCTGGCCCCCTACTGACCTGATTGTCGGGCACCCGGACACGGTACGTGCGCTGTGGCTCCTCGGTGCCGTCCTGGTTGAAGGTGCGGCTGCCGCCCCCCGCTGCCGCTGCGCGACAGCATCGGCGCGCGCCGCTTGGTGGCGCCGCGGCCGGCCAGCAGGTTGTTCAGCAGGCTCGGGCTGCGCGCGCAGATGTAGGCGTGGAACGACGACACGTTGAAGACGCCGAGCCGATTCAGCGTCATTTTGGTGGTGCGAGAGACGTGAGTCAGCAGACCCTGGCGACGAAGAGAAGGACATGCAGTGGTGACAGGTCCTGGCGCCGCAGGCACAGCAGCTTTTCTCGCTTGTGTGTGTGTGTGTTGGGGGAATGCGGAGGGCATCTTGGTGAGTGCTTTTATGCAGCGCCAGCGATGGCAGCGGCCGTGTTGGCCGTGAGTGGTCGTATCACACCGGAATACAATTTCTAGCTGCCGACACATGAGTTTGCGACATCGTCCTCCCGGCGCGACTTGCACGTAATGGTTCCCCCATCACACGATGTTCGACGAAAATGACACTGTTCGGTACCGCAGTGCCTATGTCTCCCACGGCGGTAATACAGCGCCCTGTACCCCGCACCTCAAATCCTGCGCCGTACTAGAATCTTCCACTACAGACCATCAGCTAGCAGTGCTGAGGGAAGGGCGGGGGAGGGGCGGGTCTGACGGGATCTGTCCAGTCGGTCCGCTGACATTCACATATTCGCGTGGCTCAGCCGCACAGCGCGAGCCCCCCCCCCCCCCCCCCCCCCCCTCTCCAGATATTCGCTTCACGGCCCCGGTCGGCTGCAACATCCAGCATCACAGCTGCGGCGTGTCGCCTTGCAGCACCGCAATATGCTACAAGCTGCGCCGTTCATTAGGTCAATAGTTCACTTGGCCGGCTATTGCCCGCCGGGGCGTCCGGCCATCCATTCGGCTGGCGCGGCGCCAGGTCAGCACGGCGCCCACTCGGACGACTCCAGCCGGGCCCAGTGACACGGAATAGCGCGACCCAGCGACACGGACCAGCGCGACCCAGCGACACGGACCAGCGCGACCCAGAGGCACGGACCAGCGAGACTCAGCGACACGGACTAACGCGACCCAGCGGTACGGACCAGCGCGACTTAGCGACGCGGACCAGCGCGGCCCAGCGGCACGGACCGACGCGACCCAGCGACACGGACCAGCGGGACCCAGCGACACGGACCAGCGCGACCCAGCGACACGGACCAGCGCGACTTAGTGCCGCTGACCAGCGCGACCCAGCGAAACGGACCAGCGCGACCCAGCGACACGGAGCGGCGCGACCCAGCGACACGGACCAGCGCGACCCAGCGACACGGACCAGTGGGACCCACCGACACGGACCAGCGCGACCCAGCGACACGGACCAACGCGACCCAGCGGCACGGACCAGCGCGACCCAACGTCAACAGTAACGACGACCGCTTGCGTCCGCTGAAAGATGCGAGATCGGCGTGTGGACCGGGATAGCACCTGGGGAAAGGCGTTTGACTCTGACGGGTGGGATATGGGCTTTAAGATGATGTCAATAAGGTCGGTTTCGCAAATGGGTGAGTCTATGGATTACTGCAACGCCGCTTATTAGAAAGATGCAAATAGTATGCTAGCGCAGCATGTGTCGGCACAGGAACGAAATGGGAGCGTGATAGACTGTTCAGCCACGGTATGTGCGGTAATATTCTAACTGCTACAAAGTACACTGCATCAGGACTCTAATCGAACACTTAATCTAACTAAATTATAACGCTTCCTTTGACGTGGCAAATTGCAGTTTAAAAGCCCGCAGCACCTCGTTGTGACGAGGCCATCCCGCTGGGCAGGACAGTTCCTTATTTGCAGCGCTTAGTCGTCGCTGTAAGTCACGCGTTATGAAGTTACGATCCATCACATGGCGTAGACATACGTCCCTCTCCGAGCCGAGACAGTCGCTGCCCGCCTGGAATGGCCGCGCCGCGCCGAGACGACGTGTCCCATTACGCGGCACGAGCGGCCAGGGCGGGCGGCGCATCACCATCGGGTCGTCGCCGCCTGCCGGGAGTCAGACCCAGACCCACCTTGGGGTTGGGCAGCTCGCCGCCCTGCAGCGAGGCCATGTAGCAGCGCAGTCGGAACTGCTCGCAGTGCAGCCGCTCCAAGCTGTCGTCGTAGCTGGCCAGCTGCGAGGTGATCTCCTGCTTGTTCTCCTGCTCCGAGACCACGCTCAGCTGCAGGTCTGCCATGTGCTTCAGCTTCGAGTCCTGCGAGCGCACGCGCACGAGGTGAAGCTGCGCAACGTCTCCCCAGGACAACAAATAACGCCACTTTCCACACCGCCGATCCGGTACTCAGCGGCCACCGAGAGTCTCCTCCCGTTGTTTGTGCAGTGCCAGCGCGTCGAGCTGTGAGTGACATGAGTGCCGTGAGTGTCACGACGAGTGCTCACCGACTCGATGGACCGTTCCAGCCGGAAGATGTCCTCCTGCAGCAAGTGCAGGGTGCCTGTCTTGCCGCGGTGCCGCGCGAACGCCGCCGCGCACGCGCTGTGGATGCTGTTGATCCAGTTTTCCAGCTCGACTTGACACGGCGCCTGCGGGTATCAATTCCGAGTTCACGGGTCATCAGCTCGCCGTCCGCCGCTGGCCGACAGCCTGCCAGACAGCCCTGACGTTGTGACGGGGCGTCGTCTGGAGCCGGCCGGCGACACACGCGACGGACCGTCGCCTGGAGCCGGCCGGCGACGCACGCGACGGACCGTCGTCTGGAGCCGGCCGGCGACGCACGCGACGGACCGTCGTCTGGAGCCGGCCGGCGACGCACGCGACGGACCGTCGCCTGGGGCCGGCGGCCGGCCCGCGCAGAGCCTCATCTTCCGCCGCGGCGGCCGAAGCTCGCTCCGACTGCGGTGGGCGAGAGCGGAGAGGAGCTTCGACCGGCAGACGGGCCGCCACTGCCTTGGCACCGGCCTCGGTGACGGTCGCCGACCAAGCCTCCCCCCCCCCCCATCTTGTCCCTCCCCCGGGCGTTTGATGACCGGGGAGGGACGTGACGACCGAGACCGAGAGCCGCCGGGGGAGGAGGCAGCGCGGGTGAAAGGCGAGGCCGCCGAGATTACGGACGGCGACGGCAGGCGACTGGGGCAGGGATAACGTATGAGCTGCTAAATCCTTGTGGGTACGGAAACAAGGATTAATGACGAAGCCCAGCCACAGGGGAGAAGCGATGCAGAAAAGATACAATGTGCAATAGACGGGTGTGAATGCTCTAGGCCCACTGAAGGCTTACCGGCGGGTTTCATCATCGTTAAGGAAATGGTAGTCATGCTTTGTGACGTTATCCGCGTTGGCGTGAAGCTGAGAGATCAGCTGAGCCTGTCACCGGTCTCTCTTCCCGAACAATCAGCAGGACCACCCCTCAAATTGTACATAAGTTGGATAAAACGTTGCACCAGCACACGCGCGCACCACCATGACGAAGCGGGACTCTGGGTCGAGCCCCACAGCTTGACTCGGGCCCCGCCCGGAGGCGGTCTCGGCTTCGGGCGCGCGGCGCCACCCGGCGCCATTAGCATGCGCGGCAAGCGGGCCGTGACATCAGACGCTGATTAAATGACCGGGCAGTGTTCCAGTTTCTGTCCTGCCGCCGACTCGCCCCGCACCGCTGCCCGCGGCGGAGGGCGAGCTAAGAGCGGCAGGGGAGAGAGAGAGAGAGCCGCGGAGAGGGAGAGAGCGGTGCAGAAGGCAGAGATCCCGTCGGAGTGGGCTCTCAATGCGGCGCCTTCGGGCCCGGATTCGGATAAATATAGCGCTTGAGTGAATGGCTAGCCGACGCTTTTTCCAAGGGTAGTCAATATCACCGACGTGGCAAATACAAAGGAGCCGGGGGGTTTGCTTTTGAATACGAGAAGGAATAAAGATGAGGAGAAAAGGTCAGGTCGAGGAATTCATTTCAAGACAGCAGTCCACCGAAGGCAACTTTTCATCAACTTCGCTGACGATTTCAAACGTGTATCTGCTTTGCACGCAGTAGAGCTGCGGGATTTAGGCTCCTCAGCATTCAGCAGACCGTTTGACAATGCTCCACTGAAGCAGCTAGTCGGCATTTCATAGCGGAAAATGTTGTAAAGCATTCATAGCTGTTCCTAATTGGCACGGCATTCTTTTGGCGACATTCAGCGGTATTGACAGTTCAAACACATGGAAAAGCCCGCCAACTCACATGTGTTTTGTTGCGTGCAGACGTAAGTCTCAACAGGTAAGCGGTGTGGGAAGGACCGGAGCGAATGGATGTGAGAGGATCGGACCAGTGTTCACACACGCATGAAAACTTAACTGTGCACGAGACACTGCACTTCCATTTCTGAGAAATGCCACACAAAACCAAACACCCTTACGCAAAAACATGTCCGCTTGTTGCATAGCGATGGCGAACGGATGCCTTAAGAGCAGCTCCTCGGCAGCGCATCGGTGGTCTCGGCCTTCGTGCCGCAGGGCTGGGTCCCAGGGCACGCGAGGCACAACTTCAGGATCAAAGTTTTGATGACTTCGTGGCCCGGGCCGACGCAAAGGGCGTAAAATCAACGCAGCCAACGCGGGCGGGTCTCAAGTCAACTTCGCTTGAACGGTATCAGCATCAGCAGCGACCAGCGACAACGGTGGCATCAGCATCAGCAGCGACCAGCGGCAACGGCAGCATCAGCATCAGCAGCAACCAGCGACAACGGCAGCATCAGCATCAGCAGCAACCGGCGACAACAGCGGTATCAGCATCAGCAGCGACCAGCAACAACGATGGCATCAGCATCAGCAGCGACCAGCATTAATAGTGGTTGCCGAGGAAGCAAACAAGATGCGAGTTTGCAAGCGTAGGTTCATGACTCAACACTAAACTTGAATGGCGTATTGGAGTCAGCCTACATGCCTGTTGTGTTGCTGGTTAGGAAAGGAATATTACAAGTACACGCAATCTATCAATACCAGATAGCATAACTGCACCGGATTTTCGCCGCTTGCGTGAGGCGCTGAAGTGCTCAGAGTGCGTACCGTTTCATGAACTCTGAATGTGTGCACCCAACGAAAAATAACTGCTTGTTGGCATATTGTCTCTTTTAAGACTGAAACAGTGTGCACACTCCAACCGAGCCTTTTGCACATTTGTCAATGCAAAATGTGCTTTACCTCGGTTGTGATCCCCGTTTTGATCAAGCCTCAACTCCCGCACGAACGGACATCTGAGAATAAACTACTCTGACATATACAATAGATGCGAATTATTATGGAAAAGACAGCATGCTTTTCTTCAAACCACGTCCATGATTAAGAAACGCGTTTTTTAGAACGCGACTTTTCAGGGGCAGCCTTTCACACAGCGTACAGATGTCTCTACAAGTAAAAGCCCTTCATAAAATAAAAAATATTGCTACGCCACAACAAAACTGCGGGTGCCACCCGACATTGTTTGGGTCCGAGTCTAACTGAGCAGGTACGAAAATTCGATAATTTTTACAAAGAGCTCCATGAACTCCATTATTGGCGGCTTTGACACAGACAACAGCAGTCATATATTCACGTAAAGTTGTATGCACAGAAATCTGACATCATTGTACGCACCGCAGCGCGGTGTGTTCAGTCTATCTCCGTACCTTTGACACCCATATCACATGTGCATGGCTAAAGCCACATTCTTAACGCGGTTTGAATTTTTGCGAACTTCATACTCCTTCATTGTTGTCAAAATACGCAACTCAATGCTTGCTTACTGCTGTTTTCAGAATGATTGAGGCGAGGTATTAGTGTCACCGACGGAACGATTGTTCGGACTGCTGTGTTCGTCTGGTGTATCAGTGCGTACACAATGTGGCACAAAGCCCTGCTCAGTCAGCTTAATGTCAGAAAGCTAAACTCGTAATCAGAAGACACTGGTTCGAATCCCAGCAGGCCTCAGGAGAAAAATCGGGCTATGACGCGTAATGCCTGAAACCCGAGCGCGATCTAGTTCTCCCTGCACCGCCTGAAGACGGCCGCATAATAAACTGACTACATTGTTGTACACATACTAAAACGCCGGACGAGGGCGATGATCCCATCGGTTCTTCAACGGCCAGTGATCGTGATCATTCATACAGCACACAACCGAGTAATTGGAGTGCATTGCACGGAGCGTTCGTGATGTTTTAGCCCCCGGACAACATATGCCATCGAGTCTAAAGATATAACTGCCTTTACCCCTTTCAACTACCACCAACGACACAGTGATATTCATGTCATTCGATGTTGTTTGAGCGGTCAAGATTTAGAACGCGTGTTATAGTCATCACCTTTACTTTGAAGCATTCACTGCAGGCAATCCCAGTGACCCCTACATGCGATTTTGCCGGGGTTTCGCGACACCGCGATAATTAAATAGCCGCTGATTTGGATCAGTTGCCATGCCTAGATTTTATTGGATTTTTCGAGCGGCTCTAATTCATTTTGCCACATATCCTCCGAACCACTTTTCACAATGGTAGGATCCGCTGGTCTACGACAAAAATGAGCGCTTTTCATATACCTCCGTACCATATCCAGCCGTCCAGTTTAGCACCCAGTAAGACAGCTGCCGCACACAAAACTAACGACGTTAACGGTCTGGAAATTTAATCATCGAAATCCAGACCTGCTTTGAGAAGCACGAATTTCCCGGCAAATCACCATGACGAGCTCCTGTATCGAGTTGGTAACAGATTCAGATTCATATTCAGATCTCTAATCGCACCGCAGCGTACTTTTTATTGGCCGGAAAATTTCCATGCAAATGTAACGTGACCTTCTGATCGTGTCTGGTCCTACTCCTGTTACCGATGAACGGAGCCGTAGCTGTAGCGTGTAATGTCATATCATTTAAAAAGTCTCCCTTGATTTTCGCGAGATACTGATCTTCTAACCACGACGAGCACATAAGCTCAACTGCCAAGACCCATTACATGACAAATAGCAGGTAGCAGGTTTGACGAGGACCCGCGAAGCAGTTACCTCCCACCAACCTTGAATCTTGTTTCCTTGTCACCCAAAAAGTGACACTTACATGAGTGCAAAAATGAGGAAACAAAAGAAAACCCGGGAAGTTGTCCTCAATTTTATAAACAAAAATCGCAGCAGACTTCCATTTATTACGCTCTTTATGACGAAAAAGGTCGATTTTGTATCTGAAAACTTAAAGATTGCCTCCAAGAAAGATGGCGGCGGGGAGGGGGGGGGGGGGCACCGCCGCCACGCCTTGTCATCCTAAAAGTGTTGGGGAAAAGGGTCCCTTCCTGCCACTCCCTGCTCCAGAGCCTTTGGGAAATGGTGACATTGCAAAACAAACATCGGGTCATCCGCTCCCGTTAACACATCCTTGACGTGATCGAGGTGCGGGTCAATACAGCCAGTTTGAGGTCAGTCCAGAGCGGAGTACAGCCTCAGTTGTAAAGACATACTCTGCCTACAGCCCTCGCAATGTGTTCCGAACACTCAGTGACGGCTGGCAATAACTGGCGCACCACTCCGCTTACGGCCCCAACCCAGCCGTGTTGGCGCGGGGTTAACAGCACGGCGGCCAGGCCCGGCGGACGCGACGCGCCTGCCAGGCCCGGCAGTGACCCACCTGGAAGAGGTAGGCGTCTCCGAAGGCCGTGCTCAGGCAGAAGATGTACTCCCGCTTGGGGTGCTCCGGGATGGACTGCATGATGGCGCCGTCCACGATGATTAGGTGCTTGGGCGCCTGCTCGATACTGCGTCCCTCCCGCGACTCGCACGGGTAGAAGAGCAGCGTGGTGCCCTTGAGGCACACCCAGTAGCCCTTCCAGCCACGCTTGCGCGCCAGCTCCACCTGGTGCTTCTTGCGCAGCAACCATTTCTTCACCGAGAGGAAACTGCCGGAGGCGAGACGGCGCTCAGGCCGGAGACGGGAGCATCGGTATGGTGAGCGTAACTCACGTCATTGACCCAGACAAGGGAGTCGTTGTTTTTCAATGCGTGTGGTGGCTTAACTCAATGATGTTATATTGCAGCTTGCACTGCAACCAGAGGCTATTCAGTGATGTGGCGCGAGCTTGAGCCTGAGCGGTTAGCCATTCATTTCTCAGCAGTTCTTAGCACCCAACATTCATGTACGCGAGGTGACCTTACCCCAAATTTGAGTGTCCCAAGAGCCTACGCTTGAGGCATGGGAGCGAACTACTCAGACATTGGTCTCATGCATCTTTCAGGTGAGGAAAATGGGCTGGGCGTGACAACAGAAAGACGTGCCTGTTTCCATCGACAGGCTGGATAGCATGTGATAAGAGCACAGTTTATCATAGTGGTAAAACAACTGCTCACTGTACCAGCATGCACAGGAGTGGTAATCTGAGCAATGACTGCAGCTTGACTAGAGGTGACGCAGTTTGCAACGGGCTATTCTTAACGGGTCCTATCGGTTCTAACCGGCAGGCAAAGTCAGCCTGGTAGCTGTGTCTGTCCGGTCCGTATAGTATTCACGAGCAATAGTATCTTACGTGACTGAATTATATATTTATGGAGGAAACCAGCCGACCCGTGTGCATTGCGAGGCTGACAAGGCTAGGATCTAGAGTCAGTTACCACTTGCATGGCTATCAGGGCTGGAGTGTGTGGAGTCTACGGCTTTTAACTTAGAATTAACTGAGTACATCACATCATGTCAAACGGAATTGACCCACGACGAGCGTTGTCGTCCAAGCACTAGATTTGACGTAGGTGTTGTATCAAAGTTAAATTAAAGGTCTCTGAAACTAATTTCACTTCATTCAACGGGGGAGCGAATAACGTCTGAAGCGAGCGATTCGTCTCAACTGTTTTCTCACAGTTTCACAGCTAAAGCTATCTCATAGTTCGTCTCTCCGTTCTGCGGAAACCGACACCAGAGACGGCAACAATTTTACAGCGACGTTGGTGGCGAGCTATCGCTTCTTCATGGTCCGCTTGGTCATTGGGGGCCGTTAATCTCAGCATCGACAGAGGGGCCTGCCGTTCCGCGAGGCCTGTTGGCCCCCAGGCCATCCGTCTCCGGAAAATAAAGCCTCCTCTCTCTGCTTCCTATCCCCGATCACAGTAAATAAACAGAGGTCTAGCGTCCCGCTGGGTGGCCTAGCAAGATGTCGGGCAGCTAACCGATGTCTGGTGGCGTGCCAGCTTTACAAACAACGCATAACTGTCACTCAGCCCTATGTAAACGGAACGTTATTGGTGCATTGAGCGGACAGACAATCGGTGATTGCGCAAAGCGGGAGACCAGCCAAAATATCAGCTGGAAGACGTAATGAGGCCGGTCACAGCTTCCCGGACCTACCCCAGCTCGACAGATGTGCCCGTACCGAGCCCAGTTCGTCAGACGTGCCCGGACCCAGTCCAGCTTTCCGGATGTGCCCGGACCCAACCCAGCTCGCAAGATGTGCTTGGACCCAGCCCAGCTCGCCAGATGTACCCGGACCAAGCCCAGCTCGCCAGATGTGCCTCCACCCAGCCCAGCTCGCCAGATGTGCCCGGACCCAGCCCAGGTCGCCAGATGTGCTTGGACCCAGCCCAGCTCGCCAGATGTACCCGGACCAAGCCCAGCTCGCCAGATGTGCCCGGACCCAGCCCAGGTCGCCAGATGTGCGGACGACGGCGGTGACAGAGCAGACTCACCCGGCCTTCCGCACAGCGCCGGTGCAGTTGAAGGAGGCTGCGGAGCTGCCCGACCTGGTGACCCGGTACGGAGAGGCGTGCAGTGAGGCCTCGCCCTCCTCCTCCTCGTCACTGACGGCCGTCGTCAGCGACATCCGGTCGTCGTCCGACATCTGGCGGAGGAGACGTGCCCGGTCATGCTACGGTCGTTCGATCGTCAAGCATGCCCTGCGGCCTGCGGTGACGAGAAGGGACCGCAGGAACCGTACCCGATGTACGGTGGTGCTGTACCTGATGTACAGGTGGTGCAGGTGACCAGAGCTGTTGTGTGCTTGTGGCAGGCAATGGGTGGGTAATCAGCAGACCATGGTCAAACACAGTTCATATCGTTCTATCCGAAATCAATTAAACAAACACGCCGCCGTAGTACCAGATATTTGATGGGAAGAGAAAAACGAACGAGAAAAGGAGGAAACAGCGGCACGGCTAACGAAGCTCCGCTGCAAAACATTGTTAGCTCAAACTCGACAGATTCAGAACGCAAAAAGCTGCCGTGAGCATACAAAACAGTGGCAACGGCTATGGAAGCGAACATTAAAGTGCATCACCGGAATGTCCCTTTTAAAAACCATTGCTGCACCCACGTGATGGCAGCGCGCGCAGCATAACGTACACAACACATGAATTTTGAAGAACTTTTTTATCGTAAAAAGAAATTTTAGTTTCATCCATTTTGTGAACGAATACCGCGTAAACGCACATATCGGTAATGACCTGTATTGGCGGCGTACGCTGAATTTCACTCTTTGCCGGTCACGTTATAAGGCTTCATTTTCATTATTGCGTAAACATTTGGGCTGTCGAAGTCTCTTTTAGGCACACGGAAGCGTTTCAAATGCCCGGTAGTGGTAAACGTCTCACAACAGTCTGTCCCCAAGCACCAGTCCATTAACTGTTGGTTCCCCAGCTTGACGGGAGAAGAATATAAAATAATTGTCACGATGACGAAGACCGGCTCGTCCTCTCGCTGGAGCAGACTCCACTCGCGCACAGCACCCCATCGACCGGGTCGCTCCTTTCAGCGGCGGCGCAGCGGCGCCAATCAAAGGCCGCGCGCGTCCGGCGGCGGCGAGCCGCACCGGAAGCAGGGCCGCATCCGGCCTGGCCACCGGCCCGTGTGGCGTCGCTCCGCGCCCCTCGGCGCGCGGGCCCGCGTCGCGCCGGCGCCGACGAACCTAATGCCCGACCTCGGGGACGTCGCCGACGCCGAGAAGATAGCCGGCGCCGTTTATCAGCGCGCCAGCCGGGTCTGACACTGAGCCGCTGCCGCCTCCGGCATCCTTTTGGACCGAAGACGACCGATCATACGAGCGTGACGGCCTGACCCGCAGGTCGTCACGCGGCGGCTGTGGCTAATTGAAACCTGATCTGCCTGCGGGGTAATCAGTTCAGTGGGCTCGTCGGCCGCGCTCCACGTGTAATTAATCCGCCCTTTACGACTTAATCACGAGCGGTGGCATGAGCGAACGGCACCACCAAATGAGAGGTGTTAAAACTGATATCTCACACTTCACCGGATTTAACTGCTCATCAGCAAGCGTGTAGCTCAGACAATGGGCCCAAGTACTCGTTAACACAACATAGCGTCGAAAATAACTTCAAATACGCAATTTCAGTCACGAAGCTACAATTCATGATGCTACGTAGATGACACACAGTGCGCTCTCTGTGTGCTGCCAGATACCGACAGCAAAACCGCACTGCTATTCGACCAATCGACCTGGCTGCTTGCAGCAAGATAGCATCGTCGGAAATACCCCCCAGAAACACGATCTGACCAATCACAGTAAGACTGCGTCTCCAGAAACAGACTGAACATTGTGATCCGTAGTTGTTCTCCTCACGCGCCTGAACGCTGTGCCCCATCTTACCAGCAACGAGCCTGGGGGCTTGCGTAAAGTAACGATCCGGCTCACCTGCAGAATATTGATGATCTGCACGAGATTACGCCTTATCTGACCTGGATAATTCTGGCTTCCTGCACGGCATGCCTCGTCGCATCTACGGCATTGCAAGGTCTGCACGAGACAACGTTTCGTCTCATGCATCGTCTCACCTGCCGGAATTTCGAGATTCTGTGCGGGATAATGCCCCACCTCAGGCTTCACAGCCTGCACAGGATAATGTCTCGACTCACCTGCAGAATTTTGACGAACCTCCTCGTGGACCTCTCATGGGCGGACTCCAGCTGCTTCCGCTGCCGCCGTTCCTTATATATCATATACTTCTCTCCCATGGTTCCGCCCCGCTCAGCCACGACGGTCCTCGACACTAGACCCCAGTCCCAGCTTCAGGCACTAGCACCATCACCAGCGGCTCGTCTCGTACCTCACCAGTGTGTCAGCTTCGCGGGATGCCAGCACCAGTCGAGGTATCGCGGCTGACACAGACAGTGGACACCGACACAGGAATCGCGAGATTCACAGCCAAGGCCACCTCGGAGGCACCCACCAGGACCGTTCGCGCCCTCACCGCGGCAGGGTAGCACTTCTACGCGGGCGGCGATGCCGCTCCGGTTCGGGACACCGCGCTGAGCACGCCGAGGATGGACCCTCCACGGCGGCGACACTGCTGCGGTGTCGGCCGAGATAGCCGGTGCGGCGATAACGAGCGGCTGCGACACCGTTCAGAAGTGACGGTGAGCTGCTGCCGCACCGGCCAGAGACGGCACGAGCCGGCGACAGTGGCGGAGCGGCGACGCTGACAAGCGGCGGCCAGGGTACTGCGACGGCGGGATCGCGGCGACACCGGCCGGCGACAGTGCGGGCGCAGCGACACTGGGCGGCGACAGTGCGGGCGCGGCGACAGCCGGCGCTGGCGCCGATCGACTCCGGGCCGGCCTCGGCGGCGGCAGGCGCGCATGCGCAGTGGATGCTGTCGGAATCGATGGCGGCGCCGACGGGACGCACCGCAGCCAGAGATGCAACAACCGGACTGGCCGCCGCCCGATCGATGTCACATTTGGGTCAGCGCGACCGGACCCGGCCAGGTGGTCTGACTGGTGACCTGACCCCCGTCCCCAGCGTCCGCCACGCACACCGGCGTCTCAACGCAGGACGGGGGGTGGATGTGGGCGGGCGCGAGACAGGGGCGTGTTCCGGGCAAGCCGGAACGGGCGAAAAAACAGCGTGCGAATAGAGCTTTGATTCATGTTTCTTGGAAAGATGTAAATGAATAATCCTTGACATGTTCATGTAAATCATTGGTCGCGTATTCATCAAACACACTATCATTTCAGCCATTCTTATTCCAAGCTCCATTTTATGGAAAATATGGCCAATTATTGCGCAATAAATCCACTCCAGTGTCGACCTCTACTCCATTTCATATCATCCAACACAAATTAAAGTCACAAAGCAGTCATTATGGGACGCCTTCGTCGTCCAGGGAGGACTCAAAGGCCAACACCCCTCGGTCCACAATGGCTGCAATAGTACGGCGCGTCAAGAGGCGGGGGGTCTCCGCCACTCCGCTGGCTCCGAGCTCGGGAGCTCGGGGGTCCGCGCCGCTCCACCGGCTCCCAGCACGGGAGCTCGGGAGTCCCGCCGCTCCGCCGGCTCGGAGCTCGGGAGCTCGGGGGTCCGCGCCGCTCCGTCGGCTCGGAGCTCGGGAGCTCGGGGGTCCCCGCCGCTCCGCCGGCTCGGAGCTCGGGAGCTCGGGGGTCCCCGCCGCTCCGCCGGCTCCGAGCTCGGGAGCTCGGGGGTCCCCGTCGCTCCGCCGGCGGGCCGCCATCCTGACATCAGCGTCTCCCAGCTCGCCAGTGCCGTGACCGTGACGAGGACGTAACTGGCCGAGCGGCCGAGACCGACCCCGCCTCGGCGGCCGGCCGGCGCCACACCGCCATCGATTCCCAAACCCAATCAATCCGCCCGAATAGACCCGTGTCGGGTGGAATGGCTGATGAGCCCTTGGTGCGGCCGCTTGCCCGGTCAGCCTGACCTGGAAGGCCTAAGACAGGCGGTCGGGTTCGGGACACGTCCTCAGCGAGGCGTCGCTTCCTGAGGTGGAGGCAGATGCTACCAGGGCGATTGAATCAATGATAGGTCATAATGATGGGTCATTAATTAGGCCACCCCGCACTTTCTTTAATTAGGTGTCAGTTACTGACGGTGCTGAAATATAACGAAAACAGATTTAAAGCGCCTTGGCGCGTTTAAATCAAGTGCGATCTCGCAGCTTTATCACGACATAGGAAGTGTAGGAAGTGTCAATTCTAATATATTGAATTGAGGTCAACTATTGTATTGGTCTCTCGAAATAGCCATAATGGATGTAGGGCAAAACACGCTTGTTAGAGACGGAGACTTCTGGTACACCTGCACATGTTGTGGCGTGTGGCAAAACCTGTCACCCACCAGATAACGGATATCGCGGCGTGAGACAATCATTTATGAATGAATGACGTAAGGCTAAAGCGACCAAACCTGAATGGCTGAATGTTCACCAGAGCCAAATGGGAGCACAACATTCGGACTTAGTCTGCTGGGCACCCGCTGCACAAATTAGAATCCAGACATTTCTTCAGAATGCATGCAGCCGATACGAATTGGACCACAGAGGCGTTCAGATCTGGCTACGGATGACAATGACAGACGTGCAGTACCTCACGCAAGGCGTATCATTTGCTAACACAGTCCATGCGGCCGCCCCGCGCGGCCTTTCGATATACATCTATATATATATATATATATATATATATATATATATATATATATATATATATATATATATTTACTTATTTATATACATATACATATATATATATAGAGACATATATATATATATATATATATATATATATATATATATATATATATACAAGCCCTTGAGGTTCATTTTACATTTTGGCTACCCCAGCTTCAAACCGTCTAACCTGAAATATGATTTCAATTTCTACCATTCCGGTCACAGACCATTGATCTTGTTTGATCTCAGCTCTGCACGGCGCCGAAATGCAAAAATAGGCTCCCTGCGACGTTCTAGAGTTCCGTGTTTACTATTTTTCATCAAACCAGTGATTCTGAAGGAGTGACGTGCTTGTATGGTGAGCATCCCCACAATTGATGACCTTCGCCGAGGTCATTCAAGGTGATATCTCATAAAATATTGATATTGGCGCCAATCAGCATCCAAAATCGCTGGCACGCGCTAAGAGACTGCGATATGTCAATGACGATAGCAGTGTTAGTGTTATTCTAGGTCAGGACCATGCCAGATGAAATCTGGTAAGTCCGATCAAAGTATTGTTTAGATGTTTGACGGCATGGACGTATTGCCATTGCAAATAAAGGCTTTAAGCACAAGGTAGTCCAGAGGTAAACCTGTGAAGGTCACAAAATTCCCTTAGATTAAAGAGTGAGTTCTCACTCAACAGACCTTCAATATATCAGCATGCAAAACCTTAAAAAATGATATGTTTAATAATTTACACGCGTAGACATACGGGACGCAATGAATAATTTGTAACATGAGCGCTGTTAGGCATGTTGAACATTTCAAAAATGTGCTTAAACGATTGTGTGACGTGTCGTTTCGGCTGCCCTTTTCAATGGCACACACGCACCCAGATTCCTCCCAGTGCCTTCAAAGTTTGGCGCCCTTCTGACCGGTTAAGGCGCCTCTGCTACAGGACGCCAAGAGGAACGTCACAAAACCGTCACAGGGCAGTGTTCCCAAACCGGATGGATGGAAAAGCTCAAGCACAAGCTCAGGAAAAGAGACGTCTTAAGGACAGACAGTAAGCGTCCAAGACCACGCTCAGCCCCCCCCCCCCCCCCTCCCTACACAAAGCAGTGTTCCATGCCCAGACGGAGACATTCCAAGCCTAAATAAAGGGCGCTCGAAGCTTCATGAAGAGTATAGTTTATAGCTCTGGTAGAAGGCTGCCCAGTTTTCTGGCAGAGGGGTGCCAGAGGCCGACATACGGGAGTGCCTTGAGAGCTTCAGGTAGCCTTTTCTCCGAGCCCAAGTGCAGTTGCTCCACAAGCCCTGCTAGAGGAGCCTTTAAATTCAGGTATTGGGGCACCGTTAGACTCACGAAAAGGCGCAGCTTCTGGCGATCCCCTACAAACTAAGAGGGGTGCTAGAAGTCCGCAGCCAGGTGGTAGACAGGCGCGTGAAAGACCGCGCAGGCAGCCAGATCAAACCAGGCTGGAGGCTCTTCGTATGGATATAGATGGAAGCCCCCATGACAAAGTAGAAGGTCCAAGTATTGGGCGCTTCAACGTGGAAGATGACACTAAGGCAGATATGGGGTAAGAGTCGACAGCAGCGGAACAAGTCACCTGCTAAACTCGGGGAGCAGCAACCTCTTTGTCTGGGTAGATGGCAGCCCACAAACATTACAGGCAAACAGCCGGTAAAGGATATCCTGAGTTAACTTAGAGGAGCGCCCAAGCCTGCTCAAACGGGGTGCTCAAAGGCTAGTTGCATGATGTCCTAGCATTTAACGATTGCATTAGATAATTTCGCTGGCTCTAATAATCCATATAAAGATAAATTCACCGATAACTGAACAGAAGAGTACATCAGAGTAGATCAGAAACTTGGGAAGAGTAGGAGATTAAGCGGGTATGCAAAGAAGACGGATTCACTCCTCCCATGTAGAGAAGAACTCCAAACGTGGGTATCAGGCGGCCCATACTCAGACGCAGGGGTGCATCTCCGCCTTTAACCTTTAAAATGTCAGGTCCGCAGTGGCCTGCAAAAGGGGAACCTCTCTAACGTAAGTGACGAGAGCCTCTCAAGGGATGGGCGTCTGAGGTGGGTGGTTGGTTATTTAAGGCACAGGGCTGGGCATCATGATGCGAGGGTGGGAACTCGGATGGACTGCTTCAGACCGGGGAATGAGCGTATCATCCAAGCAAAGGCTCGATTATCCGCAATGGCCATTTTAAAATCAGTAAGACAACTACACATTATGGTAACTTGGCTAACAGCTTAAACACTAGAGCTTTAAACTGGCGCAATGACTGTAAATTAAAAGTCTGAGCCTGAGCAGAATATGTATCATCATTTAAACTGAAATGAAATAAGAAGAGATCATGTCGATTATTATGAGAACATCTTCCACATTCCTGATCGAAACGGAGTTTCGCAGCGTACAATCACTCGCAAGCGGCTAAAACACTTGCAGATGGCGAAAGATGAGTGCGACTCTGTTCGCATTTAATTCGTCTTGTTCTCTGCTGAGATAGGCGTACTTCGGTCACCTCCATCGGCACGCATGCATCAGTGTATCTACGGATCAGGTACTAATCTGTGGATCATTTCACTTTCAGGCGACTGTTTTGGGATGAAGAGCCTCCCTTCTACCGCTCTGCCACTGCGCCCTCACTTAGACCCCTATGTGGTTGCAGCTGCTTGCCGTGGTGCCCGTGCTGGAGTGCACGCTCTGCGCACTGGGCCGCCCTCTCACCGAGCCTCAGCGGGGCTCCCAGCACGCGCCGGGTCGCCCTCTCACCGAGCCTCAGCGGGGCTCCCAGCACGCGCCGGGCCGCCCTCCCGCCGAACCTCAACGGGGCTTCCAGCCCGCGCCGGGCCGCCCTCTCACCGAGCCTCAGGGGCTCCCAGCACGCGCCGGGCCGCCCTCCCGCCGAGCCTCAGCGGGGCTTCCAGTCCGCGCCGGGTCGCCCTCTCACCGAGCCTCAGCGGGGCTCCCAGCACGCGCCGGGCCGCCCTCCCGCCGAACCTCAACGGG
>NW_023596576.1:22999708-23037688 GCF_011947565.3 Pollicipes pollicipes | reverse complement strand
AATACCTCTACCTGTTTGCCTTAGTTAAGCGTGATTATCATTTCATTATGAATTCATTAGCCAGGAAATAGATGACAGACCGCAGTAGGTGCTACCCTTTGCATTCAACAGCGTAGCCTAATGCTAAATTAGTCCCTGTATTATTATGAATTCATTAGCCAGGAAATAGATGACAGACCGCAGTAGGTGCTACCCTTTGCATTCAACAGCGTAGCCTAATGCTAAATTAGTCCCTGTATTACCAGAGTTATCTATGAAAGGATAATCTTCACCTTGGGTAAACATATGCATGACCCGATTTTATCTTTCCCGAAAACAAAGCTTATTGTTGGTAGCTACTTGATCATTCGCGTGTCCTGCGGGCTGGCTGGTGTAAGGTTGATAATTGTCGATAAATGAATTGATTAATGAAAAAGTGATTAAGAACTAACCAGGATCAAACCAACTGACCCTAATTTACATGAAATAAACCAATTGTGATGGACGTTAGGCACTGTCTGCGTGAACATTCTACAAACTTACTCCTCAGAGATAACGGCTTATGAGAAGTCAGATCCAGTTTGAAATACATTTCTATCTGTCCAAATCAAGCTTTGGTTGGGACGGACAACACTGTCGTCTTATATGTGAAAGTTCTTATAAAGCAACACAATGTACCATAACTTTAACACACTATCGTAAGCCGTCCTTTTATGGATGAGACGTGGGACAACATTTTCTTCGCGAAATGGCCTCAGCTTTCATCACATTATAACTATTACATTGGGGTGATGTACCACATCGCGTTTGAAACGTGACGGCCGTGCGTGACGCTTTGTATGCAACTGGGAATGCCTCGGACTCTCCGGATATGTCTCGGTCACCAATATGGAAACAAATCAACTAAAAAACAGGACTTTCAAAAGACCTAAATACTCTGCCGACCATAAATTGGAGAAATGGGCCACCGGCTGGCGATGAAGCGCGTACTAGTAACCAGGACGAATTCCGTTACCGGGGGATAGCTGTGAAAATCGCCTCCGCTGTTTACGTAATCGAATAGTGTTACGAAGACGTCCTACGAGCCGTGTTTCCCCGAGACAAGGGCATGACATAACAGTGTCGTCACCACGACCCCCTGCATCGGTGCGATTCTTGTCGACACCTCACTGTTGGTGCTGTCACGCTTCTCTGTGAGAAACACGGCGAAGGCCTCTGCTGTAACCGGACTCGATGCGGTTTACTGGTGGTCGGAGAGATGCTACGGCGTAGATTTGCAATTGGAGTACGAGGCCGGCTGACGCCGGACCATGTTGCACGACTTGGTTTACAAGATACTTTTAGCTGCGCACCGCTATTCAAAACACCGATTGCATCCATTTTGTCAATGTGTTGCGCTCCACTGTTTCGGCGATCTGGCCCCATGTGCCGGCATCAGTTTGGATGTGCCGACGTAGACGCCCTTCTAACTGTACGGGCTCTCGGCAAGCTGTACCGACGCTCGGCTAGCTGTGTCGGCTCCGCTATACGGATTCTGGGCAAGCTGTATCGACGCTCGGCTCCGCTGTACCGACGCTCGGCTCCGCTGTACCGACGCTCGGCTAGCTGTACCGACGCTCGGCTAGCTGTACCGACGCTCGGCAGCTGTACCGACTCTCGGCAGCTGTACCGAGGCTCGGCTCCGCCGTGCCTCCGCTCCGCTGTATCGACGCTCGATCCGGCTGCTCGGCGGCTCGGCCCCGCTGTTACGGCCGTCTCCGCTGTTTACCCGCCGCTCCCCAGCGAGGCGGCCCGTCAGTCGTCTTCGGCTAGAAGACAGCCGGCGGCCGGCCGCCAGCCTAATCACGGCATTGATCAGCGCCGCGGCGAGACCGATGCGCGTCACGGCACGCGCGCCCGTCGCGTGGCGGCCGACGGCCGGCGCGTGCTGCACCTTGTCGCGTCGGTCGCCACCTGTACGTGATGGCGAGGCTGGCCGCTGGCCGCCGCCCTTCTACCCCGCCGCGCTGCGCGGTGGAGTTTTGAACAAGACTGCCCACTCAGAAGCGTGGCAAAGATGGACCGACGGCGGACGGTGGCCAGAAAGTGAACAACAAATGAACATGCGGGATAGTGGAGAGAGAGCTGGGGCTGCACTTGGCACTGCACTGCATTTTTATTTGCTTGTCATGGTTTGATGGGGATCCAAGGCTGTGTCACTGCTCGGCTTTTGGGCTCTCACTTACTCCGTCCTTGAGCGCTGACTCATGCCTGCATTGATGCCGGGAGCCGAGCAAAGCTCTCCTGTAATGCTCACATCGAATCTGAGAACAGAAACAATTAATGTTGTTGACATTCAAAGCTCTTTGAAAAGGGCGCCTCGAGCCGCGCTACATTGTTGTTTGTCTTGCTTGGCTGTCAGCATATTTCGTGTTTGATGAAACTAGATGTATTCGCTTGTTATCTGCATCCCACCTGTTTCCCGTTTTGTATATTTTCTTTACCGTTTTTATATGTTTTCATTTTCCTGCAAGGGTTTACGTTACGACGTTTTGTCACACTTCCTGTGTTATGATTTTTGTTTCTTTGCTTTAGTTTCAGATTTCAAGCAGTCTTGCCCTGTGTGCGAAGACGCCTCTGCCTTGCAAGGGACTGTTGAGCGCGACACCAAGATCCCTAATGGTCACGCCACACAAAATGGCGTCGCCTGCAATGGACTCATCTCTCAAGCGATCCACACAGCCAGTCCTTACGACAATCTGTCGTGTTAGTACGATCTCTTTTTATGACTCTGTGATTGCACAATGCCCTCGGCCACAGGCATGCGCCGGCGCCCATCACTGCGCTGCCAACGTTGCCATAATTGTAACATGACCTGCGACACAGATTGATGCAACACAACACTGCACTGACTAATAACCACGTCGCAATTATTTCTCATCTGCGCGGGCCAATCTGACGGGGCGGAGTTGAGTTCGGCGGGGACCAGCGGTGACCGTCCCTCGGCTCGCACCGCAGTCGAAATGCGTCGGGTGGGGCGTTGCGCCGTTTGGTGGTGGCGGTGCCCCGGCGGCCAACTTTGCCGCCGCCTTTATTGATCTGCGGCATGGATATGAGAGCAGCCCGGGCCCCGAGGGTGCCGCAGCCGCCGAGCGCGCGCTGCGAGCGCCCGCGCAGACCGGCTGGCGGGAAAGGCGGCGCGTGAGATAACTGTGACGCTGGTGTGACAAATGCCGCGCGTGGGGCCCCAGCTGATCATGTCTGCGGTGCGCTTCGATTATGAATTAGAGCCAGCAGCGCGCCTCTCATGCATGGGAGACGCCGCCTAGCCTGAGAGCGTAGCCCACCTGGCAGGGAGGGTAAGATTGATTCACAAATCGCACTGCACTGCTGTGAGTTTGAAGAGTTTCGCCCTTGGATCCTGTGATGCTAGCTTTACGGTTGTAATGGCTCATTTTCAACTTGTCTGAACAAAAGTTGCGCGTTGAGGCATCAGAACAACAGCGGAAATCACAGGCTGCTCCAGAAATGGGATTTTAAAGCTTTGTGTATAAAAATAGCGTTGCCTCCCAAGCGGCGTTCAGCGCCGCACAGTGCGTCCTGTAACTTACTGAGTGACAGCCCTAACTATCATATGACATGGCACACCCGCGTGCCTTGTTATCGATAATGTGTTTAGCACGAGCTCTGATTCGACGTATAAAGATGGAGTGTAGACATTTTGTTGCCTCGTGTCACACTTACCCGGAAACTGCTGACTGTTCAGACACCTCTGAATTGATATGGAGTGGAACTTTGCATCATGACTTCTGTCATCTCGAAGATAGATAACCACGATCTGTTCGCTCTATTTCGAGAACTAAGGCTGGTTCTTTTGTGCAGATGAAACGTCCACGCATACCTTATTCAGCTTGCTCAGGAGGTGTTTTCTGGTTGAGGGGAGAAGAAGGGAGGTCAAAAATGGCACACCCAGCTGATCCCAGGTCGTGTGTCCGTTGATGATAGTCCCCATGGCGTCCGGCTGCCCTGGTAACCCGTCAGACGCTTGCCGCTGACTGATGATATTCGAGAACGTGTGTATGCTGGAACGAAGATTGATAATATTCACTGTGTGACAAATTACTTAGGTCAGATGCAGGCTTCGTTGTTTTTGTGCTTTTCGCGATCATTTGTATTGGTTGCGCGTCACATTAAAAGGGGAAAATTATACCGGCTTCAGCTATGTTTCTATCGCAAAATTTTTGTCTGCGTCCCGAGCCGGTGAAAAGCGGCCTTCCACGTGCACGAACGCTGTCAACAGATCGCCTCCGCGCCCCGGCCAACCCGCGTGCACCGTACGACCTACCGCCGCATAGCCGTGCCGCGCGTTCACTGTTGCACAGTCCCACATGCTGTCCCGAGTGTGTCCGTGCCCCTCCGGCTGACGTTACCCTGGCCTCGGTCCGGCTGCAGGGGCGTCGACACTGCCGCGGATGCAGCCGATGGGCAGCGGGCGCTCGACGCCGGCCGGCGGCGCGCCGGCCGCCGCCGCTGAGCCCGTACGCACGGCGAACATGAGCAGCCAGTACAAGTCGATGCGCGGCCGGTGTCATCCGGCGCTTCTGGAGCGGCCGGCCTCGGCGCAGCCGGGCCAGTCGTCCTCCGGCACCTCCGGCGCCTTCGAGCGCTCCGATAGTAAGGCTGGCTCCCTGCGGGCCAAGATGAACGGCCAGGTGGCGGTGAGCGGCGCGCGCGGCCGTGGCCGCGGCCGGGGCCGGCCCGATTTCAGCAGCGCCAGCACCAAATCGGTCGACTTCTCCGAGATGGACACGATCCGCGAGAGCGAGCTGGGCCGCCAGATCAAGTCGAAGTCGTCGGACGACGTGATGGAGCGGCCGGCGGCGGCGGCGGCGGCGCGGCGGTCGCTGTCGACGCGGCCGCCGCCGCCCCCGGCCGACAGCCCGGCCACGTCGCCCGACATCCCACGCCGCCACGGGCCGCAGCCGGGACCGACCGGGCTCGGCGCCCCGCGGCAGGACGGCTACATGTCCGAGCCGGAGACGCGCCGCCGCAGGCCGCGCTTCCTCGACATCCAGGAGGACTCACCCGCCTCCGACAACTACCGCTTCGACAATCACTGCTACGCCACCACGCCCAGTTCAAGTAGGTGCCGCCGCGCGCCGGGCGACGGCTAGATTGCACGAGAGAGCCGGCGGTGCCGCTCTCTACCGCCGCACTGGCGATGCGCCGCCTCTCCACGCTCGAGCCGTTTGGTTGTAGTGCCGTTTTGCGTGACCCTAGCAAAGTTGTGCGCTGCGCCGGCTGAAGACCGCTCTGCATGCTGTACCCGCCGCACCTTGTTATGCAGCCGTTGTATTTTGTTGCCAGCCAGTGGCTCGCAGTGCCGCGGAACATACATTTGCAGCCGCCTTTCGACGTGCACGGCATACCAGTGACGCTTTCTTATGGTTTTATCACATTTTCACTGTTGTTCCATTTGAGCAGTGAACAGTGTGTTGGAATGTTTTATCTGGTGTTACGGTCTGTGGCCACGGCTTAAATGCCTGCCAACATTTTTGTTGTTGACGAGAACGTCCGAAGCTGCAGCCGCAGGACAAAAAAGCTTGCGATGCTCATTTGTGCTAAATGCAGTGCATAAGCCTCAATGCGGCGCCATGTGTTGCTTCTGCACTGCAGTGTAGTGGAACATGCCTTTGAACAGAGCTCTGAACTCTTTGAATGCGTATCTGTGCGCATGTGCCGTGTTACTACTTGTAAACAAATATTAGGATCAGTGTTTGCTAGGTTCTTGTAAGTACATGTTTTAGAAGGCCGATCAATTTCGGTACTGCCGTGCTCCATTTACGAAGAGCGGTTGCATCCGAACATTGGTAAACACTTCACATACACTCATTTATGATGTGAATGGCGTGTTGTGAACATCATTTGCGTTCATTGCTTTTTAGTTGTTCTTTGATGTGCAGTTTGTTTGCCTGCTGACTATTCAATATTTGTTCTTTCGCGTTGTTGAACCGTGCGTGCTCCATTCATGTTTGTTTTTCTCTGACCGTGATATGCTTATCCTAGATGAAACGCTGTTATACGTTAGGATAAATATGCAGATAACCATAAATGGCTTGCATCATACGAGAAATTACACTTTTTTCCCTTTTTGAGGCTTTGATGGAACAGGAAATGTTTTGTGACTTTCAAGTCCGCAGTTGCATGTTTAATTTTCGGATAATTTTTCATTGTGATGCTAGCTGCGGTGCTGCAGATACCCTCGTTACAACAATATGGGCTTTTGGGTAATTGCGGAGCGGCTGACTCAATCTCGTATTGGTATTGATCGAGGTACATGTCATCTCCGGTCGTGGCACGTGCCGGGTCAAGCGTCACGCACATTTTCACCCCGCCCCGCTCCCCCTGTGTGCAGGCAACTCCGAGCTGGACCAGAACGTGGAGACGGAGCCGAACTCGCCCACCTACACCCGGCTGCTGCTGGAGTACGAGCGGCATCTGCGCAACACGCTGGCCAAGGGCGACGACGCTGAGTCCTACAGCCTGCACACGTTCGAGGCACTCCTGTCACAGTCCAACGAGGACCTCGGTCAGTCGGCCGGACGTCTTGCGCGCGCTTCCGGGGTCGCCTTATGTCGCGGTCCAACGAGAACCTCGGTCAGTCGGCCGGACGTCCCGCGCGCGCTTCCGCGGTAGCCTTATGTCGGAGTCCAACGAGGGCCTCTGTCAGTCGGCCGGACATCTCGCGTGCGCTTCCGCGGTGGCCGTGTCCGGCCCGGATCTGGTGGACCTGACCCTGTTCCCCGCTGCGAGTCCTGCGGTCCTGCGGACAGGTTATACCGGGTCGTGCAGTCTGCGCATGCTTTGAGGCGCCACTACTGCGGACTGTCGGTGTCCTGGGACTGGTCTCTCCTGCCGTTGATACGCCCGGTATGGTCTAAAACCTGTATACCGCAGCCATCTTCCCTGCACTTCCTTTATGTGCACAGTGAAAAACGCACTCTGCATGTTACGGCATGCCAATTAACGTGCTGAAATCAATGTACTACGAATGCGTTAAATACTTTACAGCTCTTAGCAGCCTCGTCCCAATGTTTAGCCAGTGCCGACTTGATGAACTCATAATACAGGCGCCGACAACTTGAAAGATGTTGGCGCCAAACTGCCATCGCTTTTGCTGTCCTCGCATATTTCACACTAACCTGCTATCAATAGTGGAAGCAACGGGTGTGATGCACTTGAGAAAAAGAGAAGGTCTCTGTCGAGGTGCGGAGCTCGTCCGCTTACAGCCGGGCACTCGCCTTTCAATAGTGAAAATTCGAAGCCTTGCCAGAGAGTAGCAGCCGTGAATGTTTCCTATGCTAATCGCAAATATTCCTCGGCGCTCACTTCGCAGACCCGCCAACTAATTACGCGAAACCGTGTGCAAATGGGCAAACTCATTTCCATTGATAGCGTTCGAATCTGCCATCGCTGGGAACGGCTGCATTAATTGCCGCCCCAAACTGCGATTCCATGAGGCCGAGGCTGGCCGGCGCTCGTCTCCGGTGGCCGCTGATCGGCACCGACGGCGCCGCCGTCCGGCTGATATACGACGGTCCCCCGTCCGCCACTCTCGCGGCCGGGGGACGCTGAATGACGCCCTCAGCGACGCTTTATGGGCGCCAGCGCCTTGTAGAATTCGGCCCTGATCTGCCGAGGCCCAGCGCTTGGTCGCGGCTGGAGACATGTCGAAAAGCGATTGGCGAACGGAGCCAATTCGAGAGGCTCGGACGCCGGTCCTCGGTGTGCGCGGTTAGAAAATGCGAGCCTGAATCGTTCGAAATTTCCCTCATCTTGGACGAAGAACAGCGTTCTTAGCGAGTTTATAACTATAAGTTTGTAAGTCATTCATCTGGGCTGCGGGCCACTATGATATGTTTCTTCCTAAAAACGCACCGGATCTCCAAGGATGTTATTGGAAAGAACCGAGTGGTTTCCGAGCCCATTCTCTCGGCCCATCACGCCAAATAAGACGCGAGCGCGTGAACTCGAGCCGATAGCTCGAACCGATCTCGCCGCCTGACAGCACCTCCTCGTCGGAAGCGAACGCCTGATCGGCGCGGCTGCGAGCCGCTCGCTCAAACCCCAGTGTTGTTTTGTTCCGTAGAGCGGCTGCTGCGGGCGGCGGACGGAGCTCCGCCCGACCTCTGCCGGCGCGCCTCACCGCCCGGGGGCAGGCCGCCGGCGGGCAGGTCGCGCTCGGCGGCGGAGGGGGCGGCGGGCGGCGCGCGGCCGGCCGCGCGCCGCCCCGACACCGGTGAGACGTCACGGTGGCGACGGTGGCGGTCTAACGACTAACGGACTCCGAACGCGACACTAACGACCTGTGACGTCATCCCGACGGCGGGTATGAGGTGGACTGCGCTCGCCACGACCCTCTCCGCAGCAGGAGGGAGGGGAGGGAGGGGGAGGGGGCGTCGACCTTGCTTAGCGACCCAGGAGCTCGGTGCGCAATAGCTGGAAGGCAGATTCCGGCAAGTGTGCGAGTTGAATTGCAGCAGGGCTGTAGCTGCTGGATTGGGAGGCGGTGTCGAATTGCCGGCACGTGGGGATCGGAAGAGGAAGAGCATCTTCGCCGGATCGCCCGCCCAGTGACCCGGTGATCATTACGCCGTGTAGACGGCTTTTAAAGAAATTGCCTGTACGTAACATCTTTCATGGGGACGGTGCTTGTCAACGAGCGCACACCACGCGCTCTGCCTGGTACAAAGAGCTTGGTTGTTCAAATGTTTTGCGCGGCTATAGACTGTGCAATACTTTTGCATTTACGTTGTATGTACATACCAATGTAAGCGAGATGGCCATTGTAATCGACGTGCCCAAAACCGTATCCCCGCAAGCGTGCCTGTGATTTGCACCTGTTTGGCGTCGCCGGAAGATTCGTCACGCTGAAAATTTAACACAGCTTGGAATCTTCAAAATATTTAACCAAAACTAGAGGGCTGCATGGGAGCTCCAAAGACTCAAAGCTTAGAGACGTTTAATGCAGAATAATTATGCAGCGCTGAGTGTTCTGGAGCAATACTGTGTGTTTTAGTGGACCGAGTTTCTTAGAGATATGCTGATGAAATCCCACGCCAGCGGCAATTAGTTCATAAAGCACACAACTGGAGACTTGGTTGCTTTTGCAGCTACTAATTGGGCCCGATAAGTATGCTGCGCCGCGTTATTAATTAAGAAATTAAACAGAACTGAAACGACAAACTTACGAATATGTTCTCATGTAATAAGCTCTAAAATGTAATTATTTTATGAAATTACTTTAGCCGCATAATACAGTAAAAGCACCTCCCCAACCAGAGGTGAATTCAGAGAGCGAAGGGGCACTGGGCGATAACCCTTAGACTCCGAACGGGCCTACGAAAGACAGAACGGATGCGGTTGGTCACACAACATGCAACAACATAGAACGTATTTTCGCTTCCAGGAGACCAAGGACAGACGCAAGCGAAATTGAAGGGCCCATGAGCTGGCAAGAACAAGTCTTCGCGGATTAAGAGAGCGGTGACTGGGACAATTTTAAGGCTAATTACGCTGTCCAGAGGCCGTTCGCTGTTGCTGTAGGCCTTATATGTCTACTTCTCAGGCCATTCCTATACCCAAGGAGCCTTCCTCGTTGCCCTTGGTTTTTGCATTTGCTGGAAGGGCCCTACGCTCTGGCCGTGGCCATATATGTTAATCTGCCGGGGCACTCCCCATCGTTCAGGGACTCACCACATTGGCCCCGGGTTCTTCTCGTTTGCTCAGAGGACCTTGCGCTGTTGCACGAGCCCCTTTGTTGACCTGTCACAGTACCCGCGACCGCTCTGGTGCCTTCGCTATTGGTCTTGGGATTTCTGTTTTATCGGAGGGTTTACGCAGTTGACGAGAATTTAAATGCTAACCGGCTCTCTTGATCGCTTCAGGGTCCCCCACATCTATCTTGGGCTCTTCCAATGAAGTCAAGAGTGCCTCACTCTGTTGCCGAAAGCCCCACATGCGTTTGCGAGCACCAGCGCTCTCGTCACTCACGGCGCTTGGCGTACTCGTGCGTACGGGCCTGGCTCAATCAGTTCATGCACACAGGGCGGAGACCTACACGGTGACGATTTTCCTGAGCGATTTAGCCGCAGGGGGCGGCGGTCGGATATGCTCCGATGAAACTTTGTGCACAATCGCCTAAGATAATTTTACCTGTCGCCGGCGTCGTAAATGTCATTTCCGTCAGTTACTAAAGTTGCGATTTTCATTGTGATCACGATCTTAACACATTTTGAATGCTAGAATATGTCGCACTCCCTCATTACAGTTTCAACAAAAGGCTATGCCTAAGTCATTAGTATGGACTAGCGCAGCCGGCTAGCTGTCGGAAACTGGTGAGCCGTAACCAATCCTGGGATGAAGTGTCGTGCTTAATCGCGATAGTATTTAACAGCCAAATTTAACTCACTTGGCCATACATTTTCCAAATTACATGGTCTCAAGATGGCAGTATCCGCCACGAGTTTGAAAAAAAACGAGCACGCTCCTTACATTTGCATACGCACCGCGTCTAGTTAAGTACGGGTGTGCATAGAAAGACGGTTTCCCGTATACATATATCGCACATAAAATTCGTAACATTTCATGACCGTCGTCCGAGGATTTTTCTCGGAGGAGACCTGCAACTACAGAGGCTCCCAACATTGCGTGCCCCTTGACGCGATCTTGGATCCGCCACTGCCCCCAACCCCCGCCGCACGGAGATACGGTGTAGACACGACCGCACAAGGACTGGATGACCGCAACAGCAGCCGTCAGTAAGAAGGAGAGGATGCAACAGCAGGGATGACGGAGCAGAGAGTCAGTGCACAGTAGCAATAGCCACAGGGGGTGACAAGATACATAGCGATGGCTAGCACGAGGAAGATGACAGTGGCCGTCGCCAAAAACGAAACAGGCAACAATAACCACCTCGGGTATAGTGAAGACGTCACAATGACCACCATGGGCATAGCGATGGCACAACAATAACCACGACGGAGAAGTGCAGGATGCAGTATCCACCTCCGCCAGGAACGCGAGAATGAAGCTAAGCCCGGGAAAATATGGAAAATTGTCCGGTACATGATACATTTAGGAGATCGCTGAAGCAGGATAATCGCGAGATCTACTCGCTGCGGCGAGGCTTTGTTTTCCGATTCACCACCTGCTGAGGTCATAGGGTCATTGAGCTCTGGAGCGACAGTGGCTCGCAGCGCAGTTGTCACCATTCACGCAAATTAAATCGACTGCCCTTTCTACGAAGTTAATGATCTTGCCATTGAGTTCTGTCAGGGTTCTTTTATGTCGGTCGGGCCAATGGAAGAGCTGATGCTATCGCCGCAACCGTTCGTGTGTTTTGGCTTAAACAAAGGCGACCGACGGCAACAACTGTACGTATACGCCGCGACACGTACAGTTTACGGGGCCCTTCGCGCCACGTGCAGGCTCGCTGCCAGGCCTGCCGGCCGTCTCGGAGACCACAGGCTGCACCAGGCGGGCGAGAGCCGGCAGATATCGGGCTGCGCTCAGCTCGGCACCGCTCAGACAGCACCCTTGCGCTCGTAAATAGGCCGTTTCGTTACGTCGCGCCCGCGTTTGTGTGTGCGGATATGAAACGGGATCAGCATGAAACTCGGAGAGAAGCCCATTCCGGCCCAGTACAGATACTGGATACATGTGAGGACCATGCTATAATTACGTCCTGTTTTGGCGCTCTGGACGATAACCATAATGGGCGTGCATGTGCCTTCACAAGCTTAGCTTTGCCTCCAAAAAGGACGAAATGCCTGACTTGTTTCTAAACTCTAGTTTTAGAGCCTCCGACGATTTATGACGGACAAGCGAGCATCAGATCGTTGGATATGGATTATGTAAGACCGACGAATTTCTCATTCTGTCATCCCATGCATTCTGTTCTGCCACGCAGCACAGAAGCTCGATTTGTGAGATAGTCCCCCACGGACAACGCAGAAGTCTTCCCTTTACTGTCGCTGGCCAAAGCTGGCAGTGCCGCAATGTCGCTGTCTCTATCGCAGTTGCGATGTCGCAGTGCCCTCGATACAGCATCTCATCTTCACAATAACCGCCTGGCCGATGATGTAGACTCGGGCCGATGGCTTAATAAAGTTTGCCGTCCGAGCCGAGCAATTCGCCGCGAGCTCTCACGAGCTCACTTTTGTCGGGGCCTCGCGCCGCGATCGGCCCGGCCTGTGTCGAAACGGCACGCGGCAGCCGCGTCCCAAGCCAGAGCCGGACGAATGACTCCGTTTGCGATGGCCCCAAGTCGAGCGGCGGAACGGAGCCGCGATGGGCCGATCGGTCTGTTTGCGGGGCGCCCTTATGAGCTTCGCCAGTGCCGAACTTCTGGAATGGGAGTCGCGATGGGGCGGCGGCGGCGGACGGTGTTCAGCACATGCCATCGGCAGAGCAGATTCTCTAGTCAAGATGAGGACGAGACGCAGACAACCGTGACATGTATGCTTTTGGAGTGCTCCGTCAAACTGGCTTCGACGACTTAGATTAATTTTGATGTCTGTGATGCCTCATTGAACACTGCCCTAATTGGCGGTGAAAATGATTCATCCGAAGCACACGAAGAGCTTATTTACATGGCAACTATTAGCTGCATTTCCTGCGGAAAAACTTCTATTGGAAGGTGATAGGGGTTTTGCGAAAGGCTGAATCTGCGATAGTTATAACGCTTCCACTTTATATGCCGTCACAGGTCCTTGATGCGCTTGCAGTTTCGAAGCATTTGCTGCATGAGATTGCAATAGCCAATTACTGTTGCCATAACGGCCAGGGCACAAATCCACAGGCTTGTCAATCGCCCTGGAGTCGATTTAAAGCCACCTTACTTCAACTCTCCTTTGAGTTGCTTCAAATTACATGTTTGTACGGCCCTGCGTGATACACTATTGAAAACCAAGCCTTAGTTTTGCCCATACGACGAAGACCTTTGTGACCTGCAATGCGTTCACCCATTCTACGGTGCCCGCGAGGACCGCGACCGTAGCGGACGACCGGGTGACCGTGACCGCAGCGGGCGGCCGGGTGGCCGTGACCGCAGCGGCCGGCCGGATGACCGTGACCGCAGCGGCCGGCCGGATGACCGTGACCGCAGCGGGCGGCCGGGTGACCGTGACCGCAGCGGACGGCCGGATGACCGTGACCGCAGCGGCCGGCCGGATGACCGCGACCGCAGCGGGCGGCCGGGTGATCGTGACCGCAGCGGGCGGCCGGGTGACCGTGACCGCAGCGGGCGGCCGGATGACCGCGACCGCCGCGGAAGGCTGGATGACCGTAACTGCAGTGGACGGCCCCGACGGCGGCGGCTAGCGTGCGCCGTAATCGGCTCCGGCCAGGACGCCATCCCAGCCGGCAGATTGACCAATAGCCTGGTTTGGCCGCGGCGGCGGCGCCGGCGTTCGTCACCGCCCGGTCCAGTCCGCGCTGGCTGCGCGCCGCCCAGCCCAGCGGGGCGGTACGCTCTGCACTGCCGGCAGTGAAGTCGGCGGCGTGGAAAGCCGCATCAATTCTAATCGAACTGGCGCGAAGGTGGGCACTGGGGAAATCGCACCGATCCAACAGAACGGAGGGCTGCGAGTCGCCGGCGATGGGGCCAGGCGCGTGCAAACTGGCAGCTCTGCTGGTTGGGCTGAAATCGACTTTCGTGAACTGTCGAGGCTGAGTCAGGGACGTGTAAACTCACACCGACCGGATGTGGACCGCTGAAAACACTAGCGTTGCAGGCTGTGCTGATCGGGGTCGCATTGCGAATATGCATTTCCGCCGTTGTAACCCACCGGGCCCCGATCAGCTTTGTTTTTCAGCTGGAATAGCGCCTGCCAGGGGAACCCTCTGCAACCGACCATTGGGAGAGTCTAATGCATTGTTTTCCGCAACTGTCGAAACCCATAGCCTCTCTCCTGCTCTAGCCATCGCAGTGCTCGCGGAAGGATACTGAAATTTCGTCTCCCTGTCCTGGCTCTGCACTCAGCAATGTCCTCGAATGCCGATGGTTTCTCGATCCTCCCCTCTCGGTCCTCCCCTCTCGGTCCTCCCCTCGAAGTAACCGTTCGCACGCTCTCCCTCGACGCGGCACGAAGGAGCACCGCCTCTGTTCTTGTCGTGCCTGCCCTAAAAGGCCATTGCTGGTCTCTACGGCCCACCGTGGTGCAAGCACCAGCAATCGCGGCCGCGCGCGCGCGAGGAGCGCTGCCAAGACCGCCGCTCAGACAGCCTTGCCCTTGGCGCGGCCGGGCCGCGGCTGCCGGCGGCATTTTCACACACGGCTGACTCTATCGTGTCGGTCCATTGTGCTCGGACATCCAATCTACCGCCGTGAATGGCATTTGTGCGCGCGGCGCCGGCGGCGGCCGCCAGCGGCAGCGCACAAAAGAGGCAGCCGCTTGGACGCGATCCATCGGTTCCACATTGTTCCGGACGTCCCGCGCCGCCCCCCCCCCCCCCCCCGTCAGACCCCCTTCCCAGACCCCGCAGCACGCGCGGTAACGCTGGTGATTTCTGAAGCTTTAGTCACATTGCTATTGCTGGCGTCGGCTGGCCTTCACGCGCTGCGGAGGAAGGCCGGTGTGTGGCGCCGCGCCGGTCCTGTGCCATGCTTCTGTTCTACATTCCGTGCTCGCTGGCGGCGGACTAATGCCACTGATTGGGGGTGACTAACCGAACCGCGACATACATCGGAGAGTGGCGGACATTCACTTATCTGGCTTCGGCTGCTGCGGTTTGGCAGCTGTCGCACGACATACTGTCTGTCGCGGTTCGTTTCGGTTGGCAGCTGTCGCACTGTCTTTGGTTGTGCTGGGTAACGAGATTATGCCTGGTGTGAGCTTTATGCCGTTTATAATGAGGTGATTTTGTGTAGCTAAGTCCTTCTGCTCGCCTGGGTTGATAATGATTTTGCCTTGAAAGATGTGACACCATTTGAGACATGTGCTTAGGTAGGAAAGCGCCATGCGGGTGTCAGGCGTGAAAACGCCCCAGGGTGTTCAATATTTACAGTTGTTCAAAAGGGAGGCTTTTGCAGCGCAGCCACTGAACACCTGTCGTTGTTCAAACTGTTGTGTCCACTGGCGAGTCCCTAGTTGTTCCAAGCTTTTCAATTCATGTTTTGTTTTTTCCACCTCTGTTGAACCCGCCTGTGATATGAGCTTATGGCTTATGTTTTATCAATGCGTACAAAAAGCATGGGGGACCAATGTCTCCACACCATCGCTCAGGCCCGCATACTCCGCCAGACGGACCAATGTTCCACACATCCGCTAGCGCATTCCCGCCGTGACGGACAATGTTCTGCAACACAAATCCGCAGCCGCATCCCGCCATGACGGACCAATGTCTGCAACCATCCGCAGCCGCATCTGCACACATCCGCAGCCGCATCCCCGCCGTGACGGACCAATGTCTCCACACATCCGCAGCCGCATCCCGCCATGACGGACCAATGTCTCCACACATCCGCAGCCGCATCTCCGCCATGACGGACCAATGTCTCCACACATCCGCAGCCGCATCCCCGCCATGACGGACCAATGTCTCCACACATCCGCAGCCGCATCCCGCCGTGACGGACCAATGTCTGCACACATCCGCAGCCGCATCCCGCCGTGACGCGTCGCCGGTGGCCGGTCCGATCCAGGGAGGTCTTCTGTAACGCGCCCGTAACCGCCCGGTGCCCTTCCAGCCGCGGCCAGCAGCAGCATCCAGCGGTCCAGCACACTGCCTGGCCGGCCGGGTCCCGGCGCGTCGGCCGCCCCTGGCCGGCGGGACCAGCGGCCGCCAGCCGGCCAGCAGTCAGGCGGCACCGGCCAGGCGGCAGGTGGCCAGGCGGCGGCCGGCCACGGCGCGCAGGCTGACAGGCGGGACCGCAGTTACGACCCAGCCGGTCGCCAGAACACGCTCAGGAGGTGAGGCTGGACGGCAGCGGGCGCTGGATGCTGCGGCCGCAGTAGGGTAGTCTTTAATAAGAGACACACGTAGGTACCATCACCATATTGGCGCTTGCTTGCATGCATGCAGATATGCTGCTAGTAAGCGTCATTGATCGTGCCTGCATGCGGGATAAGCGGGATACGCGAACTTTGTTGATGTTTGTTGATCAGGGCACGGCTTAGCAAAGGCTGCAGTTTAGCTAATCTGCTTAAATAAACTTTGTTTGCAACTTTGATTGAACACGGTTTGGAGCCTGATCTCACTTCGCGGCAGGTGTGCTGTGTGGTATTTCAATTTTGGTGCTGTTCATGGAGGAGCAAACACAAGCTCCAGATCTGGTGGCCGAATTTGGAAGCCTGGATTCCTCCCCGGGACCCTAATACAGTTCACGACGAGGCGCTATCTCGGTCCCGTCGTAAGCCGTATTTGGACCCCCGCCCCCCAAATTAGCGAGCAGGCTCTGAAGTCTCCGACAAAGTTCTCGTTTCCATAACTTTGTATTTGAGTGAGTTAACCGAACAGTTTAAGAGCTTAAGAAATGCCCTATCATTTCAGTCCTTTTTCCATTTGCTTTTGTTTCAGTTATTTTTCACGTGGTCTAAATTTTTTAATTGCGTTCTTTCTTGCTGACGGCGGGAGCCTTGACGAGGACAATACTGGCGGGTAACTTCGGTGATTAACACGAAAAACTTAGAAACCTTGGAAAAGTGCTCACTGGTGAGCAACACGTGGACGAAAATGAGTAAAAGCGGGGTAAAAATCGCACATCATCAACAGCGTATATCAGGAAACCCTCATGCGGTCTGCTAAGCACAAGTTAGTTTCAAGTAGTAGTTTGTCAAGTTAGTTTCCAAGCAGTAGTGTTCCAAGCTAGTTTCCGTGTAGCAATTTTCCAAGTAGTAGTTTTCTGGCACAGTTGTCCAACAGACAAAAAAATTGAAGGCCAATGTGAAAAGAGCAATGCAGAAGAAAGACTATCATCGAATATGAAAGTTGCCAAGGCGCACTCAGTGCGGCGGGCTCTCCATTACAAACACGAAAACAAGAGCGCGCAAGCTACACCGCAAAGTGGTGACTGTCACTGCATGCGGCGAAGTTGTGGTGGACGATGCGGCGTACTCCACGCGCACAGGTGACATGATCAGCCGCGATATGTTGGCTTTCTGCGGATGGATGTTGAGATCCTGCAAGGAAAGTAAGATGATGGAAACGCGAAGGTTTTCATTTTTCCTTGGAAAACAATGACTTGGTTCGCTGTAAACCGTCGCTGAATACGTCACCTTATTTTTGACCAAACAGAGGTGTCATAGATGCAGAGGAATAGCGTCAGACATGCGCAAGAACACTCGCTAATGCATAAACGCCCGCTTCTGTCCTTGCGTGCCAAGTTCCCGGACGGAGAGTGGATCTCCTGGCATGACCTGCCACCCTGTCTTACGTCAAAAGAACGGAAGAGGCCGACGGAAAAGAACGTTCCCTCCATGATCACTTTGATGCTGTCCGCACGTACACCCTGTTGATGACATGTTAGGGCACGATCAAGCGGCAGGCATCCGGAAGATACTGGAAAGTCAATTTGGACGACGATCTAAAACGGAAGTTGAAAAGTGTCATCGGATCACTGAATCGAGAAATAGCGTGAAATATGCAGGAACAGGGCCTGGCGTGCCAGCTGCTGGCAGCCAACAGCGGCATGGCGCCTGGCTTCTCTGAGCTGATGTGGCAGAACAATATTCGAAGTGCTCGTATTATGATATTGCAATCTTCACGCATTTAGTCAATACTTGAACCGTAATAAAAATATGCCTGAGGTTTTAAGACTTCCCGTCACTTGAAGTGTTCACATTATAGATAGTTATCCCATCGTAAGTTAACCCATCATAAGTTAACCCATAATAAGTTAACCCATAGTAAGTAAGTCTAGTAAGTTAACCACTTACGGCGGGTGTGAACTAAGCCCTTAAGCCATTGTATGGAATCGAACATCTTTGAGCTTGTTGAGTGTTCGCTTGCATGTTGGCTGGATGTGAGATGTCGGGTCCGGTAAAAACAGTTTTACTGTTGTTACTTGTGGCTATTTCCATCATGTCTGTCTGCGCGTAATCTGTCGCCACAACGGAAGGCAACATAATTTAGACATTGGCTTTGGTCTTTCGTCTTTCTGTTCAGTGTTTGAAACCCAGCCGTGCAGCCACCAAGCTGAAATAGCTGAAGTAACGTCAACACGAGCCCGTACCAGTGATGCGGAATGTTGAGGCGTGTTGACTTTGAGCCCCATAAGCACTCTTCATATATCTCAGGAACGCTGCCATTTTAGGGATGGACTTTAGATATGCTCTGAAAGCTTACGCATGGGCGCAATCGCAGGAACGTCTGCATTACTGAGGGAGTGGGCAGTATTTAGGACGTACCTGGAGTCGATGATGAGCGTGGTGAACATAACTGAAATACGTACATTAACGCATGCTATTGCCTTTATCACATCATTTCTCCTCATGTTAGAAGGGACCATGGTTTCAAAACAACAACCCTCCACGCCCCCTGGCGCTCGCTCTTCCGTAAAAGCGGAGCCCTGCATCGTCGACGCGACTGCGGATGAGGCTGCCACCTCGCGACGTAATCTGGAACCTACGTTTCCCGTCCGTTCCGCAGGCACGCCTCGCTCAGTCGCCAAGACAGCGTGCGCTCGGGCTACGTGAGCGACCGGGAGCGAGGTTACGTGTCGGACCATCAGGCCCAGCGGGGCCTGGACCACCCGCGAGGCCTGGACCACCCGCGGGGCCTGGACCACCAGCGGGGCCTGGACCATCCGCGCGGCTTGGACCACCAGCGCGGCCCGGACCATGCGCCACACCAGCGGATGCCGCACCAGGCCTCCTTCGAGAGCGCCGACTCGAAGCTTTGCTACCTGACGTCATCGGAGGTGAGTGGCGGCGCGGGCTGGAAGCCCCGCTGAGGTTCGGCGGGAGGGCGGCCCGGCGCGTGCTGGGAGCCCCGCTGAGGCTCGGTGAGAGGGCGGCCCGGCGCGGGCTGGAAGCCCCGTTGAGGTTCGGCGGGAGGGCGGCCCGGCGCGTGCTGGGAGCCCCGCTGAGGCTCGGTGAGAGGGCGACCCGGCGCGGACTGGAAGCCCCGCTGAGGCTCGGCGGGAGGGCGGCCCGGCGCGTGCTGGGAGCCCCGCTGAGGCTCGGTGAGAGGGCGGCCCGGCGCGGGCTGGAAGCCCCGTTGAGGTTCGGCGGGAGGGCGGCCCGGCGCGTGCTGGGAGCCCCGCTGAGGCTCGGTGAGAGGGCGACCCGGCGCGTGCTGGGAGCCCCGCTGAGGCTCGGTGAGAGGGCGGCCCAGTGCGCAGAGCGTGCACTCCAGCACGGGCACCACGGCAAGCAGCTGCAACCACATAGGGGTCTAAGTGAGAGCGCAGTGGCAGAGCGGTAGAAGGGAGGCTCTTCATCCCAAAACAGTCGCCTGAAAGTGAATCCACAGATTAGTACCTGATCCGTAGATACACTGATGCATGCGTGCCGATGGAGTGACCGAAGTACGCCTATCTCAGCAGAGAACAAGACGAATTAAATGCGAACAGATTCGCACTCATCTTTCGCCAATCTGCAAGTGTTTAGCCGCTTGCGAGTGATTGTACGCTGCGAAACTCCGTTTCGATCAGGAATGTGGAAGATGTTCTCATAATAATCGACATGATCTCTTCTTATTTCATTTCAGTTTAAATGATGATACATATTCTGCTCAGGCTCAGACTTTTAATTTACAGTCATTGCGCCAGTTTAAAGCTCTAGTGTTTAAGCTGTTAGCCAAGTTACCATAATGTGTAGTTGTCTTACTGATTTTAAAATGGCCATTGCGGATAATCGAGCCTTTGCTTGGATGATACGCTCATTCCCCGGTCTGAAGCAGTCCATCCGAGTTCCCACCCTCGCATCATGATGCCCAGCCCTGTGCCTTAAATAACCAACCACCCACCTCAGACACCCACCCCCTGAGAGGCTCTCGTCACTTACGTTAGAGAGGTTCCCCTTTTGCAGGCCACTGCGGACCTGACATTTTAAAGGTTAAAGGCGGAGATGCACCCCTGCGTCTGAGTATGGGCCGCCTGATACCCACGTTTGGAGTTCTTCTCTACATGGGAGGAGTGAATCCGTCTTCTTTGCATACCCGCTTAATCTCCCACTCTTCCCAAGTTTCTGATCTACTCTGATGTACTCTTCTGTTCAGTTATCGGTGAATTTATCTTTATATGGATTATTGGAGCCAGCAAAATTATCTAATGCAATCGTTAAATGCTAGGACATCATGCAACTAGCCTTTGAGCACCCCGTTTGAGCAGGCTTGGGCGCTCCTCTAAGTTAACTCAGGATATCCTTTACTGGCTGTTTGCCTGTAATGTTTGTGGGCTGCCATCTACCCAGACAAAGAGGTTGCTGCTCTCCGAGTTTAGCAGGTGACTTGTTCCGCTGCTGTCGACTCTTACCCCATATTTGCCTTATTATCATCTTCCACGTTAAAGCGCCCAATACTTGGCCCTTCTACTTGGTCATGGGGGCTTCCATTTATATCGATACGAAGAGCCTCCAGCCTGGTTTGATCTGGCTGCCTGCGCGGTCTTTCACGCGCCCGTCTACCACCTGGCTGCGGACTTCTAGCACCCCTCTTAGTTTGTAGGGGATCGCCAGAAGCTGCGCCTTTTCATGAGTCTAACGGTACCCCAATGCCTGAATTTAAAGGCTCCTCTAGCAGGGCTTGTGGAGCAACTGCACTTGGGCTCGGAGAAAAGGCTACCTGAAGCTTTCAAGGCACTCCCGTATGTCGGCCTCTGGCACCCCTCTGCCAGAAAACTGGGCAGCCTTCTACCAGAGCTATAAACTGTACTCTTCATGAAGCCTCGAGCGCCCTTTATTTAGGCTTGGAATGTCTCCGTCTGGGCATGGAACACTGCTTTGTGTAGGGAGGGGGGGGGGGGGGGGGGCTGAGCGTGGTCTTGGACGCTTACTGTCTGTCCTTAAGACGTCTTTTTTCCTGAGCTTGCGCTTGAGCTTTTCCATCCATCCGGTTTGGGAACACTGCCCTGTGACGGTTTTGTGACGTTCCTCTTGGCGTCCTGTAGCAGAGGCGCCTTAACCGGTCAGAAGGGCGCCAAACTTTGAAGGCACTGGGAGGAATCTGGGTGCGTGTGTGCCATTGAAAAGGGCAGCCGAAACGACACGTCACACAATCGTTTAAGCACATTTTTGAAATGTTCAACATGCCTAACAGCGCTCATGTTACAAATTATTCATTGCGTCCCGTATCTCTACGCGTGTAAATTATTTAACATATCATTTTTTAAGGTTTTGCGTGCTGATATATTGAAGGTCTGTTGAGTGAGAACTCACTCTTTAATCTAAGGTAATTTTGTGACCTTCACAGGTTTACCTCTGGACTACCTTGTGCTTAAAGCCTTTATTTGCAATGGCAATACGTCCATGCCGTCAAACATCTAAACAATACTTTGATCGGACTTACCAGATTTCATCTGGCATGGTCCTGACCTAGAATAACACTAACACTGCTATCGTCATTGACATATCGCAGTCTCTTAGCACGTGCCAGCGATTTTGGATGCTGATTGGCGCCAATATCAATATTTTATGAGATATCACCTTGAATGACCTCGGCGAAGGTCATCAATTGTGGGGATGCTCACCATACAAGCACGTCACTCCTTCAGAATCACTGGTTTGATGAAAAATAGTAAACACGGAACTCTAGAACGTCGCAGCGAGCCTATTTTTGCATTCCGGCGCCGTGCAGAGCTGAGATCAAACAAGATCAATGGTCTGTGACCGGAATGGTAGAAATTGAAATCATATTTCAGGTTAGACGGTTTGAAGCTGGGGTAGCCAAAATGTAAAATGAACCTCAAGGGCTTGTATATATATATATATATATATATATATATATATATATATATATATGTCTATATATATATGTATATGTATATAAATAAGTAAATATATATATATATATATATATATATATATATATATATATATATATATATATATATAGATGTATATCGAAAGGCCGCGCGGGGCGGCCGCATGGACTGTGTTAGCAAATGATACGCCTTGCGTGAGGTACTGCACGTCTGTCATTGTCATCCGTAGCCAGATCTGAACGCCTCTGTGGTCCAATTCGTATCGGCTGCATGCATTCTGAAGAAATGTCTGGATTCTAATTTGTGCAGCGGGTGCCCAGCAGACTAAGTCCGAATGTTGTGCTCCCATTTGGCTCTGGTGAACATTTAGCCATTCAGGTTTGGTCGCTTTAGCTTTACGTCATTCATTCATAAATGATTGTCTCACGCCGCGATGTCCGTTATCTGGTGGGTGACAGGTTTTGCCACACGCCACAACATGTGCAGGTGTACCAGAAGTCTCCGTCTCTAACAAGCGTGTTTTGCCCTACATCCATTATGGCTATTTCGAGAGACCAATACAATAGTTGACCTCAATTCAATATATTAGAATTGACACTTCCTACACTTTCTATGTCGTGATAAAGCTGCGAGATCGCGCTTGATTTAAACGCGCCAAGGCGCTCTAAATCTGTTTTCGTTATATTTCAGCACCGTCAGTAACTGACACCTAATTAAAGAAAGTGCGGGGTGGCCTAATTAATGACCCATCATTATGACCTATCATTGATTCAATCGCCCTGGTAGCATCTGCCTCCACCTCAGGAAGCGACGCCTCGCTGAGGACGTGTCCCGAACCCGGCCGCCTGTCTTAGGCCTTCCAGGTCAGGCTGACCGGGCAAGCGGCCGCACCAAGGGCTCATCAGCCATTCCACCCGACACGGGTCTATTCGGGCGGATTGATTGGGTTTGGGAATCGATGGCGGTGTGGCGCCGGCCGGCCGCCGAGGCGGGGTCGGTCTCGGCCGCTCGGCCAGTTACGTCCTCGTCACGGTCACGGCACTGGCGAGCTAGGAGACGCTGATGTCAGGATGGCGGCCCGCCGGCGGAGCGACGGGGACCCCCGAGCTCCCGAGCTCGGAGCCGGCGGAGCGGCGGGGACCCCCGAGCTCCCGAGCTCGGAGCCGGCGGAGCGGCGGGGACCCCCGAGCTCCCGAGCTCGGAGCCGGCGGAGCGATGGGGACCCCCGAGCTCCCGAGCTCGGAGCCGGCGGAGCGATGGGGACCCCCGAGCTCCCGAGCTCGGAGCCGGCGGAGCGATGGGGACCCCCGAGCTCCCGAGCTCGGAGCCGCGGGAGCGATGGGGACCCCCGAGCTCCCGAGCTCGGAGCCGGCGGAGCGATGGGGACCCTCGAGCTCCCGAGCTCGGAGCCGGCGGAGCGGGGGACCCCCGAGCTCCCGAGCTCGGAGCCGGCGGAGCGATGGGGACCCCCGAGCTCCCGAGCTCGGAGCCGGCGGAGCGATGGGGACCCCCGAGCTCACGAGCTCGGAGCGGCCGGCGGAGCGACGGGGACCCCGAGCTCCCGAGCCCGAAGCCGGCGGAACGGCGGGACCCCCTGAGCTCCCGAGCTCGGAGCCGGCGGAGCGACGGGGACCCCCGAGCTCCCGAGCCCGGGCCGGCGGAACGGCTGGAACCCATGAGCTCCCGAGCTCGGAGCCGGCGGAGCGGCGGGGACCCCCGAGCTCCCGAGCTCCGAGCCGGCGGAGCGGCGGGGACCCCCGAGCTCCCGAGCTCCGAGCCGACGGAGCGGCGCGGACCCCCGAGCTCCCGAGCTCCGAGCCGGCGGAGCGGCGGGGACTCCCGAGCTCCCGTGCTGGGAGCCGGTGGAGCGGCGCGGACCCCCGAGCTCCCGAGCTCCGAGCCAGCGGAGTGGCGGGGACCCCCCGCCTCTTGACGCGCCGTACTATTGCAGCCATTGTGGACCGAGGGGTGTTGGCCTTTGAGTCCTCCCTGGACGACGAAGGCGTCTCATAATGACTGCTTTGTGACTTTAATTTGTGTTGGATGATATGAAATGGAGTAGAGGTTGACACTGGAGTGGATTTATTGCGCAATAATTGGCCATATTTTCCATAAAATGGAGCTTGGAATAAGAATGGCTGAAATGATAGTGTGTTTGATGAATACGCGACCAATGATTTACATGAACATGTCAAGGATTATTCATTTACATCTTTCCAAGAAACATGAATCAAAGCTCTATTCGCACGCTGTTTTTTCGCCGTTCCGGCTTGCCCGGAACACGCCCCTGTCTCGCGCCCGTCCACATCCACCCCCCGTCCTGCGTTGAGACGCCGGTGTGCGTGGCGGACGCTGGGGACGGGGGTCAGGTCACCAGTCAGACCACCTGGCCGGGTCCGGTCGCGCTGACCCAAATGTGACATCGATCGGGCGGCGGCCAGTCCGGTTGTTGCATCTCTGGCTGCGGTGCGTCCCGTCGGCGCCGCCATCGATTCCGACAGCATCCACTGCGCATGCGCGCCTGCCGCCGCCGAGGCCGGCCCGGAGTCGATCGGCGCCAGCGCCGGCTGTCGCCGCGCCCGCACTGTCGCCGCCCAGTGTTGCTGCGCCCGCACTGTCGCCGGCCGGTGTCGCCGCGATCCCGCCGTCGCAGCACCCTGGCTGCCGCTTGTCAGCGTCGCCGCTCCGCCACTGTCGCCGGCTCGTGCCGTCTCTGGCCGGTGCGGCAGCAGCTCACTGTCACTTCTGAACGGTGTCGCAGCCGCCCGTTATCGCCGCACCGGCTATCTCGGCCGACACCGCAGCAGTGTCGGCGCCGTGGAGGGTCCATCCTCGGCGTGCTCAGCGCGGTGTCCTGAACCGGAGCGGCATCGCCGCCCGCGTAGAAGTGCTACCCTGCCGCGGTGAGGGCGCGAACGGTCCTGGTGGGTGCCTCCGAGGTGGCCTTGGCTGTGAATCTCGCGATTCCTGTGTCGGTGTCCACTGTCTGTGTCAGCCGCGATACCTCGACTGGTGCTGGCATCCCGCGAAGCTGACACACTGGTGAGGTACGAGACGAGCCGCTGGTGATGGTGCTAGTGCCTGAAGCTGGGACTGGGGTCTAGTGTCGAGGACCGTCGTGGCTGAGCGGGGCGGAACCATGGGAGAGAAGTATATGATATATAAGGAACGGCGGCAGCGGAAGCAGCTGGAGTCCGCCCATGAGAGGTCCACGAGGAGGTTCGTCAAAATTCTGCAGGTGAGTCGAGACATTATCCTGTGCAGGCTGTGAAGCCTGAGGTGGGGCATTATCCCGCACAGACTCTCGAAATTCCGGCAGGTGAGACGATGCATGAGACGAAACGTTGTCTCGTGCAGACCTTGCAATTCCGTATATGCGACGAGGCATGCCGTGCAGGAAGCCAGAACTATCCAGGTCAGATAAGGCGTAATCTCGTGCAGATCATCAATATTCTGCAGGTGAGCCGGATCGTTACTTTACGCAAGCCCCCAGGCTCGTTGCTGGTAAGATGGGGCACAGTGTTCAGGCGCGTGAGGAGAACAACTACGCATCACAATGCTCAGTCTGTTTCTGGAGACGCAGTCTTACTGTGATTGGTCAGATCGTGTTTCTGGGGGGTATTTCCGACGATGCTATCTTGCTGCAAGCAGCCAGGTCGATTGGTCGAATAGCAGTGCGGTTTTGCTGTCGGTATCTGGCAGCACACAGAGAGCGCACTGTGTGTCATCTACGTAGCATCATGAATTGTAGCTTCGTGACTGAAATTGCGTATTTGAAGTTATTTTCGACGGTATGTTGTGTTAACGAGTACTTGGGCCCATTGTCTGAGCTACACGCTTGCTGATGAGCAGTTAAATCCGGTGAAGTGTGAGATATCAGTTTTAACACCTCTCATTTGGTGGTGCCGTTCGCTCATGCCACCGCTCGTGATTAAGTCGTAAAGGGCGGATTAATTACACGTGGAGCGCGGCCGACGAGCCCACTAAACTGATTACCCCGCAGGCAGATCAGGTTTCAATTAGCCACAGCCGCCGCGTGACGACCTGCGGGTCAGGCCGTCACGCTCGTATGATCGGTCGTCTTCGGTCCAAAAGGATGCCGGAGGCGGCAGCGGCTCAGTGTCAGACCCGGCTGGCGCGCTGATAAACGGCGCCGGCTATCTTCTCGGCGTCGGCGACGTCCCCGAGGTCGGGCATTAGGTTCGTCGGCGCCGGCGCGACGCGGGCCCGCGCGCCGAGGGGCGCGGAGCGACGCCACGCGGGCCGGCGGCCAGGCCGGATGCGGCCCGCTTCCGGTGTGGCTCGCCGCCGCCGGACGCGCGCGGCCTTTGATTGGCGCCGCTGCGCCGCCGCTGAAAGGAGCGACCCGGTCGATGGGGTGCTGTGCGCGAGTGGAGTCTGCTCCAGCGAGAGGACGAGCCGGTCTTCGTCATCGTGACAATTATTTTATATTCTTCTCCCGTCAAGCTGGGGAACCAACAGTTAATGGACTGGTGCTTGGGGACAGACTGTTGTGAGACGTTTACCACTACCGGGCATTTGAAACGCTTCCGTGTGCCTAAAAGAGACTTCGACAGCCCCAATGTTTATGTAATAATGAAAATGAAGCCTTATAACGTGACCGGCAAAGAGTGAAATTCAGCGTACGCCGCCAATACAGGTCATTACCGATATGTGCGTTTACGCGGTATTCGTTCACAAAATGGATGAAACTAAAATTTCTTTTTACGATAAAAAAGTTCTTCAAAATTCATGCGTTGTGTACGTTATGCTGCGCGCGCTGCCATCACGTGGGTGCAGCAATGGTTTTTAAAAGGGACATTCCGGTGATGCACTTTAATGTTCGCTTCCATAGCCGTTGCCACTGTTTTGTTTGCTCACGGCAGCTTTTTGCGTTCTGAATCTGTCGAGTTTGAGCTAACAATGTTTTGCAGCGGAGCTTCGTTAGCCGTGCCGCTGTTTCCTCCTTTTCTCGTTCGTTTTTCTCTTCCCATCAAATATCTGGTACTACGGCGGCGTGTTTGTTTAATTGATTTCGGATAGAACGATATGAACTGTGTTTGACCATGGTCTGCTGATTACCCACCCATTGCCTGCCACAAGCACACAACAGCTCTGGTCACCTGCACCACCTGTACATCAGGTACAGCACCATCGTACATCGGGTACGGTTCCTGCGGTCCCTTCTCGTCACCGCAGGCCGCAGGGCATGCTTGACGATCGAACGACCGTAGCATGACCGGGCACGTCTCCTCCGCCAGATGTCGGACGACGACCGGATGTCGCTGACGACGGCCGTCAGTGACGAGGAGGAGGAGGGCGAGGCCTCACTGCACGCCTCTCCGTACCGGGTCACCAGGTCGGGCAGCTCCGCAGCCTCCTTCAACTGCACCGGCGCTGTGCGGAAGGCCGGGTGAGTCTGCTCTGTCACCGCCGTCGTCCGCACATCTGGCGACCTGGGCTGGGTCCGGGCACATCTGGCGAGCTGGGCTTGGTCCGGGTACATCTGGCGAGCTGGGCTGGGTCGAGGCACATCTGGCGAGCTGGGCTTGGTCCGGGTACATCTGGCGAGCTGGGCTGGGTCCAAGCACATCTTGCGAGCTGGGTTGGGTCCGGGCACATCTGGTGAGCTGGGCTGGGTCCAATCACATCTTGCGAGCTGGGTTGGGTCCGGGCACATCCGGAAAGCTGGACTGGGTCCGGGCACGTCTGACGAACTGGGCTCGGTACGGGCACATCTGTCGAGCTGGGGTAGGTCCGGGAAGCTGTGACCGGCCTCATTGCGTCTTCCAGCTGATATTTTGGCTGGTCTCCCGCTTTGCGCAATCACCGATTGTCTGTCCGCTCAATGCACCAATAACGTTCCGTTTACATAAGGCTGAGTGACAGTTATGCGTTGTTTGTAAAGCTGGCACGCCACCAGACATCGGTTAGCTGCCCGACATCTTGCTAGGCCACCCAGCGGGACGCTAGACCTCTGTTTATTTACTGTGATCGGGGATAGGAAGCAGAGAGAGGAGGCTTTATTTTCCGGAGACGGATGGCCTGGGGGCCAACAGGCCCCGCGGAACGGCAGGCCCCTCTGTCGATGCTGAGATTAACGGCCCCCAATGACCAAGCGGACCATGAAGAAGCGATAGCTCGCCACCAACGTCGCTGTAAAATTGTTGCCGTCTCTGGTGTCAGTTTCCGCAGAACGGAGAGACGAACTATGAGATAGCTTCAGCTGTGAAACTGTGAGAAAACAGTTGAGACGAATCGCTCGCTTCAGACGTTATTCGCTCCCCCGTTGAATGAAGTGAAATTAGTTTCAGAGACCTTTAATTTAACTTTGATACAACACCTACGTCAAATCTAGTGATTGGACGACAACGCTCGTCGTGGGTCAATTCCGTTTGACATGGTGTGATGTACTCAGTTAATTCTAAGTTAAAAGCCGTAGACTTCACACACTCCAGCCCTGATAGCCATGCAAGTGGTAACTGACTCTAGATCCTAGCCTTGTCAGCCTCGCAATGCACACGGGTCGGCTGGTTTCCTCCATAAATATATAATTCAGTCACGTAATATACTATTGCTCGTGAATACTATACGGACCGGACAGACACAGCTACCAGGCTGACTTTGCCTGCCGGTTAGAACCGATAGGACCCGTTAAGAATAGCCCGTTGCAAACTGCGTCACCTCTAGTCAAGCTGCAGTCATTGCTCAGATTACCACTCCTGTGCGTGCTGGTACAGTGAGCAGTTGTTTTACCACTATGATAAACTGTGCTCTTATCACATGCTATCCAGCCTGTCGATGGAAACAGGCACGTCTCTCTGTTGTCACGGCCAGCCCATTTTCCTCACCTGAAAGATGCATGAGACCAATGTCTGAGTAGTTCGCTCCCATGCCTCAAGCGTAGGCTCTTGGGACACTCAAGTTTGGGGTAAGGTCACCTCGCGTACATGAATGTTGGGTGCTAAGAACTGCTGAGAAATTAATGGCTAACCGCTCAGGCTCAAGCTCGCGCTACATCACTGAATAGCCTCTGGTTGCAGTGCAAGCTGCAATATAACATCATTGAGTTAAGCCACCACACGCATTGAAAAACAACGACTCCCTTGTCTGGGTCAATGACGTGAGTTACGCTCACCATACCGATGCTCCCGTCTCCGGCCTGAGCGCCCCCTCGCCTCCGGCAGTTTCCTCTCGGTGAAGAAATGGTTGCTGCGCAAGAAGCACCAGGTGGAGCTGGCGCGCAAGCGTGGCTGGAAGGGCTACTGGGTGTGCCTCAAGGGCACCACGCTGCTCTTCTACCCGTGCGAGTCGCGGGAGGGACGCAGTATCGAGCAGGCGCCCAAGCACCTAATCATCGTGGACGGCGCCATCATGCAGTCCATCCCGGAGCACCCCAAGCGGGAGTACATCTTCTGCCTGAGCACGGCCTTCGGAGACGCCTACCTCTTCCAGGTGGGTCACTGCCGGGCCTGGCAGGCGCGGCGCGTCCGCCGGGCCTGGCCGCCGTGCTGTTGACCCCGCGCCAACACGGCTGAGTTGGGGCCGTAAGCGGAGTGGTGAGCCAGTTATTGCCAGCCGTCACTGAGTGTTCGGAACACATTGCGAGGGCTGTAGGCAGAGTATGTCTTTACAACTGAGGCTGTACTCCGCTCTGGACTGACCTCAAACTGGCTGTATTGACCCGCACCTCGATCACGTCAAGGATGTGTTAACGGGAGCGGATGACCCGATGTTTGTTTTGCAATGTCACCATTTTCCAAAGGCTCTGGAGCAGGGAGTGGCAGGAAGGGACCCTTTTCCCCTACACTTTTAGGATGACAAGACGTGGCGGCGGTGCTCCCCCCCCCCCGCCGCCATCTTTCTTGGAGGCAATCTTTAAGTTTTCAGATACAAAATCGACCTTTTTCGTCATAAAGAGCGTAACAAATGGAAGTCTGCTGCGATTTTTGTTTATAAAATTGAGGACAACTTCCCGGTTTTTTTTGTTTCCTCATTTTTGCACTCATGTGTCACTTTTTGGGTGACAAGGAAACAAGATTCAAGGTTGGTGGGAGGTAACTGCTTCGCGGGTCCTCGTCAAACCTGCTACCTGCTATTTGTCATGTAATAGGTCTTGGCAGTTGAGCTTATGTGCTCGTCGTGGTTAGAAGATCAGTATCTCGCGAAAATCAAGGGAGGCTTTTTAAATGATATGACATTACACGCTACAGCTACGGCTCCGTTAATCGGTAACAGGAGTGGGACCAGACACGATCAGAAAGTCACGTTACATTTGCATGGGAATTTTCCGGCCAATAAAAAGTACGCTGCGGTGCGATTAGAGATCTGAATATGAATCTGACTCTGTTACCAACTCGATACAGGAGCTCGTCATGGTGATTTGCCGGGAAATTCGTGCTTCTCAAAGCAGGTCTGGATTTCGATGATTAAATTTCCAGACCGTTAACGTCGTTAGTTTTGTGTGCGGCAGCTGTCTTACTGGGTGCTAAACTGGACGGCTGGATATGGTACGGAGGTACATGAAAAGCGCTCATTTTTGTCGTAGACCAGTGGATCCTACCATTGTGAAAAGCGTTTCGGAGGATATGTGGCAAAATGAATTAGAGCCGCTCGAAAAATCCAATAAAATCCAGGCATGGCAACTGATCCAAATCAGCGGCTATTTAATTATCGCGGTGTCGCGAAACCCCGGCAAAATCGCATGTAGGGTCACTGGGATTGCCGCAGTGAATGCTTCAAAGTAGAGGTGATGACTATAACACGCGTTCTTAATCTTGACCGCTCAAACAACATCGAATGACGTGAATATCGCTGTGTCGTTGGTGGTAGTTGAAAGCGGTAAAGGCAGTTATATCTTTAGACTCGATGGCATATGTTGTCCGGGGGCTAAAACATTGGGAACGCTCCGTGCAATGCACTCCAATTACTTGGTTGTGTGCTGTATGAATGATCACGATCACTGGCCGTTGAAGAACCGATGGGATCATCGCCCTCGTCCGGCGTTTTAGTATGTATACAACAATGTAGTCAGTTTATTACGCGGCCGTCTTCAGGCGGTGCAGGGAGAACTAGATCGCGCTCGGGTTTCAGGCATTACGCGTCATAGCCCGATTTTTCTCCTGAGGCCTGCTGGGATTCGAACCAGCGTCTTCTGATTACGAGTTTAGCTTTCTGAGATTAAGCTGACTGAGCAGGGCTTTGTGCCACATTGTGTACGTACTGATACACCAGACGAACACAGCAGTCCGAACAATCGTTCCGTCGGTGACACTAATACCTCGCCTCAATCATTCTGAAAACAGCAGTAAGCAAGCATTGAGTTGCGTATTTTGACAACAATGAAGGAGTATGAAGTTCGCAAAAATTCAAACCGCGTTAAGAATGTGGCTTTAGCCATGCACATGTGATATGGGTGTCAAAGGTACGGAGGTAGACTGAACACACCGCGCTGCGGTGCGTACAATGATGTCAGATTTCTGTGCATACAACTTTACGTGAATATATGACTGCTGTTGTCTGTGTCAAAGCCGCCAATAATGGAGTTCATGGAGCTCTTTGTGAAAATTATCGAATTTTCGTACCTGCTCAGTTAGACTCGGACCCAAACAATGTCGGGTGGCACCCGCAGTTTTGTTGTGGCGTAGCAATATTTTTGATTTTATGAAGGGCTTTTACTTGCAGAGACATCTGTACGCTGTGTGAAAGGCTGTCCCTGAAAAGTCGCGTTCTGAAAAACGCGTTTTTTAATCATGGACGTGGTTTGAAGAAAAGCATGCTGTCTTTTCCATAATAATTCGCATCTATTTCGCATCGCATCTATTATTCGCATCTAATTCGTATATGCCAGAGTAGTTTATTCTCAGATGTCCGTTCGTGCGGGAGTTGAGGCTTGATCAAAACGGGGATCACAACCGAGGTAAAACACATTTTGCATTGACAAATGTGCAAAAGGCTCGGTTGGAGTGTGCACACTGTTTCAGTCTTAAAAGAGACAATATGCCAACAAGCAGTCATTTTTCGTTGGGTGCACACATTCAGAGTTCATGAAACGGTACGCACTCTGAGCACTTCAGCGCCTCACGCAAGCGGCGAAAATCCGGTGCAGTTATGCTATCTGGTATTGATAGATTGCGTGTACTTGTAATATTCCTTTCCTAACCAGCAACACAACAGGCATGTAGGCTGACTCCAATACGCCATTCAAGTTTAGTGTTGAATCATGAACCTACGCTTGCAAACTCGCATCTTGTTTGCTTCCTCGGCAACCACTATTAATGCTGGTCGCTGCTGATGCTGATGCCATCGTTGTTGCTGGTCGGTGCTGATGCTGATACCGCTGTTGTCGCCGGTTGCTGCTGATGCTGATGCTGCCGTTGTCGCTGGTTGCTGCTGATGCTGATGCTGCCGTTGCCGCTGGTCGCTGCTGATGCTGATGCCACCGTTGTCGCTGGTCGCTGCTGATGCTGATACCGTTCAAGCGAAGTTGACTTGAGACCCGCCCGCGTTGGCTGCGTTGATTTTACGCCCTTTGCGTCGGCCCGGGCCACGAAGTCATCAAAACTTTGATCCTGAAGTTGTGCCTCGCGTGCCCTGGGACCCAGCCCTGCGGCACGAAGGCCGAGACCACCGATGCGCTGCCGAGGAGCCGCTCTTAAGGCATCCGTTCGCCATCGCTATGCAACAAGCGGACATATTTTTGCGTAAGGGTGTTTGGTTTTGTGTGGCATTTCTCAGAAATGGAAGTGCAGTGTCTCGTGCACAGTTAAGTTTTCATGCGTGTGTGAACACTGGTCCGATCCTCTCACATCCATTCGCTCCGGTCCCTCCCACACCGCTTACCTGTTGAGACTTACGTCTGCACGCAACAAAACACATGTGAGTTGGCGGGCTTCTCCATGTGTTTGAACTATCAATACCGCTGAATGTCGCCAAAAGAATGCCGTGCCAATTAGGAACAGCTATGAATGCTTTACAACATTTTCCGCTATGAAATGCCGACTAGCTGCTTCAGTGGAGCATTGTCAAACGGTCTGCTGAATGCTGAGGAGCCTAAATCCCGCAGCTCTACTGCGTGCAAAGCAGATACACGTTTGAAATCGTCAGCGAAGTTGATGAAAAGTTGCCTTCGGTGGACTGCTGTCTTGAAATGAATTCCTCGACCTGACCTTTTCTCCTCATCTTTATTCCTTCTCGTATTCAAAAGCAAACCCCCCGGCTCCTTTGTATTTGCCACGTCGGTGATATTGACTACCCTTGGAAAAAGCGTCGGCTAGCCATTCACTCAAGCGCTATATTTATCCGAATCCGGGCCCGAAGGCGCCGCATTGAGAGCCCACTCCGACGGGACCCCTGCCTTCTGCACCGCTCTCTCCCTCTCCGCGGCTCTCTCTCTCTCTCCCCTGCCGCTCTTAGCTCGCCCTCCGCCGCGGGCAGCGGTGCGGGGCGAGTCGGCGGCAGGACAGAAACTGGAACACTGCCCGGTCATTTAATCAGCGTCTGATGTCACGGCCCGCTTGCCGCGCATGCTAATGGCGCCGGGTGGCCTCAGCGCGCGCGCCCGAAGCCGAGACCGCCTCCGGGCGGGGCCCGAGCCAAGCTGTGGGGCTCGACCCAGAGTCCCGCTTCGTCATGGTGGTGCGCGAGTGTGCTGGTGCAACGTTTTATCCAACTTATGTACAATTTGAGTGGTGGTCCTGCTGATTGTTCGGGAAGAGAGACCGGTGACAGGCTCAGCTGATCTCTCAGCTTCACGCCAACGCGGATGACGTCACAAAGCATGACTGCCATTTCCTTAACGATGATGAAACCCGCCGGTAAGCCTTCAGTGGGCCTAGAGCATTCACACCCGTCTATTGCACATTGTATCATTTCTGCATCGCTTCTCCCCTGTGGCTGGGCTTCGTCATTAATCCTTGTTTCCGTACCCACAAGGATTTAGCAGCTCATACGTTATCCCTGCCCCAGTCGCCTGCCGTCGCCGTCCGTAATCTCGGCGGCCTCGCCTTTCACCCGCGCTGCCTCCTCCCCCGGCGGCTCTCGGTCTCGGTCGTCACGTCCCTCCCCGGTCATCAAACGCCCGGGGGAGGGGCAAGATGGGGGGGGGGGGGAGGCTTGGTCGGCGACCGTCACCGAGGCCGGTGCCAAGGCAGTGGCGGCCCGTCTGCCGGTCGAAGCTCCTCTCCGCTCTCGCCCACCGCAGTCGGAGCGAGCTTCGGCCGCCGCGGCGGAAGATGAGGCTCTGCGCGGACCGGCCGCCGACCCCAGGCGACGGTCCGTCGCGTGCGTCGCCGGCCGGCTCCAGACGACGGTCCGTCGCGTGCGTCGCCGGCCGGCTCCAGACGACTCCCCGTCACAACGTCAGGGCTGTCTGGCAGGCTGTCGGCCAGCGGCGGACGGCGAGCTGATGACCCGTGAACTCGGAATTGATACCCGCAGGCGCCGTGTCAAGTCGAGCTGGAAAACTGGATCAACAGCATCCACAGCGCGTGCGCGGCGGCGTTCGCGCGGCACCGCGGCAAGACAGGCACCCTGCACTTGCTTCAGGAGGACATCTTCCGGCTGGAACGGTCCATCGAGTCGGTGAGCACTCGTCGTGGCACTCACGGCACTCATGTCACTCACAGCTCGACGCGCTGGCATTGCACAAACAACGGGAGGAGACTCTCGGTGGCCGCTGAGTACCGGATCGGCGGTGTGGAAAGTGGCGTTATTTGTTGTCCTGGGGAGACGTTGCGCAGCCTCACCTCGTGCGCGTGCGCTCGCAGGACTCGAAGCTGAAGCACATGGCAGACCTGCAGCTGAGCGTGGTCTCGGAGCAGGAGAACAAGCAGGAGATCACCTCGCAGCTGGCCAGCTACGACGACAGCTTGGAACGGCTGCACTGCGAGCAGTTCCGACTGCGCTGCTACATGGCCTCGCTGCAGGGCGGCGAGCTGCCCAACCCCAAGGTGGGTCTGGGTCTGACTCCCGGCAGGCGGCGACGACCCGATGGTGATGCGCCGCCCGCCCTGGCCGCTCGTGCCGCGTAATGGGACACGTCGTCTCGGCGCGGCGCGGCCGTTCCAGGCGGGCAGCGACTGTCTCGGCTCGGAGAGGGACGTATGTCTACGCCATGTGATGGATCGTAACTTCATAACGCGTGACTTACAGCGACGACTAAGCGCTGCAAATAAGGAACCGTCCTGCCCAGCGGGATGGCCTCGTCACAACGAGGTGCTGCGGGCTTTTAAACTGCAATTTGCCACGTCAAAGGAAGCGTTATAATTTAGTTAGATTAAGTGTTCGATTAGAGTCCTGATGCAGTGTACTTTGTAGCAGTTAGAATATTACCGCGCATACCGTGGCTGAACAGTCTATCACGCTCCCATTTCGTTCCTGTGCCGACACATGCTGCGCTAGCATACTATTTGCATCTTTCTAATAAGCGGCGTTGCAGTAATCCATAGACTCACCCATTTGCGAAACCGACCTTATTGACATCATCTTAAAGCCCATATCCCACCCGTCAGAGTCGAACGCCTTTCCCCAGGTGCTATCCCGGTCCACACGCCGATCTCGCATCTTTCAGCGGACGCAAGCGGTCGTCGTTACTGTTGACGTTGGGTCGCGCTGGTCCGTGCCGCTGGGTCGCGTTGGTCCGTGTCGCTGGGTCGCGCTGGTCCGTGTCGGTGGGTCCCACTGGTCCGTGTCGCTGGGTCGCGCTGGTCCGTGTCGCTGGGTCGCGCCGCTCCGTGTCGCTGGGTCGCGCTGGTCCGTTACGCTGGGTCGCGCTGGTCACCGTCACTAAGTCGCGCTGGTCCGTGTCGCTGGGTCGCGCTGGTCCGTGTCGCTGGGTCCCGCTGGTCCGTGTCGCTGGGTCGCGTCGGTCCGTGCCGCTGGGCCGCGCTGGTCCGCGTCGCTAAGTCGCGCTGGTCCGTGCCGCTGGGTCGCGTTAGTCCGTGTCGCTGAGTCTCGCTGGTCCGTGCCTCTGGGTCGCGCTGGTCCGTGTCGCTGGGTCGCGCTGGTCCGTGTCGCTGGGTCGCGCTATTCCGTGTCACTGGGCCCGGCTGGAGTCGTCCGAGTGGGCGCCGTGCTGACCTGGCGCCGCGCCAGCCGAATGGATGGCCGGGCGCCCCGGCGGGCAATAGCCGGCCAAGTGAACTATTGACCTAATGAACGGCGCAGCTTGTAGCATATTGCGGTGCTGCGAGGCGACACGCCGCAGCTGTGATGCTGCATGTTGCAGCCGACCGGGGCCGTGAAGCGAATATCTGGAGAGGGGGGGGGGGGGGGGGGCTCGCGCTGTGCGGCTGAGCCACGCGAATATGTGAATGTCAGCGGACCGACTGGACAGATCCCGTCAGACCCGCCCCTCCCCCGCCCTTCCCTCAGCACTGCTAGCTGATGGTCTGTAGTGGAAGATTCTAGTACGGCGCAGGATTTGAGGTACGGGGTACAGGGCGCTGTATTACCGCCGTGGGAGACATAGGCACTGCGGTACCGAACAGTGTCATTTTCGTCGAACATCGTGTGATGGGGGAACCATTACGTGCAAGTCGCGCCGGGAGGACGATGTCGCAAACTCATGTGTCGGCAGCTAGAAATTGTATTCCGGTGTGATACGACCACTCACGGCCAACACGGCCGCTGCCATCGCTGGCGCTGCATAAAAGCACTCACCAAGATGCCCTCCGCATTCCCCCAACACACACACACACAAGCGAGAAAAGCTGCTATGCCTGCGGCGCCAGGACCTGTCACCACTGCATGTCCTTCTCTTCGTCGCCAGGGTCTGCTGACTCACGTCTCTCGCACCACCAAAATGACGCTGAATCGGCTCGGCGTCTTCAACGTGTCGTCGTTCCACGCCTACATCTGCGCGCGCAGCCCGAGCCTGCTGAACAACCTGCTGGCCGGCCGCGGCGCCACCAAGCGGCGCGCGCCGATGCTGTCGCGCAGCGGCAGCGGGGGCGGCAGCCGCACCTTCAACCAGGACGGCACCGAGGAGCCACAGCGCACGTACCGTGTCCGGGTGCCCGACAATCAGGTCAGTAGGGGGCCAGGGGCTGTGCACGCGTGTACGGGCCAGGGCGGGCACTCATCCTGGCTGTGCAGGCAGTTCAGAAGCGGGGAGTTCCGCTGTGCAGGTGACGGATCAGGAGCGGGGAGGTGCGCTGTCCTGGTGTGGGAGGCCAGGAGAGGAGAGGTGCACCGTCCAGTTGTGGGGTTAGGAGCAGGGAGGTACGTTGCTCTGGTGTGGGGTCGGCAGCAGGGAGGTGCGCTGCCCAGGTGTGGGTTCAGGAGCGGAGAGGTACGCTGCTCTGGTGTGGGGTCAGGAACGGGGAGGTGTGGGATCAGGAGCGGAGAGGTACGCTGCTCTGGTGTCGGGTCATGAACGGGGACGTGCACCAGGCTTGGGGTCAGGAGCGGAGAGGTGCGCTGTCCAGGTATGGGGTCAGGAGCAGGGAGGTGCGCTGTCCAGGCGTGGGATCAGGAGCGGGGAGGTGCGCCGTCCTAGTGTGGCGTCAGGAGCAGGGAGGTGCGCTGTCCGGGTGTGGGATCAGGAGCGGAAAGGTGCGCTGCTCTGGTGTCGGGTCAGGAGCGGAAAGGTGCTCTGCTCTGGTGTCGGGTCAGGGGCGGGGAGGTGCGCCGTCCTGGTGTCGGGTCAGGAGCGGAGGGGGGGGGGGGGGGGGGGCGGGGGGGGGGGGGTACCGTACCAGATCAGAAGAATGCTTGGCATCAGTCCATCGTGCAGCTATGACGTGATCCATGACAGTTGACCGCACTGTGCCGCTGTTTGGTAAAAGTTATTGCTTATTGTTAAAGCAAGCAGCGACAATAGGGAAGTTAGCATGCGGAGTACAGCTTGTGCGAGACCACACTACAGGTGGTGTATGCCCTACATGTACTTTGTGAGCACACTTTACATCTGACTCCAAAGGTAATGCAGTTGTGTTTGCTATTTCAGTTCGTTACTATTCATCTGCGGGACAATATGACGGTTGAAGATTTCCTGATCTCAGCCTCTCTGAAGAAGAACTTGAACCCGATGGAGCAGTTTGTGAGGGTGAAAAAACGACGCGACATGGAAAATACCAACTACTTTGTGCCACATC
>NW_023596576.1:22969708-22994708 GCF_011947565.3 Pollicipes pollicipes | reverse complement strand
CCAGCGCTTCGGCTGCTGCCACCAGGGGTGAAAAAGTTTCTGATTTACCGCATATGATTGATGACATAACACTTTTGCGAACCAATTGGTGACAAAATTGTCAACATGAAAACATATTTCAGCAGACAAGACCACATTACAGCAGATTATCCCAGCTCGACGAAACTCAAGGCTTAGTATTGGTCTGTACTCGCTAACGCTTGCAGCGTGAGCACATGTCGAAGCGTTGATGTTTCGCTGTTTCTGCAAGTTGAGTCATAAGATGCTGCCAAACATGGTACTTTAATCAAGCTAGTTTTTAAGCAGGTGCCAGAAACATACTTCAAACTATACTATATCAGTGCCGCCATTACAGACCAGTGCAAAGGAGTTCTGGAAAAGAAAATGTTTGGTTATACCGCATTGCATTTAATTTGCCTTTGTTTTTGTGATTAATTGCATTTAAAGACATATTGCAACGGTTTCTGAATGATTGATCCCAGGCGACAATCAGACGGCTCCAAATTTCGTGGGTGACAGAAAAGGCACTTTTTCACCCCTGGGTGCCATTCTGCCCTGTCTGGTCGTCTCCAACTGTTGCGTTGCGGCAGGTGCCGGACGTGGCCAACCTGATGAAGTCGACGGACGACATCATCGAGCGCCTGGTGTGCCCGCCGCCGCCCTCCGACAACGCCGTCCGGGACGACGACATTAACAACATGATCGTGCCCAGCGTCAAGTCCTGGAGTAAGCCGCTCTCCTGCCGCTCGATCTCCGCCGACGGCCGCCCGAGGCCCCGCGTTTAGCTCTCCCGCCGCACCAGAGCGGTAACTTGGCTGACCTGAGACGGGTCCTATCTGCGGGCCTGAGCCCGGAGCCTATCCGCCGCCGGCGGCGACGCCGAGCTACGCAGGCGGAGAGGGCTCACCGCGCTGACGTGAATAGCTGGATGGCGTGGGCAGGGCGGCCGCCGCGCCCTCGCTGTCACTGCACTCGTCCCGGTCGGGCTGATGGTAGCTGTCTTGCAGGTCGAGAGAAGGCGGACATTGAGGGCTGCCCTCCGCCGCCCTCGGACACCTCGGACCGCTCCAACGTCTCGTCTGTCGAGATCGAGAATCTACTCAAGGTACGCAGAGCGCGAGCCGGCGGCCGCGGAGGCGGGGCTTCCGACGCAGACTCTCCCCCCATGATCAGCGACTGAAGCTTTCGTGTCGGGGGTGGTTTATTGCGTCATAATGTGCAGCCGTGCAAAAAGAAAGGCAGGAAAAGAAGGGTGCGTTTATTCTAACATCTGGGGAAGTCATGGATGTTCTCGAACGTATTCGTTACAAAAGTGATCGCGATTCTACGCACGAAATGACACGCGCAAGCCAAGAAGAACAACACTGACGGGTGCTCAAATATCTCGCATCTTTCACCCACTTCATGGCCCCTTAACACCATCTGCTCGTCCCACCGTATGATGGCCGTCCCAGGGCTTTGCCTGGCACGTGTCGCATTTTGAGTGTAGTTTGTCTGCGCCGGAGCGTCCCGTCTCATCCATGACGGGCAACTCCTGTGAAATATTGGCGCTGCATCTCCTCGATAGCCGGGGAATGTCGGGCCGCCAGTGCGACGTTAAACTGGCGGCTGCAGTTTAGCGCCGCCGGCATTGAGCTCAGCAGAAGAGCGCGCCATGAGGGCTCGATATGCCGGGCTGGATGAGCGGCGAGGCCGCGTCCAAGGAGGGCCACCGTTATTGATAGCGGCTGAGCCGCGTCTCCCAGTACGGGATGTGCAGGGAATCGGTTCATGATCCAGATGCTGGGCAGGGTATTACGCAGCCCAGTATACCTGCACAGGATTGCGAACATTAGACTTGTCCTGAGCTTGGTAGGTTCTAATCCCAGTCCCGTGAAATCTTGCATCAGTTACTCATAACGAACCATGGGCCTGCCGAACTAATGGCCGCTGTAGACCCTGCCTGGCACGGTTTGGCGCCACACGAAAGGCGTCTCCGGGACCGGCCTGGATATGCACGTGTTTATGTGTCATAGTGTGCGAGGTCGCGCGCGGGGGATTTCGGGGAGCAGATGTTGCCGGAAAATACCCCTCGTCGGAGCGAAGTCACCGACCATTCTGTACCAGTGTGGGCGTAGTCGCAGGTGGGTCTCGAAACGTCTGTTGAAGTCCATGGGGCGCCAGAGGCGTGCGCTAGTCCCGCCGGCTGACCGGGCCCTGGCGCCGTCCGCAGAGCGCCACCTTGGTGACGGGCTACTGCCGCTCGCCGGCCGACCCGCCGCGCGGGCCCTCGCCCACCTCCAGCATAGCCTCCAGCCAGAGCCAGACCATGACGCCCAGCCGGCATCTGAGCGACGCCGATAAGCTGCGCAAGGTGCTCACGGAACTGATCGACACGGAGCGCACCTACGTCAAGGTGAGAACCGCTGCTGGGGCGCCCTCGTCAGGGTGAGAACCGCTGCTGGGGCGCCTGCGTCAAGGTGAGAACCGCTGCTGGGGCGCCTGTGTCAGGGTGAGAACCATTGCTGGGGCGCCCTCGTCAGGGTGAGAACCGCTGCTGGGGCGCCTGCGTCAAGGTGAGAACCGCTGCTGGGGCCGCCTCACTCTAGCTACGGCATGAACTCACTCACCCCCCCGGAGGAGGAGATACGTTTGCTGTCTGGCACGGCCGGCACCACTGAAAGAAGCGTTTGGCCTGGATTTTGCGGCCTGCTTCACCCTGTGTGCGATTGCCTCGATGTTTAACGCGACGCGCTCCGTCGCTCTGGTCTAGAACTCACTGTCAGAGGTATCTTATTTACCGGTAAATTGCGTTTCTACGTGCTCTTGCTATTTTCATCAAACCCACTAACGTCGAGGTGGCTTCCGCTGACTGAATGCATCTAAATCCTAGTTATTCAAGCATTGCCCCTTGGATTTATTTACGACAACTGCATCATGCCTAGGCTGCCCCATGCAGGGGCTGATGCTCGCGGCACATCTTAGGTTTTACGACCTGGTCTTGAAAGAGAAAGCGTACCAATATACCCCATTGTAGCAGACAGCTCCAGCTCCCAGTTTGGCCAGAGAAACTCGAGCCGGTGCCATAACCGCCCCCGTGACTGTGACACCTGCTTTGTCCGTGATGTATATACGAGCCCTTCACGAAAAATGCAGCCCGATAAAGCGTCCCGCGCTGTGGCTGGACCAGCCTGGTCTCAGTTAGCAGTAGGACAGCCCAGGCCAGTATTGGTCGATAATGCCGAGCCCATGGCTAACGAGAGATGACGAGTAACTTGTTGACCGCCGTCTAACCTCAAATTGAATCGCAAGGCTTCACAATGTCCTCTCCTGACGTAACCGCGTCCTGGTAGTGTCGCGGTCCGATTCCGTCCATGCTCGTCTGACCGCCGTCGGCACATTACGGCGCCTCAGCGCAAGCTCGGACCCTGGCCCAACGGTTAGCCCCAAATCTCCCTCCCTCCCTCGGTCACTCCCCCCCCCCCTCTCTCTCTCTCTCTCTCTCTCTCTTTCTCCCCTACCCACTCTCTCTCCCTCCCTTTCTTTTTCTCTCTCCCTCCCTCCCTCTCTCCCTCTCTCTCCCTCTCTCGGTCTGCCGCCACCCCCGCCCCCGCCTCCGCTCGGCCCTTGCCAGCGCCGACCTGCACGCCGGCGGGCGCCGCCGGCCCGCTGGCAGACATCGACCGGCGCCCTCCGCCCAGCGACGGCTGGCCGGCCAGTCTGCCGCCGACGGGCCCACGGCACGTGATCATGGACGGCTCGTCGACGCCCCCTCCCTCCCCCTCCACCCGGCGGCTGGCAGCCAACGGCAGTGATAGTGGCTAGGAAGGAGAGAGTTATGTGAAATCTAGGCCGCTATTCATAGCTGATGTTGAAGCAATACGCGCGTTAGAAGTACTCCGTTGATCGTCACCAACGCTGGCGTGTTCGCGGGCAGTTGGCTTCGGTGTCACAGTCCCGGGGACACATAAGCTGTCAAATGACCGGCGGAATCACTACCTCACAACGCTGGGCTGCACGCAAATTACCGTGTTTGTGTGTCACGTGTGTTACAGCACTTAGTGCTCCCCTGGGTGATGTTATGTTCTGACTTCACGCTTCGCACGTTACAGACTTCACACGTTAGGCCAAAAACTTCACACGGTACACATCTCACCTGACCCTCACACGACCTTGTCCCGATATTCCGACGGCCATTGTGTCGAATGTGACAGCGCTCGTGGTGCGGTGAGCGGACCCGGCGACTGACGGCGCGCGGCCACTCCGCAGCATCTGAACTCCCTGATCGACAACTACCTGGAGCCGCTGCGGCGGGAGTCGTTCATCACGCCAGCCGAGATCAACGCGCTCTTCGGCAACATCCCCGACATCGTGGAGTTCCAGCGCGACTTCCTGCAGAGCCTGGAGGAGGCCGTCGAGATGGAGCCCAACCTGGGCCGACTGGAGACGCCCACGCAGTTCAAGGTGCGTGTGATTCCTGCTGTGTCGACTGAAGGTGGTTTGAAGACGTTGTCCTTCGCTCGCGCCCCCTGGATGGTCAGTGTGCGGTCCTCGCGCCCCCTGGACGGTCAGTGTGCGGTCCTCGCGGCCCCTGGACGGTCAGTGTGCGGTCCTCGCGCCCCCTGGACGGTCAGTGTGCGGTCCTCGCGGCCCCGGTCAGTGTGCGGTCCTCGCGCCCCCTGGACGGTCAGTATGCGGTCCTCGCGCCCCCTGGACGGTCAGTGTGCGGTCCTCGCGGCCCCTGGACGGTCAGTGTGCGGTCCTCGCGGCCCCTGGACGGTCAGTGTGCGGTCCTCGCGGCCCCTGGACGGCCGGTGTGCGGTCCTCGCGGCCCCTGGACGGTCAGTGTGCGGTCCTCGCGGCCCCTGGACGGTCAGTGTGCGGTCCAGGGCGTGTCCTCTGCGCACGTGCCGATGCTGACGGTGGACCGGTGCAATTCTTGCGCGACACATTCTTCTTCCTTCGTAAAATACCTGCCCTTGTCACCTTGTGGCGCGCGCTCATCTTGGTGACGTTACGTACTTCGTACTTCGTACTTCGTAACGTACTTCGTACGTTACGATAATGTACAACTGCAGTCAAACCTACAGTCAAACCTGCAGTCAAACCTCAGTATGCATAGATGTGGCACGGCTCCATTGGGCATGACATGTGTTGAGTCACATCGGGCCCGCGCAGTTTGCGCACTTGTGGCGGATGAAGCGCCGCTCAAGTCGCGTCTAGAGCACACTTGGGCAGGACACGCCCGAATTTTCAGCCTGTTTTGCGCATGATTTTGTTTGTGTTCGTCTGACTAATGTTTGAAATACTCACCTTTCAGAACGTGCTATTCTCCATAGGCAACGCATTCTTGTATCATACGAATAGTTTCAAGTTATATAGTTCCTTCTGCGCCAGCCATTCAAGAGCACAAAAAGTCCTCCATCCAAGTAAGTTGATGTTTGTTTTCTGCTTGACCGACCAAAGTTACATCGAAAACGCTCCCCCCGGTATGGATTCCGTCAGGTGAGGCGGGGTTTGATTAGCTGCCCCGCTTGAAGCTTTAAAATGCACAGACAAGGTAAATATAAACTTCAATGATCTCACTTGCAATCACACTGAACGTTCGGCACTGAGCACCTCTCCGCACCTAATTTACTAGTGGTGGGCTATCGCCTCATGCCCATGAAGCTAAATGTAACCTTCACAGCATCTGCGAATGACGCAACCTCCTGGTGCTCAGGTGAAGGCAACCAGCAGCTGCAGCAGTTCCTGCAGCGGCAGAACCCGCGCCAGCAGCACTCGTCCACGCTCGAGAGCTATCTGATCAAGCCCATCCAACGCATCCTCAAGTACCCGCTGCTGCTGCAGCAGCTGCGAAACCTGGCCGACCCGCAGTCGGGCGAACACCACCACCTGGAGGGTAAGTGGAGGGGAGCCCTACCGCTTGGGGTAGAGGGCTCGTAATCGTGGGTAGCACCACCACCTGGAGGATAGGTGAAGGGTAGCACTGCCGGTGGAGGTTGAGGGCTTCTAACGGATGTTAGCACCACCACCACCTGGAAGGCAGGTGAGGATGAGCAGCGCGGCCTAGATGGTACCCGGAAAACATCATCACGATCTGGGAAGAAAAATGGGAGTGGCACCATCACCGACGGGGATAGAAAGCAGCGTCGTCACCAAGAGAGTAGGTGGAGAGCATCAGAGGAGAGTCTGACAGGCCGCTCGGTGGGCGGTCCTCGGGGCTCTGGTGTCGGGTTAAACGCAGTACATGACATGGGTGTGCCCGGACTATCCGCCAGACAGCCGTTCGTGAGGAAGACACCGTTGTTGTGGAATGTGTCAACTGACGCGAAGGCTGTATAACCAGAGTTGTTACGGTGGCTGTCAGTTTGGAGGCCTCTGACGTTTACCTAACAGCCGTTCTGGTTGAGTTGTGAGCCGATTTCAGGTCTACTTTGACCATTATGACCCCATTGACGACTGAGGCACTATCTCAGAGGTCATATAGATCATTAGATTATTATGCCATATATTATTGTCGGCCTGTCTCGTCGGTATGGTTCACTGCCAGGGTGATGGGACCGCGCTGTGTCATTCACCTGTGTGGCTTCCAAATCAGTTTACGTAGATGCTCGCTGCGTCTTCGGGGATGGGGGGTGAGGGGTGGGGGGGTGGGGGGGGGGGGAGAAGTGCATTCAGGCGCTCAGTATGAGCGTGACTTAACTGAGCTACGCATTAGCCTGACTTGCGATGAGCGGATGCTGTACTCACCGGATGCATTTGTGGCGGCGAACATTTGTATTTGCAGACATCTTTGGGAAAGGCCGCACAAGCGAACTTTGACCCCCAGGAAAATACAAAAGATGCTCTGTTCTGGAATATTCTGTTAGTGCCGTGCCAGCACCCCGCACAAACCTCACTTATTGATCGTCTGGGCTCCCGAGCACTGTCGCTGTCACGTGACCTCCTCCTGCCCTCAGTACGAGTAGTTTCTGAAACGTACCCACTCCGCCACTGAGTCCAGACGACATTGTGCGGTTTTCTTTCGGCAGAGGCGCTGAAGGGGATGGAGAAAGTGGCCGAGCACATCAACGAAATGCAGCGCATTCACGAGGAGTACGGCGCCATCTTTGATCACTTGTTCCGGCAGCACCAGAAGTCAACCAAAATGGTCCTGCCTGTGGCATCTGTAAGTGTTGCACATTTTACCGTTTGCGAACTGTACACATGAGCGCTCAGTGTCCGCTGGATCTGTCGCATGCCTTTTGAAGCAGTCATGAAGCACAGACCTGTTGACAGCGCCACATGGCCCATTTTCAGCCGGTGGATTTGTCGCCTGGCGACCTTCTGTACTATGGTGGGGTGGAGTGGTTGAATATATCGGACTTCCTCGGCAAAATCAAGAAGGGCCTCGAGCTTCACGCCATGTGCTTTGTCTTCAAGACCGCCGTCGTCTTCCTCTGCAAGGAGCGACTGAGACAGAAGAAGAAGCTCATGGTGAGTTAGGCCTTCTGCTTAAATAAACTTTACATTTGCACGTAGCAGACAGACTACTTTATGAACCACCGCAAACTGCAAACGCGTCATCAATGCATGAGTTAGTCATTCAGAATGTCGGTGTTGTAATTTGTATCGAGAAGTGAACTACGAGCTGTTTATCCACAAGGACTAGACAGCATACCCTGGGTTCGTGCGGGCGTATCCCTTTGTCCGGCGATACTTCACAAGAAGTCATGTCCGCCGAATCCGTCACCTTCGCGCTGGCAGCCAGCTCAGTCGTGAACCACATTGCCACTTACATCTCTAGTCTCTGCTTGGATCAGTTGCTCCGTTCTGAGCTAATCGCTCCTTTAATTCCTCTAAAACCTCGTGCATCGCGCCAGTGATATGTCTAGTCTCTGCTCTGATCAGACACTCCGTTCTGAGCTTGTCACTCCTCTAATTCCTCCAAAACCTCGCGCATCGCGCCGTGCGACCCATGCTGACCACAGCCGCTCCCTCCCCCCCCCCCCCACAGAGCGCGCCGGGCAAGGGTAACCCTGCCGAGGTGGAGATTATCCGGTACCAGGTGCTGATCCCGGTGACGGAGGTGCAGGTGCGCGCCTCGTCCTGTCGCGACGTAGAGAACCACTACCTCTGGGAGCTTATCCACCTCAAGTCGCAGATCCATCGGCGTAACGAGAAGGTTTACCACCTTTCCAACAGGTGAGCACGTTGTCCACGGTCGAGTTGGGTTTGCAAAACAGACAAATGCGATTGCAAGCAGACAGTACTTAAAGTTCGTTTTGGAGTAGATGACAACTTTGCTGAAGCATATTTTCAAGGCTTGAATGCTATCTGGATTCAACCAAAATCGTGGTAACCAACGATAATTTACGTTGGAATTATGAATAACTTCAAGATATCTGCCTGATACTTTCGGCATCATCCCCTCACCCAACTCACCCACTTTCATAGCCTAGTAACGTGCGACTTATGCCAGTTCTGTAAGAAGGTAGGCGATTGCAGAATCCACGGAATGCCCTGCACTGGTCACTACTCCCTTTTGTACACCACGTTCCGCGCAATGTTTTCAGACGCCGCTAGAATATTTCTATTCTGCTCTCGCAATTTTCGATTAGGAGTAATCCATGTCCCAGCCTGGTGAACCTGGCTTTCGCCGAATTTGCGAGTTCCCCTCGCAGCGTGTGCCGAGGATGATAATGAGATGTGTACAGGAATGCAATGAAGTGGCCGCTAGCTGGCAAAAGAACGAACTGCATTCCATTGTCGGCTTATGTTAGGACTAGCTCAGCCATTGCTACGGTGGCAGGTGGTGCGCGCTCAATGCAAAGAGCAGGCATGACTTTTCCTTGTGACACACACACACACACATATATATATATATATATATATATATATATATATATATATATAATCATTACATGCATCACATCACAGACGTGCCACGTTACCGGCCGCAACCCGTCTCTCCGTATGCCAAGCTCATAACTCGAGCCGATTTTCTCTACCCATCTCTTTCTTTCACATCCCGGCCCCATTTCACACAACACATATATCTGTCGATGTGGTGTTCTCCTTTTATCTTTTCTCATTCCTGGTGTCATGGTTTGAGTTGGCCGTTGCTATGTGCTAGATCTGGACATTTTGCATTATTTTTTCATTTTTGTATTTTTTATGAGCAATTAGCCATTGACTTTCTACTTAGCGGCTCATAATCCCCTTTAGACCCGAATAGCTCGTTAGGCCAGTTATTGTTACAACGCACACAATTGCTAGATATTGAACCGTGGCATACTGAACTAACTGAGTCCACTGATCACCAATGACCAGGCAGTGCAAGCGTTTTTACCCCCCCCCCCCCCCCCCTGGTGGCTTCGTCCACTCCTTGGCTGTGCTTGGTATCGGCTTCTTTTACCGTCGTTCTATTATATGAAAATCCAAGTGTCCGTATGCCTGCATCACTGAGCATGCAAGAATGGCCGTTGTTCGTGGTATTCCAGCGGTCGGCCGGGGTATAAAGGAGGTGTACTACGGGAATGCCTCTAAATCATGTCAAATCACATCTGTGTGAACCGAAACTTGGCATGGGTTTTAAGTGAGTGCGTCTTCTCTGCCGTTCTCTCGGCGCGATTCTGCGAGCTTCGGGATTCAGGTGGCGGTCGATCGCCAATAGATCGCGGGTGCGCCGTAAAAGGGAGAGTTTGGAGGATTTGTGTAAATACGGTCAGCTGCGCTACTGGCATGACTTGCCATGTGTGTTACACAGCTTGCAACGTATCTTTAACATTGCATGCTATCAGTCGAAACGTGCGTCACAGAAAATGCGCATGCGCTTTGCACACGTTACGCATCACCACTTGGGGACTTGACAAAGGGACAAGTTGTGGAGTGCCCAGTCGAATCGCCCATCGAGCACCCGTTCTAATGGGAACCTTTGATGGAAGAGCAGGGGTTGTGGTACCATAAGGGTATAACTATTGCTCCATTTTAAACTCAAACGCACAACGAACTTGGCTTATGTGATGCTTACACAGTACACACGTGAAACGCTTCAAAATCCAAAACGCGTATGGGAGCTTGGCCATTGCCTCTAGAGCCATGAGTATGAACAACGACGAGAGAATAACACATCATGATTAAGAGTAGCCGGGCAATGGTCCTGATGCAGATGATCGTGCTGCTGTGCGGCAGATCACTCCTGCTCCAGCGGACAGCGATGATTTGCGGTTTTGAGGCGCGCTGAAAAGTTCTGTCAGATTTCGGCAGCCGGATTAGACACCGTGGTGAAATATTCTGAGAACTTTAGTCATTTGATCTCTCTGCAAAGCGTGTAGAACGTTCGATGCAGCTCTTCCAGTGCGATTGCCAGTAGTCCAGTGTAGTGATGCCGGCAAATTCCGTCTCGCATGCTTACGGTGTGCGCGTCCTGCGCAGTTCTGTGCCCGCGTTTTTAGTGTGCGGAACATCGGATAAAAATGTCGTGGTCGGCTTGCCTTACGCTATAATTTTTAGTTGAACAATTTTATTAGAGAGACTTGTATGTTTATGGTTCGAATATGTTTGCTATGTGGGGACGAAAGCCCCCAATATTCAGAGTTCGGTACGGTGCTACAGACACTGGCCATCGCGGCACAGCGCGGTCAGAGTGCGACCCAGCATCACATTGTGTCCAGTTGGTGCTACAAACCCCGGCCATCGCGGCACAGCGCGGTTAGAGTGCGACCCAGCATCACATTGTGTCCAATTGGTGCTACAAACCCCGGCCATGGTGGCACAGCGCGGTCAGAGTGCGACCCGACCTCAGATTGTGTGCATCGGACATAATCGGCACTGGGCTGATGTCGAGGAATGTGGCTCAGGCGCAGACGTCTGCCGTATTGACGCGTTGAATTTAATTCGCACCCAGTCAGGGTGGAGGGAGGCGATCCCAGCGTAATTACTTTGCAGAAAAAATATCAAGGTATGCCGCACGCTGCTTTGAAATCTTGGGCGGACAAATCTTATACCACTGTCGGTGAAGCCTTGAGGATGTTCGTGCCGTGATGACCATGCCTTACATAACCCGGTCGTTCGGATGCTTGTGGAGGTACTTTAAACCCGAAGGACCGCTGTTGCAGCACAAGCGATTTCCGGAACGCGTTCCTGAAGACCATCCGTCAGATCATCCGGGAGAGCGTGCGCAACATGAGCATCCCGGTCACGAAGGCGGCCAGCACAAGCAGCTACAAGACGGGCACGCTGCAGCCGTCGCGCACGCTCAGCATGCGGAAGAAGATGCAGAACAAGGGCCAGCGCCACTCGGCCGGCATGTGTGAGTGCTCCACCTGGCCACTGTCGATGGTGCTGTGAGGAGTGGTTGGGGGTGGTGAACAGCCAGCGCTCGGTAGCGTGGGGGGAACCGTGGCGTGTGTGTTGTGTGTGGGTCCGTTCGCCGGCTCTGACGTCCTTTGGAGTGGAATCGTGCCGCTGTCCTGCAGCAGGGTGGGGACTGTTTGAGGACAGGATAACCCGTGACACGCGACCCGTGAACTCACGGATAACTCAGGCCTCACATATATAGCTCAATGTCCTTGCCCCCAAACACCGTCATCATACAGCTCAGTGCCCTCGTTTATTGATCGCGACTTTTCTGCCTCTGGCAGTGTCTGTGAAACTAAAGAAGGTTCTCTGCGTGAATTTGCCTTGTCCCTCGATTTACCAGTCATTGCGACTTCGCCAACCGATACATTATGGATAAGCGCCCACCGCATATGCCGGACTCTGCGAACGAGCCCATTCGAACGAGACTGACTGATAATCGAACGAGACTGACTGATAATCGAACGGCACTGGCTGCTGTTTACACGACGATGACTGAGAATCGAACGAAACTTTCCGAGACTCAAGACCAAGCCAAGTCTGCTGCGATAAAGCCCAGAGTTACTGGATATAGGATAGGCTCAACGGAACGAAGAGATTTATCGCGCCTCAGGCGGCGTCCGTCCCGCGCAAATTTGTGGTCATTCATTCGTCCCGCCCCTCTGATGTTCGGATCATCTCTGGCTGAGTCACTGGCTGCTCGCTCCAGCCTGCTGGAGCTCATTTGATGCAGTGCGGTCGACTAGGTCCATGCCTTGAAGGGTGCCACTTGATTTGCCACAGAAAGCTGTCCGATCGTTGAATGGCATTCGTGCAACTGCGCAGTGACCAATATTATTTCATTCTTTATTACATTATCACTATGTCCGCCCAGCTTTGCATTTTTCTCAAACTCAAGTGAAAGATGAGCTTGATTCTGTTTTGCGCTCAAAGTTGCGATACCTCACACTGACTGGCCAGGCACTGCGCTAGACGTACACGGACTGTTGGTGACAGCGCGCGTGTTCGCTGCCGCAGCCGCCACCATTGACTACGACAATCTGGACGGCTACCACGAGAGTGTATCGGGGAGTGACACCAACCTGAGGGGGCGCAGCCGCACCATGGATGCCTCCGGTCCCGGTAAAGCGCCCGTGCCGCCACCTATCGGGCCATGCGGCCCTGTCAGCGTACCTACCTGACCCGCCACTGGTGCCAGGCGTGTTGCGGGACAAAATTAACTTCGCAGCCGTCTGCCTTCTCCTAATGTCATTGGCGGAGAGGCGGTTCTAAACGACAGACGCAAGGAAGTCGCGCTGTTCGAATGGAAGCATGCGTAGCGTGGGATTATTGATCGGCACGAATCCCGTCCTGGGCCAAGCCTCAACCCTTAACTAGTGCCCGGACGGTACAACTGGACTTCAGAATACTGCTGGGTCACCAGCGCGAATCTGCGAGGGTCGGATGCACGCATCTGGTACAAACTATGCGTCACAGTCAGGGTGGCTGGTAATAGGAATAGCTGGCGTTACATGTGCAGCTCGCATCGCATGCAGTGCATGTAATTATTATTGGACTAGCTTGCATTTATTTTCACATATATATATATATATATATATATATATATATATATATATATATATATATATATATATATAGGTAAATCTGTAGAATAAGGCATAACTTATGAAGTTTTAGCTACCTTTTAATTTTTGTGTGAAATCAAGCTATGCCTGTTAACGGATATTACTGACCGGGAAGTGTTGTGATACTGTGATCACACTGTGACATGTGCTCTGGTCATGAACCTCTGTAAAAGATCACACTGTGACATCTGTTCTAGCCATGATTCTCTGTGACTTTCATCCGAATGTTGCAAAGGTATTAGTTCCTAAACATGACGTTTTGGCACGGATTTATTCGAGCATCACCACCGCATTGCGTTGAAAAACGTAACGTTACCCACTTTTATTAGTAAGGGCTTGGCCCGGTTTTACCGGCGTTCAAAATGCTGCACTGATGTCTGTCCTGCACCGAATAATCAAAACGAGGCGACATACAAAGCTACAAGGGGTGGTTGGGATGTGTTCAGCATGGTTTCCTCAACTGTGTCGTGTCTCACGTGAGACTTCGCTGACGTCACTCCACGCCGTCATCCGATCGTGCCTAACCACGACCTGGAGCCGTCCGCCCGCGCCGGTCACGTCAGGCCCCCCCCGCCGCGCTGAGTGACGCTCTCACCTGCAGGCCGTCCGGGCGCGGCGGGCCCGACCGGCGGCCAGCGCGGCGACGACGGCTCAGACGTGCGTGACGACACGTCGCGCTCAGACGCCGAGGAGGAGGTGCTGCCGCGGCGGCCCGGCCAGCTGGGCCGCATCCCCAACCATCTGAGCCTCAGCACTTCCAGCACGCTGTCGGCGGGCAGCACCGGCAGCCAGGCGCGCCTCATCCAGGCCAGCAACGCGCCCGAGCACTACCAGCCGCCGCACGCCCGCGCCGCCGGTGCGTCCCCGGCAGGTGACGCCGTCTGGCCGCCTCACGCGGGGTGTCCGATGCGTTCTGCTGTCATGTGCCGATGCTGTTCCGTGTCAGCACTTGCTCATCTGCCGCACTTAAGGCACAAGGCGTGTGGCACACACCTTGTGGCATGCGCAGGATCTTGTGATGGTCAATTAATGGTGCCTTTGCCAAAAGCTCCCAGTGTGTCAGCCTGACCCTCGACTCTCTGACCACGCCCGCTGCCCCGGTAAGCGTCTGCCCTCCCTCGCCAGGGTCTCCGGTGTGGAAACCGCGCGGTCCGCTGTTCCACGACCCGCGCGCGCTGCCGCCGCGGCCCGGCGAACGCGTCATCTTTGACGACCACCCGGGCTACGCGCAGCACCCGCACGCGGCGGCGGCCGGCACGCGCAGCAAGGCCGACGCCGCCCGGCTAGCCAGTAAGCACGAGTAGCAGCGAACTAACCCACCGACACGGCCGCGTCGATCGCACTAACCCGCGCGCCCGCCCGAGGGCTCGAGGAGGCCGCGGGAGAATCTCGAGCACGCCGGCGAGCCGCGGCGCGAGCGACGTCGACCGGCGAGCCGCCCGCTGTGCCGCCGGCGCGGGTAGTGGACGGCGGCACCGGTCGCCACGGCGGAGGCAGCGCCCCTGGCGGCCGATTGTTGAACTGTTGTTGTGGACCGCCGCCGCTGCGGCCCCGGGGCCGGCTCCGGTTTGGCTGGCGGCGGCGGCACTGATAGGATCGGGGCACGGTTGGTGCGATACCGGGATGACTGGGGACGCCCTCTGACGGGCCATGTGGCGGGGCTGGCCCTCATACAATTGTTTGTAGCGATTTTAGTTGCTCATTGGCGTTGTTACTGTGCGAACGGCTGAATGCGAATTTTGAATCATTTGGGCCGAGCGGTGGTTGCTGACGTGCGTCGAGTGAGAGTTGTGGTATAATGGGAGAGGGCGTGGTCAATATGTGGTGCTCAAAGCTGCTATACATTTTAAGTCAACTATGTGTCAACGGTTCTTTAAATGGGAGATGAGTAGTTTGATAACTATTTGCTAGCGTTTTAGTTGGCATTGTATCATCCCTGCCCTGCCTACATCCTCTTCAGCGTTATAACTCTACTATCTACCTCACCTGCATGCGGTGTTTCGTTTCTACATACTCTTGTGTTTTGCCATGGCTTATTATGGTATCCCATGCCTTTTTTGCATTTTGTTTCGCGCATTTCGTATGATTTTCCCATTTTTTAGTTGTGCTTTCTTTTTCAGGAGCCCGAATCGATGCGTTGCTCGAGGAGTTGAGCTCGTTTACCTAGTCATTTTCGCCTAATCCTGCAATCAGTGCAATTGTGGCACGTGCGTTCTGCTTGTTTGCGCCGCTAGTCTGACGTTGGCGCCCGGTTGGCAGCGCCGCCGGGGTTTTCTGTGCAGTCGCGCGCATATATTTCTCTATGTGATATCCCGAATTTCGGCAAGCTCCGGCGGCGGCCGGCGCGACGTTTGTTGTAGGCTTAGACGCGCAGACCTGTGTGCGGCGTCGGATATACATATACGACTCGATTAGCTTTAAGGTCCTGAGTTTGTGCCAAACGGAGGACGCGAGCTACGGGTGCTCCCTGTATTGACGGGACTGGGCGGCGCCTCATTGCGACAGGAGAGGGCCCCCGGATGGTTGCAGCATTCCATTGGTGTATTATCTTCTTCCAGAGTAGGCATGTGTAGCTGGTTTTCTATCCTTTGCTATTGTTTGTTAATGATTGCGGTTAGTACGTAAGATGCCCTGTGTTCGATTTGACGCTCCTGTTCGGTTGACAGGGTTTCCTGCGAGAGAGTGAGTGTGGCGAACCATGCGATCTAGAACAGTAGCGTACTTGTTAGGATACCCGGTTGGACCGCAGCCGCACCGTTTCCCGGAAATTCAGACCCTGAAATATTTTAATACCTTATCGTCCCCTGTTTCGAGGACCGCCGACCGCGTCGCGCCCGGGGGCAATTCACCTTGTACCATCGCGGCGCGCGTTCAGAGTTTGGTTCTTGTGCACTCACCACATCTTCGGAGGGCCACCTTTTCTATTGTTTGGTTCGTGCTCAATAATCTCAGCATCTAGTCGTAACTTACCGTGTATGACATCTGTGTGAGTCAACTACCAGACAATTATGGGTTCAATAAATTTTCCATGTAACTGTCTGTGTTGTTTTCCTCCTACATCGGAATAATGGTGGGCATGTGTCGGCCATTTGGAGAGACGACGAGATGTTCCACAGGGCGAAAAGACGATGCAAAACATGCTTTTTGAGGTCGACACTGCAGCCAGGAGCATGAGGTTCAAGCGCAATGCACTCAGCGACTTGTTGCAGTATGGTTCCCCAATGGTTATGCGCCATTGAAATTGACATTCGGCGTTGAAGCCTCTTTCCATTCCGTTTATCTTCCTGAAAATGTAAATGCAAGTTCCCCGACCAGCACCTATAAAGCACGGCCAATATATTATAAATAATATTTCCCTCGTCAATTCACGAACAGATGGAAATTTTATCCAATTCGCGAGTAACTGCTACTTCTTACCACATGCAGGATACCCATTCCACGGCACATATGATCCTCGACAAGCATGAGGCGGAAAATCTTGACACACAGGCCTGAAGCCACTGCTTGACTGGGTTCACTCAGTATTCTTCCCCGACGTGACGCTCACGTGTGTGGCCGCACACTATCAATAATCCGAAAAAAAGGTTTAAACATGCAATGTGATGTCGCGGCATAGCAGCGCCCCACTTTGCCCCGGGGGCGTCACCTGATTGGATGATGCCCGGGAGCCTTACCTGATTGCATGATGCCCGGGAACGTCACCTGATTGGATGATGCCCGAGAGCCTTACCTGATTGGATGATGCCCCGGGAACGTCATCTGATGGGATGATGCCCGGGAGCCTCACCCGATTGGATGATGTCCGAGAGCCTCACCTGATTGGATGATGTCCCCGGAACATCACCTGATTGGATGATGCCCGGGAGCCTCACCTGATTGGATGAAGCCCGAGAGCCTCACATGATTGGATGATGCCCGGGAGCCTCACCTGATTGGGTTTTGGTGTTTTCTGACCGGGTAACATGGCCCCCAAACACCGCCTTGAGAGGATGGACCTCAGCGTGGTGAGGTAGGCACGGCGAGGGGACTGAGACACCCGGGCTGTTTGCACCTCGGTCTCCTCCGCTGGTCTCCGAGCAGCACCTATCGGTACCGCTCGCCTTTGTAGAATGCAGATGGCGGACCATCAAACCACTCTGGAGTGGAAAATAGCTTGCAAAGTCCGCACTTGTAAAACAAACTTTTCTCAATGAGGAAGCTGCAAAACATAAAAGTCCGAGGCCGAGTGTGCCAGACCTCAGAGGAGGAATGGGCCGAGCAAGCGACTAACTCGTCTGCTATCGGCGTGGGGGTCTCCGCCAGATCAGGCTTTCACCAGCTTCGACGCACGTGTCTAACATCTTATCACGACACTCTCTCGCCCCGGCACGCATCCTTTGCCCCCGTGATGTGCCGCGCGGTCGGCTGCGGTGCTGAACCGGCGACGAGAGAGGCTTCCGGCAGTGGCGTGAGAGCCGTTTTCGTCCTGCCGCGCGGCGCGGACGTGCGCGGCGTGACCGGCGAGGCCAGGCGGGTGGGCGGCTGCCCAGTCTATCTAGGTCGGCGCTTCTCGCTCTGCTGGTGAAACGCACCGTCATTTGACATGAATGTGTTGTGATCAGCCCGATATCAGGGATCAGCCCGATAGTTCCTCCGTCGTATCGCCGCTGAATCTGGGTCTGACCACGGCGAGGGTTGACCCCACCATTCTAGAAATACTTGGATATATCAACCAAAAATTGTACAATCAAAGCCTGGAATGTATTAAGAATCATTTATTGCATAATTATTATACCATTAAAAACTTCGTATGTGAAAGCAGCGTATTTTCACCTTGAAAATAAACGAAAGGAGCATACAGCAGCGCCTTTGCAGCACGTAAGTAATACAAATACAACAGCACCTTCAGCTGCACCTCGCAAAAATAGCCATTAGTTCAACGGATACCGATTGCCGTAACCACAAGCGGGTTGATGTTAATAGAACACAGTGCGACTGCAAATGCTAGCATCACCACCTAGAAAACATGCTACAGTCCCACTTTGATTGTCCTCGTGGCGCGTCCTCGGCCGCGCACAGTCAGCCCGCTCCGCTGGTGCGGAGCGCCGGCGCCCCGCACGGTCGCAAGGCCTCGTTCGTGGACGGGCTGAAGGCGTCTTATCACAAGTGGTCCGAGCGTCGCCGCGCGTGACGTAAGCGTCGACGCTCGTCTGCCAACGCGGCCCAGCCGGGCAGATCGAGCCGCGGCCGGCGCGGCGGCGGCTAAGGGAGGCCGCGAGCCAGCGCCGGCCGCGCTCCGAGCGCCCGGCCGCACCCCGAGCGCCCGGTCGCACCTCTCTCCTCTCCCTCCCCCCCCCCCCCCTGCGTCAAGTGTCCACGTCCGGCACGGTTCTAGTCGCTCACTTTCGGCATGTAGTACTTGTGGTCATGCGTCTGCTTCACCACGCGCAGGCCGGAGAGTGGTGAGTCGACCGTGGAAGCCGGACACGGCTTGTACGTGGCGTACGACTGGTTCTTCTAATCGACTTGTCCTTGAACACGTCGTAGTCGCCGTGGAAGATGCCGCCGGACTGGGTGGACGAGCGCACGGAGCGACCTCGCTCAGACTGCTGCACCGTGCGCGACTCGGTGCGCTGCTGCGTCGCGCTGCTGGTGGTCTGCTGCTGCACGGCGCTGCTCGCGGCGCTACTCACGGTACTGCGCTGCTGCGTGTTGGCCGCCCACTTCTTTACGTTTCTCCTCCTCCTTGCGCAGCGAGCCGACGAACTTCTGGTCACTGACGGAGCGCTTCGTTTCCTGGGTGACCGGCGACACCAGGACGCCACCAGAGCGCTGCCCGGCCACTGGCTGGTTCTCGGGCGCCAGGCGGCGCTGGCCGCGCCGGCCCGAGCTCGTCTCGAAGCTGTGCGAGCCCTCCAGCTGGAGGTTGTCCGCCTGGCGCACGGCCTTGGCGCGCTCTCCGTCCTCGCGGGTCCACGTGTTCTGGCGCGTGGCGCGCCGGTGCGCCGACGAGTCGCGGATCTGGCGCGCGTTCTCCGAGCGGCTCACGCTGCTCGTGACCGTCTGCGACTGTGTGGCCGAGCTGGCGCGTTGCTCGCTGGCCGACATGGTGCGCTGCTCGCTGGCCGACATGGTGCGCTGCTCGCTAGCCGACATGGTGCGTTGTTCGCTGGTCGACATGGCACGCTGCTCTGACTGGCTGGAGATCTTCTGCTGCGCAGTCTGACTGGCCATCTTGCGCTGCTCCGACTGCTGGGTGGCAGTCGAACGCTGCTCCGACACAGCGGACGACGTCTTGCGCTGCTCCGACACGGCGGACGACGTCTTGCGCTGCTCCATGTGACTGGCGGACGCCGACTGCTGCTCCGAGCGTACGGCAGTGGTGGAGCTAGAGGCGGTCTGCTGCTGGCTGGTAGACTGCTGAACTGCAGACGTCTGCTGTGTCGACTGGCCCACTTGCTTGTTCACCGTTTTAAAACGGCATGAAGTCGTTCTGGCTGGTGGGAACGGCTGCAAAGGAAACTGCGTTTTAACAACTGCGCAGATAATTAATCTAAACGGGTTTCACTAATCTCACAGCACTCACCTTTTTTAGCACGCTCGGACACTTCATTCCACTCACGCACGTATGCAACTCCAAAACTGGCAATATCAGCACTACCAGCCACTTTAACAAGGTGCGAGTGATACTTGATAGCCGATCAATCGCAATAATTTGCAACCACACAAAACCCGAAGACAGCACCCGGCGACGCGTATCCGGACTCGCTCGCACAAGTGCCGGTCGCGGCCGGGCGCCGGTCACGGCCGGGCGCCGGGCGCGGCCGGCCGTCAGTGCGGGCGAGCGGCGTCGGCCGTACCTCCGGGGGAGCCGGCCGCGCGAACCTCGCGCTGCTGCACCGTGTGCTGGGAGTGCCGCTGCTCAGTGCGGCCCACAAACTCGCCCTCCATCTTGAGCGTGTCCTGGTGGCGGCGCACCTCGGCGCGCTCTCCGCGGCTCACGACCGTCCGCTGGCGCGTGTCTGCGGCGTCCGGCGCCGGTCAAGCCCGCGCCCGCGCCGCGTGGCCACCAAACAAAACAGGACGAAACACAGGAAAACATGGGGCGGAACGAAACAGATAAAGCAGAACGGAACGAACAGAGGGCAGGCACTAAGCTCAACCGACGCCTCGTGGCGCCGAAGCAAAAGCAACAAAAGCTCGCAAACGAAGCGAAACCAACGCTATTCAAGCCGCCTCGCCGACGGCCAACTCGTCGTCACGACCGCGCGCGTCTGTTCCGGCGGCCGCAGATCACCTCCGCGCCAGTCCACTGACCGGAGAACTGTCCCTCGGAGCGCAGGTTGTCTTGGGGCCGGACGACTGGCGCGCGCTCGCCGGCGGCTGGCGCGGCCGGCGCGCGCGGCGCGCTGAAGTCGCCGCCGCCAACCGTCAGGTTGTCGGAGCGCCGTACGATCTCGGCTCGCTCGCCTGACATCACGGTCGTCTGCCGCCGGGAATCTGCCGATCGTCGTCGCGGGTGCATGAACAAAACGGTGCAGCCGGCGGGTGCAGCGCGAGAAAACAGTTGACGTAAGGAAACAAAACCTGCGGTGGAACGGAACGGAACGAAATCGCCGAGATCGCGGCGCCTGCGGGGCGCTACAGCTGCGCGTAGCCGTGGTGTCGGCGGGCGGGCCAGCAGCGACAGAGCGAGCCAGCGCCGGCCGGCGGCTCGCCGTCTCCGAAGGGCAGGCAGGCAGGCTGGTGCATCACTTGGGCCCGGCCGGAGCGCACCACTACAACACAGCAGGAGCGGCGGCGCCCGGCCGGCCTCGGCTCGGCGCCGGGCGCGCCATCTCTCGGCCGGCCGGCGAACTGACTTTGAAGACTCGGCTGATCCTCCGGCCGGCGCGGCGGCGCGCGCTCGCCGGCCGCCGGCGTGGCGCGTCGCTGCGTGTCTGTGTAACCCCGCCGTCATTAGCGAGACGTGTGCACAACAGTCGACAGGCAGTGAGGCTGTGGGCTGGGCTGTGTGTAGGGGTGCGTGCACACAGATCAGAGACAGGTGATGTGGTGAACAACGAGCGCCCTTCTGGGATCACTGCAGGTGCACGGTGGGGTGATATCTTACTGACAGCGCCAGTGAGCGCCGCAAGTGCTTCCTAACGTCCAGTTTATATCAAAAGTGATGTGCAGTCAAGCCAAGCGTCCAAGTCGACCACCTAGAGACAGCACATGGTGCTGTGTAATCATTGCAGCGGCTCTTTTTGCCCCCAATTTCATGTGTTGTGCCCAGCGCGACGCAAGCAAGGGAAGGGCCAAGGGAGCCATACTGCTGCATAAATTCGGAGGAATGTGGTAGAAATTGGTAACATTTTAGAGACAATTCAATATTTCCGATCATTAACATGTTTCCTACGGGCGTGGGAGTACCAAGGATCAGTTATGACCCAATGCCACCATCATACATCTGCACAATCCCTGGTATTGAACCACTACAAAACGCTTACAAACATTCCCGATCCTCGCTGCAGTTACACACCAACAGTTGCTACAGTTGAAACAGTTGAAAAGTTGCTATCTCCCTTGGTAACATTATGCCAGACAAGCCTCCTGTGCACTTTAATTTCGATAGACTTGGTATGCCCTAGTAGAAGCATATGCCAAAAATGCTTAACTACCCTTTAGCATGATGACGAGTCCAACCAACGACATGTGCTTGCAAATCCTGCCTCTTGCTAAACTTCTCACGACGCATACCACACTATGCTACAAAGAGCCCCCATGCAGTGTGTGACATTGTTAGTTATAACAGTGCGAACACGAGTTAGTGAAACAAGCACGGCACAGGCTATTAACTTGCCGCCTGTCCACTGATGCACGGCGAAATTAGTTACGCAGAATGCTATCAAAAACGGTGTTGTAAAAACTAGTAAGACTGTATGATGACGCAAAGCCAATACGTCGAACGATGATAGCAAACTGATTAAGGACAGAACGTGAATAAACAGACTGATGACAGAAGATACGTGCTTCGAAGGCTGTGCTGTATGGCTACCTCCCAGCCCCATGCCGCATGGCTCAGACTGGATGGGTGCAGTGCAGCCCTCTGCCCCGAGCCCTCCGACAGGGCCCAGCGCGTGAGCCCACCTTCGAACTTGCCCTCCAGCCGCAGGTTGTCCTCGCGTCTCACTATGGAGGCCCGCTCGCCCTGACCGACGGTCGTCTGCTGCCGCCCGTCTGTGGACACCGGGGATGGTGGCGTCAGCGCCGAGCCGTCTGAGCGATGATGGCAGCGTCGCACAGCACACGACAGGGACATGAAGATGACATGACATGAAGGTAGAGGGACGTAAGCGGAACGATGGTTCGCAGTAGGAGTTGACTGTAGCGCATTGTGTCGAAGTGAGCAAATGGATGCCTGATGCCGTAAACCGCAACAGAAGCATTCATGACGTACTACGTACTTAACGTACGCAGGGATGCCAGTAGAAAACCACGCATACAGGACCAAGTAAACTACCTGACCAAGTGCATATGCGACATATGCGATGCGACATGCCACATATCCCGAACTTTACAACGAATATATCACATTATGCGGTGATAACTCCAACATCCGTACATTTGCACCGTAGGGAACACCCTATCGCAAGAAAAAAAACAGACGACGAATATATGATCATACGTGCTGGTAATTTCAACGTCGGTGCAATTGCATCAGAAGGAACAACGCTGCATCGTAAGACAAATATTTGCCTGAACCAGAGTAGTAACGACATGCACATCAGCAACACCAGTCGCGTCCGGCGCCGTGCGTTCACTCACCGGTGAACTTGCCGTCCATCCGGAGGTTGTCCGAGTGCTTCTTCACGGGGAAGCGGTCTCCGACGGGCGCCTGCTGCTGCGGCCGGCCGCTGAAGTCGCCCTCCATGCGCAGGTTGTCGCTGCGCCGTACGATCTCCGCCCGCTCGCCCCGCATCACCGTCACCATCTCGCGGCCGCTCTCGAACTTGCCTTCCATGCGCAGGTGGTCCGGATGGCGCACCACAGGCGCACGCTCGCCGCGCGGCGCCGCCTCTCGTGGCTTACCCGTGAACTCCCCGCCCGGCTTCAGGTTGTCTGGGTGCTGCACGCGCGGCGCCCGCTCGCCAGCCGGCGCCTCTCCGCGCGGCCGGCCCTCGAACTTGCCCTCCATGCGGAGTGTATCTTCTCGGCGAACGATGTCGGCTCGCTCCCCGCGTGTAATTGTTGAGAGTTGACGGGTGTCCTCAAATCTGCCCTCCGTGCGGAGATTGTCCTCCCGGCGAACGATGTCGGCTCGCTCTCCATGTGTAACCGTAGAGTGTTGACGGGTGTCCTCGAACTTGCCCTCCATGCGGAGATTGTCCTCCCGACGAACGATGTCTGCTCGCTCTCCCCGTGTAACCGCAGAGTGTTGGCGAGTGTCTTCGAACTTGCCCTCCATGCGGAGATTGTCCTCCCGGCGAACGATGTCGGCTCGCTCGCCATGCGTAACCGTAGAGCGTTGACGGGTGTCCTCGAACTTGCCCTCCATGCGGAGATTGTCCTCCCGACGAACGATGTCTGCTCGCTCTCCCCGTGTAACCGCAGAGTGTTGGCGAGTGTCCTCGAACTTGCCGTCTGTGCGGAGATTGTCTTCTCTGCGCACGATTTCGGCTCGTTCGCCACGAGCTACAACGGTCTGTTCCCTGGTGTCCTCAAACCGACCCTCCATGCGAAGATTGTCCTCTCTACGAACAATGTCGGCCCTTTCCCCGTGCGTCACTGTCGTACGATCACGAGTGTCAGTAAACTTTCCCTCTACCTTGAGATGGTCCGGGTGCTGTACGATCGGAGCACGCTGTCCCCTGCCGGGGGAGTGCCGATCCCTGCCGTCTGTGAACTCGCCCTCCATCTTCAGATGGTCCGGATGTTTGACGACTGGTGCTCGCACACCCTTCGGAGCTTCCTTGTCCGGACGATCAGAGAAGTCTCCCTCCATCTTGAGATGGTCCGGGTGCTGTACGATCGGAGCACGCTGTCCCCTGCCGGGCGAGTGACGATCCCTGCCGTCTGTGAACTCGCCCTCCATCTTCAGATGATCCGGATGCTTGACGACAGGCGCTCGCACACCTTTCGGCGCTTTCTTGTCGGGACGATCGTAGAAGTCGCCCTCCATCTTCAAGTGATCCGGGTGCTGTACAATAGGGGCACGCTGTCCCCGGCCGGGAGAATGCCGATCGCGACCGTCAGTGAATTCGCCTTCCATCTTCAGGTGATCCGGGTGTTTAACAACAGGTGCACGTACACCCGTCGGCGCTTTCTTGTCCGGGCGGTCATAGAAGTCGCCCTCCATCTTCAAGTGATCTGGATGCTTAACGATTGGAGCACGCTGTCCCCTGCCGGGCGAGTGCCGATCTCTGCCGTCTGTGAAGTCGCCCTCCATCTTCAGATGATCCGGGTGTTTAACGACAGGCGCACGCACTCCCTTCGGTGCCTCCCCATCGGGACGATCGTAGAAGTCACCCTCCATCTTCAGGTGATCTGGGTGCTTCACGATGGGGGCGCGCTGCCCCTTGCCGGGCGAGTGCCGGTCCCTGCCATCAATGAAATCTCCTTCCATCTTGAGGTGGTCCGGGTGTTTCACCACTGGCGCCCTCTCCCCTCTCGGCACATCATCTTTGGGTTTACCCGTGAAGTCGCCTTCTGGCTTGAGGTTATCGTGATGTTTGACGGGCTTCACCTTCTCACCCCTTGGAGCACCCTCCCGGGGGCGGCCTTCGAATTGGCCCTCCATTCGCAGATTGTCCTCCCTGCGAACAATTTCCGCGCGTTCACCCCGTGTCACGGCGGTGTACTCTCTCGTGTCCTCAAACCGCCCCTCGGTCCTCAGGTTGTCCTCACGTCGGACGATCTCAGCTCGCTCGCCTCGCGTGACCGTAGTCAGATCTCGGGTGTCCTCGAAGCGTCCTTCCATTCGCAGATTATCCTCACGACGCACAATGTCCGCCCTCTCTCCGCGTGTCACGCTGGTCCTCTCCCTGGTGTCGACGACTCGCCCTCCATTGTCAGATTGTCGCGTGCGTCAC